>NC_140961.1:83696361-83756361 GCF_056783735.1 Eptatretus burgeri | reverse complement strand
ACTAGGGTGGAAGGTCCGCCATTTTGGTAGGCAAACTTGTTCTCTCACACACAGAACGGTGTGGCCACACAGCACAGGGACAAGTGGAACACGAGTTTGTGTGGGTGAATCGATCCATAATCGATTATTGATCAGAACACATCTAGTTCATTCTCTTATGGTGTACTTTCATTGTGAATAATTTGAGGCACGTTACAGATAATAACGAATTCTGAAAAGACATATCAACGTGAGGTAATTTGTATTTAAGTAAAATACTCATACAGTGACCATCTTGATCCCTGCAATAGTTAAAATGGAAGCTGCTTGAGAGCTCGTGTCTCGTGACAAAAATTATCTGACAGAGCTGTATGAGAGTAATTCATATCCGGTGATGATTCCACCACCGAGATGCCCAGTGATGTATGCAGGCATATTCTCTTCTGGCAGGTCGATTATTATGCCTCCTCTGACGAAGTCGCCAGTGGTATTATGTTTTCGGTTTGTCCATCCGTCCGTACGTCTGTCCATGCTAATTTTCTGTTTTTTATGCATTCCCTTATCTGATTGCCATCACATGACATTTTCAGCATACGTGCGACGACGACTCACGCAGAATGTTTTAATGATAATTATGACATCATAGGTCACGTGGTGTGGCAGCCATGTTGGAAAAAATGAAAAACTTTGGACCTCTATACCTCCGAAACCGTTCCATAGAAAAAATTGAAATTTGGCACGTTAAGTACACCCCATGGGAAATAATTGTGATTTTTTTTGATTATGTCATAGGTGGATTCATTATGACGTCATAATTGCACACGTCAAATGCTTTATCAGATCAGTATGAAAATTGTTGAGGGTCATTTAGGGTTAAATTGTATGGGGGGTGCGGGGATTAATGATGTAATCAGTTATGTGGTTTGGCAGACATATTGTTTTCAACATAAAAACATTTTTAAAATATCCGAAATGGCTGAAAAGATCGAGGAGAAACTTTACAAGTATGATCACCAATCCATAAGGAACAAAAATTTCTCCACCTTTAACGTCATAGGTCAAATGGTTTGGCAGCTATGATTTTTTGAAGACTAAATTTTCAAAAATCTTCTGTTCCAGAACAGCTTGACAGATCAAGGGGGAACTTTACCCACATGTTTCCCAAACCTTGGGGATACCAGGGTGTTCACAAATAATTAATGCGTCACATCGTTTGGCAGCCATATTGGATTGAACAAACATCGTTAGAAAGTTATTTCTCTTGAACCTCTTTATCAGTCGAGATGAAACTCCAAAATTATGATCTAATTGTCATTGCGAATATATGTTTTAAATTTCAACCTGATCAGACACATGGTCTGGCAGCCAGAATGATTTAATATTTTAAATCTGAGTTCAGGGATTTAAATCACACTTGGTACAAGTATGCATAATGATGGATTAATGTGGGCAGAGGCATATCTGACGATGTCACGGTGTGGAAGACTGCCCTTCTAGTTATTAATATGATTCAAAACCATCCTTGGAGACCAGCTGTTCTGCACATAATGCAATTCATAATTAAAATGTGAAGAAGGTTGAACCTGAGGTTAGAAATCCCCCAGCTTAGTTGGGTGGAGTTTCGTCTGGAGTTTGGACTGCCATGGTGCCATGACGTACTACTGCCTTAGATTTTATGATGAGAGGGTTCTCATGATGTCATGTTTGCCAATCTTTTGTGATGTGAATTGTTCCTTACGCTGTTCTGGATTGTGATTGTGGCTTGGCAAACATCCAGTGGTTTGTTTGTTTTGTTTTTGCAGTCATCGTTGTGTTCAATGAAGCAGTCACAAGTTCCCCATCTCTGGACCTGCACGTGATATTTTTATTTATTTATAATAGATGACATGAGCTGGTGAAATTAGAGCAATCGTTCGCTCAGAGCTATGCTTTAACAGAAACCAGTACAGTCCAGACTTGCACAAACAATGTGTGTTGGGAGGAATTTGGGCAGGAAAGGACACATGGAGTGGACAGGATGGATACAGAAGGAAACTCTCAGGAAGGAAAAGCTGGAAGCTTGGAAGGAGGTCAGCTTGGGGTTTGTGGGAGGGGGGAGGGAGAGGTGGGCTGTGGTGGTTAAGGAGGGTAGAAAAGATCATGGTTGTGAAGTGGAAATGATCTGAGATGGTGGTGAACAGCTGTCTTGAATAATTGGAGGAGAGAATGAGATTGAAGAGAATGTGGAAGTAGGTCAGGTAGGTGGGAAAAAAAGAGAAATTAAATGAGTGGAGGTGAGCAGTGATTCTGTATTTTTATGATGAGGGGGTTCTCATGAAGTCATGTTTGCCAATCTTTTGTGATGTGAATTGTTTTTTACTCTGTTCTGGATTGTGAACCATTTTTAAAGGCAAATTGATTTTTAAAGGTGAACCATCTAAAGGCAAATGGATAGTGAACCATTGTGAAGCATCAGCCATTTTAGACCAGTTGATGAACATGAAAATAATTAATAAGTGTCAATACGAAGACATTTTATCCCATATGAAATCAGATGAGAAGCACAATCCTTAGTTTTAACTTTACAACAAGCGACCACACATCTTCATTTCCATACCCACTACAACTTGACGCAACAAAAGAATATGAGGCATCTTTATTGTCCATGGAAACTTATAATACCTTGTTTAATATCACCGAGAAAAATGACAAGTTGAGCTATAATCCTGGAAGTGGATACAAAACGATAACAGTTTCACCGGGAGCACATGAGATTTCTCAAATATCTTCCGAAATTGCTCGCCTTATGAAAGAACAGGGTGATGAACCAAAAAATATTGTTATAGACATTCAAAAACATACTTCAAAATCAACGATTAAACTTAAAAATAACTACAATGTTGATTTCACAATTGATAATTCATTTAGAGAGTTATTGGGTTTCTCCTCAAAAAAGATTGAAACTAATGGGACGTTTTACAGTGATAATGTCATTCAAATATCCTCAGGAATAAATTCGGTATTAATTCACTATGATGTGATTGATGGCACTTATTATGATGGAATAAAAACAAATACAATATTTTCATTCAGCGCATTCTCAACCCCAATTGGTTATAAATTCAATATGGAACCCAAAAATCTGGTTCATCTACCTGTCAGGAAAAACCATACACAGAGTAAAGTTTAGGATAACCAACCAAGATAATCGCATGATTTCTTTCAATGGAGAAGTTATATCCATCAGAATTCACCAACGTGAAGTTTTCCAAGAAATATATATGATGGTTATTGTGAGGAAACACGAGTTTGGAAAATATAAAATAATTACAGGGGATGGGATGTTCCTTTCCCCATACTACAAGGGTGAAGGTATCTTGGTAGAGGATACTATAAACCTAAGAGACAAAGGGGTGTCGGACATAAATTTAGAAAAAAAAGGAGATGGGATAATTTTTACTCCAATGGGTATAGGTTCAACTATTCTTTAACATAAAGACCTAATTGGTTCAACTGCTTCTGCTGTGGGAAATGTAGCGGGTGAAATAAAGAGTATTAAAGATGCTCAAAAGGAATCTCATAAATTGCAAACAATAAAAGAAATTAAGAAAGGCAAAACTCAGTTCTCTCCCCAAGAACGACAGAAAATAATTCAAATATTTGGGTCAGGGTTTCAAAAGTTTAAACATCTTTTTTCCAAAATAAATACAAGTATGGAAGCAATTGATAGTATCTATGATTTCGATGATACCATTGACATCTCAAACTCTACTAAAAAAGAAGACTACTTCAAGGTAAATGCAATAACTGGAACAGACTGTTATACAAATGGAACAAAAAGTTTTGAAATAAATAATCAACAAACTTATTTGAATCTAGCCAAAAGTTTGTTGTTGTGTAAATCTACATTCACTAAGGCTGCAAATACCATAAATGCTACAATCGTAAATGATTTCTTCTGTAAAATGTTTGATAGTGTTCGTTTGTATATTGGAACACAAGAAGTTGAAGCAGTTGATAATATCTCTGCTACATCTGAAGTGATGAAATTTACACTATATTACTTGAGTGATAGAATGGGAAAGGGGGCTGTCGAAGGTTTTATTCCTGATATGGCAACGGAAACAAACACAGACCCTGGATACAGTCAAAGTAAAGGAATGTATAATGATGATACAAATGCAGGTAATAGTTTTACTGAAGTAAGTTCCTCTTAAAGGTATATTTGGATTTTGTGATCATGATAAAGTTCTGTATGGTCTTAAAATTAGATTTCAACTGCAAAGGAATGATAATGAAAATAGATTGCTTTTTCGTGTGGCAAATGCTTTTGCTGCGCAGAATAAACTTCTAATTGATGAAATTAGTTGTTATATTAGTGAATATACTCCTAATCTTAAAACAGAAGAGATGTTGAATTGAAGTCTTAACTCAAAGAAACCACTCAATGTATCATACCTTAAAAGAAGACGCCAACACGTTAAACTGAACCAAACCACTTACACGTGGAATTTGGGTGTTCTGGAAGGAAAGCCGTGATATCTGTGGCTCATTTTTAATAAACCAGATCGTGATACTGTTACTGATAAGAATAATGCATTGAGTGATGATGCTAACGTGAAACAACTTCGCGTATCTCTCGATGGAACATTTAACATTAATTAATTCGGAAAAAAATGATTATTCTGAAGCATTCAAGTCTTACCAAAAGGTGTGTGAAAGTAATGGAAATAAAGAACCCATTTTAGATATGACAGCATTTAAAAGTCTGCATACAATCTATGCGATTGACCTGAGTGCTCAAAAGGAAACTAAAAAGTCGAATCAAGTGGATACTTCCCTATACAATGAAAGAGGAGAGGGTGACGAAGTTGATACATATTGTGTGCTTTTGGAAGAAACAGAATTAGATTCATTCAGATAATGGTGTTATGATTAGTCTCACATAATTTTTTTGATTAATAAATGTGGAGTCAAGTGCCAACTGGGGTATATGTTAATCAAATCAATCTTCATAAACTATCATCTTGTATTCAAAATCAAAAGCCTTGTATGATTAACGTTCATACAATTCAGAGAAAAGGAGCAGTAATAATTGATGTCTTGCTCACAAGAGAACAGGTGAAAATCTTGAAAGATACTGGCTCACTTAAAATTAAAATGTCAAATCCAATGTTGAAGAAATATTCAATAAGAGAGACGAGTGGAGGATTTCTCCCATTTCTAATTCCTTTATTTGCTGGTTTAAGTGTGGCTGGAGCATTGACGCGTGGTATTTCAGCAGCAGTGAAAACTGTCAATGAAAGGAAGGCTCAACTCCGGGCTCAAAAAGAGTTGGAAAGACATAACAAAGAGTTGGAGAAACAAATTAGTGGAAGTGGTGTAATTGTAGATTTTGCTGAAAAACTTGAAAGTTTGCCTGATAAAGCAAGATTGTTAGATGGAGATATGCTTTCTTCTATCGCACAAGTAGGCGTAAAATTAACGAAAAGGGGTTATGGATTATATCTTTCTCATAAATAACTGAGCATTGATGAGTGGTTTCAAGAATTTGGAAAGAATACAATATCAAATTTAGAACTTGTCAAATGTTGTAAGAAATTCAAAATTCATAATGTGGTTATTTGTATGAGAGATGAATTAACAAAGGTGTCTAAATATACAAAGAATATTATTATGAACTTAGAAGATAATAATGGGAATGGTTCTCATTGGGTTTGTATTTTTAATAGTCAAGACAAATATTATTTTGATATTTTTGGTCTTCCACCACCTGTTGAAGTCATAAAATTCTTACAGAATGGTGTTTATCAAACATTTCAAGTCCAAGAATTAAATTCCAAGTGTCCTGGTCAATTATGTGTTTTTGTGTTATTTGAACTCAACAAAAATAAATTTTTTAATGACATTATTTTTCATCTAATATAAATGACTTACGTTGGAAAAGATGGTTCTATCTCTGGTGTATCCCAAGAACTGGATATTGATTTCTCAAATTATTACACAAAGGCACAGGCTGAACGACAGAAATATAGTATAGCAAAAAATATTAATATAAAGAAGAAAGAATACTTAATATGAGAATAGAGAAATGGAGGTATAATATGTGTGATTTAGGATACAATTGGTATTTTTCATTCAACCTAGAAGACCAACGGGTCATTCATTCCGTGTCAAATTAGCCAAAAATATGAAATTCTGTGATGACCCACTCAGATTTTCCCGAAAAAATTCTCAAAGCTACCTTAACATATATGAGGAAGGTTTGCCAAGTTATAGCTCAAAATTCCTTCCAAGTAGTGTCCGAGATATGGCCCACAAACACGCTAGGGATGTTTCAATTCTCGCTGTCACGAGTTGCAGATGTGTATCTGAAGCATTTTTGGAGGGCTCTAAATTCCAGAGTTTTAGTAACAGAGTTCAGAAAATTCACACAAATGGTGTCTATTAGAGAGGCTTTCATAATCTGACATCAAAAATGTTCCACTTAAAATACTTTAAGATAAGTACTGTCAAAAGTAGTGATTTGTAACATGCAGTCAAAAAAAAGAGTTTTCAAATTGCTGCCACCAGTCAGTTCATTCATCATGAAGAATTTTGTTGCCTGATTTACATAATCTCGTGACTGGATCATTTACACAAGAAAACTGAAACCTTTTGGAGCAAAATCTTGGGTGCTATAGGTGTCTGAACTTTGCTCCAGACTCAACGACTGTAGTGAGTGCGAGGAAAAAACCTTCGGAGTGTAAGGCTTTATTTCACTTGATTGAAGCCGATTCTACAGACACATAAAGGAATACATGTGCAGCGAGGAATACATGTGCAGCAAGGAATACATGTGCAGCAAGGAATACACGTGCAGTCGATCACCGCAAAATAAATCAGCAATTAGCCAGCATAAGCATGGAGTCCGGTATACCCTCAATTCTCACCATTCAACGAGCACCAAGTGAACCACTGCCGTAAATGGCAATGCCCCAGGGACAATCCCACCGACCGTGCGGCATCACGGTTTTATCTGACTGCGCAACACGTGATCGCGCGTCACATCCTTTAATCCATCACAGCGACACTAAAATTTACCCCGGTTTTACCCCAAGTGTTCACCATGTTGACAGTTACACAGCTCTTTTAAATTTTTGTCACTTAAAGACACATACATAGGCAAACTGTGGTAGAAAATTCAAGAGTTGTTCTCAATCCCTTCTATTTTAAAAAAGGCCCACTATTTAAAAATATACCATCAGAGATGGGGAATCCTCCGCCATTGAAAAATAATTGAAATCAGATAAGCGGTTTTCCATTTATTACAAAAAACATTTTTTTCAAGATGGCCGCCCCAGTCGGCCATCTTGGATCCGGCCACGCCCAAAATAAATAGGGTTCCTCCATTTCAGGTGGTACATGTGTGACCCAAATTTCAAATCAATATGGTGAAAAAACATGTGTCGGCCATCTTGGATCCGGCCATGCCCAAAATCAACAGGGTTCTTCCTTTTCAGGTGGTACATGTGTGACCCAAATTTCAAATCAATATGGCGAACAGTTTATGAGTTATCACACTCAGAGCTATAAATGTTGACGCCCAGCCAGCCGGATGGACGGGATGCCCCATTCGGCCATCTTGGATCCGGCCACGCCCAAAATCAACAGGGTTCTTCCTTTTCAGGTGGTACATGTGGGACCCAAATTTCAAATCGATATGGCGAAAAAACTTTTTTCAAGATGGCCGTCCCAGTCGGCCATCTTGGTTCCAGCCACGCCAAAATTCAATAGGGATCTTCCTTTTCAGTTAATACATGTGTGACCCAAATTTCAAATCGATATGGCAAACAGTTTATGAGTTATCACACTCAGAGCTATAAATGTTGACTCCCAGCCAGCCGGACGGACGGACAGCCGGACGGACGACCCGGGTGACAACAATATCCCCCTTCCGCCACGCGGCGGGGGATAAAAAAAACATGTTCGATGAAAGATGTAGAATAAAAGCAATAGGTGTGCTTTTGAAGTGGAAACCATGCCAAACATTCATAAGTTGGCACCACAATGATCAAATTGTTGTGTTTTTTGGTCAGAACAAGTATGTGGTTACTTTAATTTGGCTCACATTTTTTTAAAGGATATTTTAGTTTAAAGCCGCCGCCAATCTCAACTACAAATTAAGACACATAATGTGATCATAATAATCGCCATTATAAATATTCATTTGCATATCTAATTGTTTATATACTTAGTGTATATTGTACGAACGTCTACATCCATTTGTAAATGTAGGTACAATATCTGATTCAACGTTTTTTTCATAATTTCATATCATATTGTTTGGACAAATGTACTTGGATCCATTGTACAAAGTGAAAAGTGATTAGTTTTATAATTGCCATTGTATAATAAAATGTAACAATGAGCATTGTCAGTTACTACAGGGATGTGTATTAGGTTAAAGCCTAAATAAGATAGAGTTGTGCTTCATGCCTAACTTTGGAAATGATTTTGGTACACTTCTTTAAGCTTCACTAAACTGATTTATATATTGTTAGATTCCACTTAAGTCATACTTCCGTACAATATCTTTATTTTTTCGATATGTTTGTAAGTAAAAAATTTATTTTAAAAAAGTAGCTTTTGGGACTGCAGAATCATTAGAAATTGATGCACTTTTAAAAAAAAATTCGTTTAAAAATAGAAGGGATTGAGAACAAATCTTGAATATTCTACCACAGTTTGCCTATGTATGTGTCTTTAAGTGCCAAAATTTAAAAGAGCTTTGTGACTGTCAACATGGTGAACACTTGGGGTAAAACCGGGGTAAAATTTCAGTGTCGTTGAGTCTGGAGCAAAGTTCAGACATCTATTGCACCCAAGATTTTGCTCCAAAAGGTTTCAGTTTTCTTGTGTAAATGATCCAGTCACTAGATTATGTAAATCAGTCAACAAAATTCTTCATGATGAATAAATAAACTGACTGTTGGCAGCAATGTGAAAACTCAAATTTTTTTGACTGCATGTTACAAATTACTACTTTTGTTAGTACTTATGTTAAAAAGCATTTTAAGTATAACATTTTTTATGTCAGATTCTGAAAGCCTCACTAATACACACCAGTTGTAATAATTTTCAGAACTCTGTTTGTAAAACTCTGGAATTTAAAGCCCTCCAAAAATGCTTCAGATATAAATCTGCAACTTGCGACTGCCAGAATTGAAACACCCCTATGGTGATTGTAGGGCCATATCTCGGACACTACTGGGAATTTTGAGCTATAACTTGGCAAACCTTCCTCATATATGTTAAGGTAGCTTTGAGAATTTTTTCAGAAAAATCTGAGGGGGTCACCGCAACCCCCGGCTGAAATGACACAGAATGAGCCGAACACAATTTTTATCAGTCTCGTAAAGAAGAATATTATTCTCTTGGTAAGAATCAGGAGATATGTGGAAGCACAATTAGCAAACACCAAATACACGATTTCGAGAATAGGAAATTATATGATGGTGAAGCAATCATTTATATGACAAAGAAGGAAGGAAATTGGATAATTATACAAAGTTGAGGAATACAAACTGATTTAACAACAGGAAGATGGGGTGGTATTACGTGTCATCATATTTCTCTGTCATATATTTCTGATACATAAATGACAGCAAGAATGCTTCAAGAAAATTATAATTTTTGCATTCAAGGATACCTACAAGAAAAGGGTGTTCGATTTTACATTCCTTATGAATTTAAACATACCCACAGGCATTTTTCAATTAAAAACTGGCCTTACACTGATATGAAAAAACCCACAAATAGAGATTTGATTAAAATATTAAATAAAAATGAACTTCTAAAGGTGATGAAATATAAAACTCTTTTAGAAATCATTAACAAATCTTATTGGTTTCCTATTATGAGAAAAATAATTGTGGATTCAAGAGTATCGCAGAATCCAGATGAATATTATAATGTATGTATGATATTCTATGGGGTGAAAGTGGTTCAAGGATAGTAAGGGATGAGGAAGGAGTTGAAGAAACGGAGACAAGAGAGAAGGAGGAGAGGGAGAAGTGAGAGAAGGAGGAGAGGGAGAAGAGAGAGAAGGAGGAGAGGGAGAAGAGAGAGAAGGAGGAGAGGGAGAAGAGAAAGAGAAGGAGGAGAGGGAGATTGAGGAAAGAGAGAGAATAAATAAATATAAAAATATAGAAACCAGTGAGATTATAAAAAGATCAAAGGTATTACAGACAATAAATCAATCTCAACGCACCGAGGAGGAAAACAAAGAATTGGCAAGTCTATTAGAAATATATGCGTCAAGACTATTAACATTGGTTTCAGGGAGAAGATTTAAATGACAAAGCGGAGATAAAGAAGAGAAAGAAGGAAAAGATTATATTATTGATGATGTTGGTGTAATTGACTTTGATTAAAGTTTTACATTTTCTTTCTTAAATAAATGGAGGAGAGAGTGAAGACATTTCTAAGGATTTTTTATGTTTTAAAAATTAAGATTCAAATATGCATGTTGGAATCTAAAAAGGTTTTCACAATCTGTAGGAATTTTTCACATAAATAAATGAGTTATTGTCTCAAATGTAAAAAGAAAACCGAGAGTAAAAATATCTCGTATGTTAAAAGTAAAAATAATAGGGTTATACAAAAAGGTGCTTGTTCGGTGTGTGGCTCAAAAAAAAAGTGAATTCATCACCAAACACAAATGAGGGGGAGATATACAAATGCTTTGATCAGGAAGTAAATTTACAACAACTGGAATACCAGGGGAATTACTTCTATCAGGGCATTGTTTCTGTGGTCCAGGAACAAACATGAATAAAAGATGAGATGAGGCTGACAATCCAAAACCGTGGAGAAAGCCTATCAATAGGCTTGATGAAGTGTGCATGAGGCACGATATTGATTGTAGAAATTTCACAACTTTGGAAGAAACCACGAAGCTGATAGAGAAATGTTGTATAATTTGTCTCTGATACAAAATCCAACCTTGAGAGAAAAAGTTGATAGGTCCATCGTGAAGAAGGTGATCAGTGCTAAATTCAAACTTGGGCTTGGAAATTCAAAAAACTTATAGGCTCTAATGATGTCATTAAGATCGAAGAGCCATAAGCTGACGAATTACATAAACCAATCATCACAAAGTCTCATAGAAGGAAGGTTTATTCCAAGGAAGTTGATTATATCTGGTCCGCTGATTTAAATGAACTCAATAATGTTAAGGGGTACAAGTATGATTTAACCGTTATTGATTTGAGGAGTAGATATGCATGGGTTGTCCCTTTGAAAAACAAAACAGGTACTACTCTTATGTTTGCTTTCCAACAGATATTCAATAAAGGCAAGAGAAAACCTAAAAAAATTGTGGACTGATGAGGGTATAGAGTTCTACAACAAAACATTTATGAATTTTCTTAAAAAAATAACAACAAAACATGAAACAGCACCTTTAATAAAGGAAAAGCGGTTGTTATTGAGCGTTTTAATCACACTTCAAAAGAGACTATATAAAAAATTCACTCAACTCAGTTCTCAACAATGGTTATCTTTAATTCAGGACATTGTAGATAAGTACAATGATACGATTCATACCTCAACAATATTTAAACCAACAGAAACATTTAAAAAATTAAAATATGAAAGAGATTAATGCCAGAAAGCCTAAATTCAAAGTTGGTGATATAGTAAGTACGTATATACAGGTGGAAATCTCATTTTGAGAAAAGGTTATACCAAGCGATGGACAAATTAACTTTTTAAAATTGTTGATGTCGTCGGTACGGTTCCTTGGACTTAAAAAATTATGTGATTTAAAGGGGGAAGAGATTTTAGGTTCATTTTATTCACGGGAATTACAAAATACAAGATACATTGAAAGAACCCCTTGGAGTGGAGTAAATTGGTGACAAATATGCGATCGATCTTGCAAAAGCGGATACCAACATGCCATTTGGCACAAAGTACTATAGATATGTCGACTTAAGTTTTTTAACGAGACCCAAGCTGGCAAGGCCCTTGATTGACTGTAATTAGGTCATTATCCAAGATGTCTGCCAATCACTATATATCCATAAAGTGACAGTGTAAAAAATTTCAATATCAATTATATTTACAAAAAATATTAATCAAAACAGTTAAATAATACAAAACAAATCATAAAATATGAATTGTAATAATGTATATTTCATTAAACTGCCCAATAAAAGGAAAAAAAGTAACAAATTTTTGTTTTTTTCTCATAATACTATATGAAAACCATTGATTTATGAAAACGTTACCTTAAACATGTGTTTTTCTATTCTATACTTGAATTGTATGAGTTTTACAAAAGAAAAATTACCTAAGATAATTAACTTCTAAAGTTAGAAGAAGTTACTAAAACAATAGCATTATTGGGAGCCTCCTGGAAGGGGATTCCCGAGGGATGCCCCTGGGAATCCCGGGAATTCCCGGGGAAATCCCACTGGCTCAAACACCTCATGGTGCTCTCAGAGAGGGCTTATAAAGAAAAAATAAGGTAAGATTTTGGCTTGATTTAGTTTTATAGCTCTTCAATATACAATTTTAGTATTGTAGAAAGGCAGTAAATCATAGGTTCCGATATATAGCACTTTTACAGCGCGTGCGCTGTATACAATTGCACCAAGTTTGAAATGTCCCCAGTGTCTACCACGTCTCTGGTATCTCCCCCCCGCCCCCCCCCCACGTGCCTCAAGACAGCCAATGACGGCCGTCCAGTAGATGGCAGTGCGTAAGTCGTGTAGAGGACCTGGAAGATTTCTTTAGCCATGAGAACCAATCCTACCCCCCCCCCCATCCCTTTCAGAATTTGAAAAATTAAGGAAAGGTAATAAATCAGAAATCATGGAGTACCTAAAAGAATGTGGATCGCCAGAGTATGCTGAGCCAGATTATACAGCTGTACTCATTGATGGGCCAGCTGTTGTTCACATGGCAACACCTGGAAAGGCAGTTTATTTTTCACTATACAGCAAAGATGTCTTTAAACCAGCAATTATGAGCAATTCCAGGAAGGCATCAAGAATTGATGTGCTATTTGACCAATACTTCCCAAACAGCTTAAAGGAATCTTGCAGAGAGAGACAGGGAATTGGTAAAAAGGGCAAGGTGACCCCCTCAACAAGAATTCCTAAGAATTGGAGCAACTTCCTCAAAGTGGATGATAACAAAGAGGAATTATTCAAACTTCTTGCAGAGGATTTGATAAAGGACCAAGATGAAACCAAACAGTTGTGGTGACACATTTGGACAACGTGAAGTCATCATCTAGTATGTTTGAGGCAGAGCAGTGTCTCCTTGTGGACATGAGGAAGCAGACTCGCGTCTACTTCTGCATGCCAAACATGCTGTTAGAGAAGGACACAGCAAAATTCTCATCAGGACTGTAGATTCTGATGTTGTTATCATAGCCATCTTGGCCTATCACCAAATTAGTGTTGAAGAATTATGGATAGCATTTGGAGTAGGCAGAAATAAATGCTGCATCCCTATCCATCAGTATGCCAGAAGTTTGGGTCCACATATGTGTTCAGCTCTGCCTTACTTGCATGCCTATACCGGCTGTGATACAGTTTCAGCATTTGCATGGCATGGCATGGCAAGAAATCTGCCTGGAAGGTGTGGAAGGCATTCCCTGAAATCACTGACACTTTTGTCAGTCTCTCCATGAATCCTTCTGAAATAACAGAGTCAAGTGGCACATCTGGAAAGCCTGGTGTTGGCGCAGTGGTTAGGGCAGCGGCTTGGGATCCAAAAGGTCCTGAGTTCAAGCCCCGTTCGGCCACTGAATTAATACACCAGGGGGTTGACTCAGCCTGTCATCCTTCCGAGGTCGGCGAAATGAGTACCAGTATACTGGGCCGGTGTATACCCCGGTTAAAATAGGTGTACCATATCCCTGTGTCGTACGAGGCGACCAGGGTTGTGTCAGAAAGGGCATCCGGCGTAAAACATGTGCCAAATCACAATGCGGATCATACGGATGATCCGCTGTGGCGACCCCTAACGGGAGCAGCCGAAAGAAGAAGAGGAAGAAGAAGTGGCACATCTGGAGAGGTACACAGTCCTCTTGTATGACAGGACAAGTTCATGTACTGACTTCAATCAATGCTGACAAATGCTTTTCACCAAGAGAAGTCGGCAAATCGAAAATATCCCTCCCACAAAAGCAGCAGTAGAAGAACACTGCAAAAAGGGCAGCTTTGCAAGCAGGACACATTTGTGGGCAGTGTCTGATCAGGACGCCAGAGGTACCGGATGCATGTCAGTGGGGCTGGAAGAAGACTGACCAAGGAATGGTACCCCACTGGACAACTCTGTCTGAAGCCTCTGTTCATTGTCAAGAGCTCCTTCACTGTAACTGCCAAAAATCATGCAGTGGGAGATGCAAGTGTATTAAAGCTTCCCTCCCATGTACAAATCTGTGTGCTTGTGATGGACAGTGCTCTCGTGATTGAAGGAACAGAGCATTGCTGGACAGAATTTCTTCTGCATCTGTGTGTCAATAAGCTACATATGAGCCCTTGAAATTAATAATTTGCAATATTTACATTGTGTAGCTGAGTGCAATATTTACATTGTGTGCAATATTTACATTTACATTGTGCATTGTTACTCATTTACTGAGTAAAAGATTTAACATCTGTAAATACTACAATATAAATGTTGTTTAGTCAAAATAATGGGAATTAAACGAATTAAAATACCATTATTAATTATTTAAATATTTTCTTTAGATGTAAACACAATTTCTTTGAATCATATATGAAATATGGTGATATTAAAGCATATGCAAGTAATATCTAACATAATTTGATGGAAATGGTTGTTTTTTATACTGATTAATTAGCGTTTGGTGGCCATCTTGGATTTTTCTGACTGACACCCAAATATGAATTTGGCCAGTTTGGGTCTCGTTCAAATATTAATCTATATATAAAAAAAACTCCCTTTGTGCCAAATGGCATGTTGGTATCCACTTTTGCAAGATCATTTCACCAATTTACCCCATTATTGGAATTACAAATTAATGTGATTTAAAGGTGGAAGAGATTTTAGGTTCATTTTATTCACAGGAATTACAAAAGACAATGATAAATTGAAAAAAAAACCTTGGACTTACAAATTATGTGATTTAAAGGGGGAAGAGATTTTAGGTTCATTTTATTTACAGGAATTATAAAAGACAAAGATAAATTGAATTTTTTTTGGACTCCACCCCTTTTTGACTCCGCCCACAAAAGCCCCACCTACGCAAACCCCACTCACACAAACCCCACCCACAAAAGCCACATCCACACAAGCCCCACCCACATAAGCCACATCCACATAAACCCCACCCACGCAATTCCCACCCACGCAACCCCACCCACATAAGCCCTATCCACATCCATCAAATCCACATAAATAGTGATTAGTTTATTAGTTCCCACACACAAGATGTTTATTTAATTTTAAAAAATTGCTCCACCCACACAAACCACATCCACACAAGCTCCACCCACACAAGCCCCACCCAAACAAGCCCCACCCACCCACACAAGCCCCACCCACCCACACAAGCCCCACCCCCCTGTGCACCCCCACCTTTGACCCACCACCCTCCTCATCCCACCCCCACCCTTCCCCACACACACACGGGGAGGGGAGAGGGATGAGGGGGGTGGTGGGTCATTAGGGGAGCACACCTACCCCCCAACCCTAACCCTCACACAACCCCCCCCCTTCCCCTTTACATCTCCTTTATTCTTTTTTTGTAATTCAAAATCAGATAATTATAACTGAAGCATATATAATTAAACAAAAGTAAAATCATTAAACAAAATCTTCTTTTGCAGCAGTCTGATGGTTTGTGATTTTGAAACTCGCTCAACACATTCTGTTCAAAACAAAGAGGGAAAAACAATTAGGGTATATAAAGTTGATTATATTTTGATATTAATAAATTAATAAATATAACATTTACCTCCAGAAGATTGTGTCATGTCAGATTCTTCCAGAAGATTAAGTTGTGTGTTTGGTTCATCCAGACCGGTGTTTAAACTGAAAATAATAATAATGATAATAATAATAATAATAATGAGTCAACACTCAAGAGAGATATAGACAGAGACAAAGAGACAGAGATAGAGACAGAGGGAGAAAGAGACAAAGACAGAGACACACAGAGACACACACACACACATACACACACACATACACAGATAAACACACACACACACACGCAAACACACACAGACATACACAGATAAACACACACACACACACACACACACACACACACACACACACACACACACACACACACACACACACACACACACACACACAGAAATACACAATATACACATGTACACACATACACACACACAGAGGGATAATTTCTCACCTTTGACTCGACTCATTCAAGGTGACTCATTCAAGGTCAGAGGACGTAAGAGGATTTCTTTCCAACCAACAAAAATGTCATTCAATTCTCTTCTGAACGATTAAATGTCTTTAAGGAAGTCAATCATTTTTTGCCATTCATCGTGATATGCAAATGTTTCATTTTCCAAATCAGTTATCAACGATGTTCTTATTGGGACAACCTGTTAGAAAAAGACATACAATAAATATTAGTCGTATAGTGATTTCATTCTGTATAAAACAACAAATAATGAATGGATACAAGGATCTCACCTCTCATCCTGTGAAAACGATTGATCTGCAAGGTCAGAGTTCTCTTCTAAATACTCCATTCTCTGAATAAAACACACGAAGTTCAGTTGGCATTTGGCAATAAATAGTCCAAGTTGATGACATCATGAGAGATTACACAACAATGGGGTTTTCAGGGTGTTATGTGTCTCATAAAAGAAATGACTTCAGGATTTTTTTCGCTTGGTTTGGGCGTGAGGGCTGGAATTGAAATTTTAACTTTTCTTTTGTATCAAACTTACATTTAAAATATATTCTTTTTATTAAAAGTTGTTTTTGCTTGCTTTTAGCGAAACTTTGTTCTGTGAGTGTTCTGATGATTTAAAATATAACCATGAGAGACATGGGCACAGAATACTTTCTCATTTTCACAGCAAGACTGTGAAAGGCACTTCCCAATTTTACAGAACCGAAGGAGGGTTAGTGAACTTCCCTTTCTTTCGTGCTTGAAGAGATAAAGTGAATATACTCTATGGAAATGAATGTTATAAGAAAATTAAATGAGTCTCAATTTTACATTTGCTTGTATGGGAGAGAAGGGGATAGGTGGGGAGAAAATGAGTCTCCCATTTTGAGCTTTTGGGAATTGGGTTAGAAAGTTTTTCCCTTTTCCCCAATTCATTTGAATAGGCGTCCCAGAAACCCCATTTATCTTCTACTATCATGTGATGTCGTGGCTTGTTGAGTATTCCTTGGTTTTGCTCATGGTGGAGGTACACAAGCAGCAAGTTCTTGCGAGCAGAAATCAAAGTAATCTTCTTCTTTCGGCTACTCCCGTTCGGGGTCGCCACATCGGATCATCCGTATGATCCTCATAGTGATTTGGCACATGTTTTATGCCGGATACCCTTCCTGACGCAACCCTGGTCGCCTCTAACGACACAGGGATATGGTACACCTATTTTAACCGGGGTAAACACCGGCCCAGTATACTGGTACTCATTTCGCCGACCTCAGAAGGATGACAGGCTGAGTCAACCCCCTGGTGTATTAATTCAGTGGCTCAATGGGGCTTGAACTCAGGACCTTTTGGATCCCAAGCCGCTGCCCTAACCACTGCGCCAACACCAGGCTGCAGAAACCAAAGTAATATCTGTATAAAATAAAAAGAGAGCCTCCTTCTCTTCTTCTTCTTCTTTCGCCTCGCTCCCGTTAGGGGTCGCCACAGCGGATCAACCCTCTCCATTTCGCTCTATCCTCCACATCTTCCATTGACACTCCAACCACCCGCATGTCCGCCCTCACCGTATCCATGAACCTCTTCTTTGGCCTTCCTCTTCTCCTCCTGCCTGGCGGCTCCATCTTCAACATCCTTCTCCCGATATACTCCGCTTCCCTCCTGAGCACATGTCCAAACCATCTCAATCTCGCCTCTCTCACTTTGTCTCCAAACCGTCCTACCTGTGCTGTCCCTCTAACATACTCATTCCTTATCCTGTCCATCCTCGTCACTCCCAACGAGAATCGCAGCATCTTTAACTCTGCCACCTCCAGCTCCGCTTCCTGTCTTTTTGTAAGTGCCATCGCCTCCAAACCATACAACATAGCTGGTCTCACTACCGTCTTATATACTTTCCCTTTCACTCTTGCAGCTACCCTTCTGTCACAAATCACTCCTGCAACTCTTCTCCACCCACTCCATCCTGCCTGCACTCTCTTTTTCACTTCTCTCCCACACTCTCCATTACTTTGGACAATTGATCCCAAGTATTTAAACCCATCCACCTTCCCCACCTCAACTCCTTGCAACCGCACCATACCACCAACCTCCCTCTCATTTACGCACATGTACTCCGTCTTACTCCGACTGACTATCATTCCTCTTTTCTCCAGTGCGTACCTCCACCTCTCGAGGCTCACCTCAGCCTGCTCCCTACTCTCCCTACAGATCATGATGTCATCCACGAACTTCATAGTCCATGGGGACTCCAGTCTGATCTCGTCCGTCAACCTGTCCATCACCATTGCAAACAGGAAAGGGCTCAGAGTCGATCCTTGGTGCAATTCCACTTTAACCTTAAACCGGTCCGTCATTCCTACCGCACACCTCACCGCTGTCACACTGTCCTCATACATATCCTGCATGATCCTCACATACATCTCCACCACTCCCGACTTCCTCATACAATGCCACAGCTCCTCTCTTGGCACCCTATCATAAGCTTTCTCTAAATCCACAAACACACAATGTAACTCCTTCTGGCCTCCCCTACACTTCTCCATCAACATTCTCAAAGCAAACATCGCATCAGTGGTGCTCTTTCCTGGCATAAACCCATATTGCTGCTCACAGATCGTCACCTCTCCTCTCAACCTAGCTTCCACTACTCTTTCCCACAACTTCATGGTGTGGCTTAACCACTTTGTCCCTCTGTAATTTCCACAGCTCTGCACATCACCCTTATTCTTGAAAATCGGAACCAGTACACTTAATCTCCACTCCTCCGGCATCCTCTCACTTTCCAAGACTTTATTAAACTATCTGGTTAACAACCCCACTGCCATTTCTCCTAAGCACTTCCATGCCTCCACTGGTATACCATCTGGGCCAACCACCTTTCCACTTTTCATCTTCTTCATAGAAGTCCTCACTTCATCCTTACTGATCCACCCCACTTCCATATTCACTATCTCCACCTCTTCCAACCTTCTCTCTCTCATTTTCTTCATTCATCAGCTCCTCAAAGTACTCCATCCACCTTCTCAACACACTCTCCTCGCTCGTCAGCACATTCCCATTTGCGTCCTTCATCACCCTAACCTGCAGCACATCCTTCCCAGCTCGGTCCCTCTGTCTTGCCAATCGGTATAAATCCTTTTCCCCTTCTTTTGTATCCAACTTCTCATACAGCTCGTCATGTGCCTTTTCCTTGGCCTTCGCCACCTCTCTTTTTGCCTTTCGCCGCAACTCCTTGTACTCCTGCCAACTTTCTTAATCTCTCTGATTATCCCACTTCTTTTTCGCCAACCCCTTCTTCCTTAAACTTTCCTGTACTTCCTCATTCCACCACCAAGTCTCCTTAACTTCCTTTCTCTGTCCAGATGTCACACCAAGTACGTTCCGCGCTATCTCCCTCACAACTTCTGCTGTCGTTGCCCAATCATCCCACCCATCTTTACCACCATCCAACGCCTGTCTCACCTCCTCCCTAAATTTCACGCAACAGTCTTCCTCCTTCAGCTTCCACCATCTGGTCCTTGGTTCAGCCCTCACTCTCTTCCTCAACCTCACCTCCAAAATCATCCTACAGACCACCAATCGATGCTGTCGAGCTACACTCTCCCCTGCCACCACCTTACAGTCACTAATCTCTTTCAGGTTGCATCTCCTGCTTAAGATGTAATCCAACTGCGTGCACTTTCCTCCACTCTTGTATGTCACCCTGTGTTCCTCCTTCTCCTTGAAATACGTATTTACCACTGCCATTTCCATTCTTTTTGCAAACTCTACCACCATTTGCCCTTCCACATTTCTCTTGTTGAGAACGTACCTACCCATCACCTCCTCATCCTCTTTATTCCCTTCCCCAACATGCCCATTGAAATCTGCTCCAATCACCACTCTTTCATCCTTGGATACACTCTCCACCACTTCATCTAACTCACTCCAGAAATCTTCTTTATACTCCATCTCACACCCCATATGTGGGGCATATGCACTGATGACATTCATCATCACCCCTTCAATTTCCAACTTCACGCTCATCACTCGGTCAGACACTCTCCTCACCTCCAATTCCCTCTTGACATAATCTTCCTTCAGGATTACCCCGACACCATTTCTCCTCCCATCCACACCATGGTAGAACAGTTTGAAACCACCTCCAATGCTCCTCGCCTTACTCCCCATCCACTTGGTCTCTTGTACACACAGTATGTCTACCTTTCTTCTCTCCATCATATCAGCCAACTCTCGGCCTTTGCCAGTCATCGCCCCAACATTCAGAGTTCCAACTCTCAACCTGCACATTTCTACCCTTCCCCCTCTCCCACTGCCTCCGGACTCGCCTTCCCCCTCTCCTTCTCCTCCTTCGCCCAGCAGTAGCACAATTTCCACTGGTACCCTGCTGACCACCGGTACCGGTGGCGGTTGTTGGTAACCCGGGCCTCGACCGATCCAGTATGGAAATTCGTTTTGTTGTCCGCATAATGATTTGGCATAGGTTTTTACGCCGGATGCCCTTCCTGACGCAACCCTGGTCGCCTCTTACGACACACAGGGATAGAACTCCGGGAATTTGAAAATTCCTCTCCGGAAAGCTCTCCGGAAAAAGAGAACCTACTATGTGGCAAAATTTAATCGGGTCAAGTTTTGAGGTCACATTGGTGGAGTTGACAAGTCAATAATTTATTCGAGACAGACTTAGCTATTTGTGTAATGTGTGGATTCCATGATAAATTTTAAGTTAGAGTAATACCTAGTGGGTTTATTGCATCACATCGGATAATTGTAGAGCTTTCAAAGGACATTGGAGAGTTGAGAAGAGTTTTAGAGAGAGATGAGAAGAAATTGAGTTTTTGAAGGAGGAGGAGGAGATTGGGACCATACTCTGTGCAGAGCGTTGGTGATGCTTCAAGGTCCCATGACACCCAAAAGTACTGAAATTTCATATATATATATATATATATATATATATATATATATATATATATATATATATATATATATATATATATATATATGTCCTATAGGAGTGTTTCACCATGATTTCAGATCTAACAATGTTTTTTCACAATACTCATTCAGTAAAATGTAAAATTAAAAAAACAAATCTCTTTGGGAACGCCCCTAAAAATTGTGCCAAAATCTACTGAAAGGGGGCGTAACCCACATGACGTCAACTGCAAGACGACAAAGGCTGCACATAAATTACTCAGGGTTGGTGGTCTACGTGATTCTATTGGCTTTCTGTGCGTTTCCACATTCGATTGGTCGACTCAATCGCTTCGTTCATTTCTGCTTTAAAAAAAAATCAAACATTTGGTTTTGAATAATGGATGACATGGACTTTCACTTGTCTGGTGATGACAGTGAGTGTGAGAGAAATTAAGGATTTTGGTCTGAATCACATGGAGAATTGTCGTATAACATAGTCGCGGGAGGTGAAGTTGAGGCAGCTGGAAATGAAATACGGCCTTACCAGTTCGAGCCCGAAGCAGGACAAGCAGAGGAAACTGGAGATGAAATTCCCGGAGTTCATGATAATCAGGAGGACATCGAAGGAAGACTTGGCAATAACAACTAGTTAGACAAAATCCTATTCGTAATTCAATAATGTAAATTCGACTTGCATACTGCTCGATATCAGAAATATTTTTGTGAGGTGATGTGACCAGCACAGCGCAGCGGACATGTTTCTCCGCGGCGAATGAACCACAAGCAAGGCCAGCGCATGTCATCGGCTGTATCTCTCTGCGCATAAAACGAAGCAATCTCACTGTCCAGATACGATGAAAACTTGTGTGCAGAACACAACTTGCGACACAATTGTCTCGAGTAGTCCGATAAATCTGATGTTCTGTTGCATTTTTATTTATTTTATTCCTACTGTCATCATGTAGCATCAGTAGAAAACAATGAAGAAAAGAAAATAATAAAAGAAAGCAACAGCACGTCAGATTTATCGGCCAAGTCGGATGGACAACGGATTTGTCTGACTAGTCTAGCAATCTAGAGTTGACAAGTAACTTGTATTAGCATGCACACAATGTATAAGTCAATGCGTAAGAGTCCCGAGGCTATGAGGCCATGTAATAGGACAGATAAATTTGTCTTTCATAGTTGTGCCAACATATTTACCCTGTTCATTTATTACAGCATTTTGGCTAAATGTTAATGAATAGCAAGCCAATGGAAGCAGTACCTTCACCTTTAGAACTAGAACGGGCACTCATAGAGCGCATACCTTCGCCGCCACTACTTTTTTTGTTCTTGATATGAGTGTGGGGAACTGGTTTCATATCAATGGTCTTATGACACAAACCACATATCTATAATGTCATGACCCCCCCACCCCCGACTTTCGGGAGCTACGGACTAAACAACAATCAACTCACGTCATTTTGGCGAGTCTTCACTCGCAAGCTCGGTGAATACAACGTTTAAACAAGAGAAGGTAATCTCGTTTGATGCTGGTTTCATGCAAATCGAATAAGAATTGACTGAGTAATGCCGAAAACCGCATATTTTTCAAGGGCGTGACCCCCCCCCCGACATTTTACCCCAACCGGTGACATGTGTTATGACGTCATTGTGTCACAAGATTGGGCATTAAATTCTGAACATTTTGGTGCTGGGTTCATGTAAAGCGGACAAGAATTGACCGCGTTATGACAAAAACCGCATATTTTTCAAGGTCGTGACCCCCCTGACCTTTGACCCCTAACCGGTAACAAGAGTTTGGGCGTCATTGTGTCATATTGCATATCACAAGATGAGGCGTTGAATTCTGAACATTTTGGCGTTAGATGCATGCAAATTGAATATAAATTGACCGTGTTATCGTAGAAAGACGATTTTGACCTTTTCATGACCTTTACCTTTGACCCAAACGATCCCAAAATCTAATCGAATGCTTCCTGGCTAATAACCAATCATCCCACCAAATTTCATGCAATTCGGTTTAATACTTTTGAGTTATACGAATCACAAGATTACAAATAAATAAATAAATAAATAAATAAATACACGCCGACCAAAACATAACCTTTCGCAGAATGCGAAGGTAATAAACCCATGTATGTCGAGTGCAGCCATACCTGGCTTGCATGTATGTGGAATCGTACCTATCCCAGCAGGCTGGTTTCAACGAACAATTGAATAAGCTGCAAAATGTGGGTGCAGGTTTTTCACATTGTTTGATTTTTAAATTATCTCCTTGCACCTTGAAATGATGCAACATTACTCTTTAGTATTTTAGTTGTATGTCCCTGTAAGTTTTTTTTTAATGGAAAGGTTCAACAGTCACATTTAATATTTTGTGGACATGGTATAGCCCTTTATTTTTCATACATGTATTGGATTTGTACACGACAACGACAAGGAAGTAAAGGGATAAATAATTGCTTCGTGATTGTTGTGCATACACAGCTCAGAAGCAGAATTTCTTTTCCACGAAACAATCATAGGAATTAAGACGATCAGTGAGATTGCAAACACATGTGCACAATGTATTTGTACGTACTTTATACGGCGCGCGACATCTCGAGTCAATCCACTCTGCGAGTTTCTGCAGATGACGTCAACGTTGCGGTTCGCTGAAGTCAACCTTTTTAAGGGGCGGGGCATAGCAAGTTGTGAAAAGCACCAGAAATGTTCGAAATATTGGTCTAATTATCCCATTTTTGATTAAAAAAAAAAACATGGGTGATTTCTTCACTAGGAAGTTCAAGTTAATATATAAATAACCAGAAAGTTTTGGGTGTCATGGGACCTTTAAGCAGTCTCCTTGGCTATTGGGCACAATCCTGGATGGGTCTCTACTCCAACACAGTATACCAGCATGCTGACGCTCATTTTGCCAATCTCGGAAGGATGACAGGCCGAGTTAAGTCCACCTGGTATTAATTCAACAGCATATCAGGATTTGAGCTGAGGACCCTCGGATCCAAAGCCCACCACCCCAACCATGAAGCCAACACCATGAATAGTTTTTGAAGCATTAAATTTAACTTGATTACAATTGCCCCACTGGGAGATCTTGTCCAAATCCGAATTTAAAGAGGTGGCAGGGATGAAACGAGACGTAGATCGAGTGAGGGCAGATGGAAAAGAAATTGAGGACTCTAATGTTGAGTCATCAGAATATGAGTGCATTTGGTTATTTGTGGAAGAAAGGTCATTGACAAAAAGAAAGAAGAGTGTTGGGCACGGAATGTAACCCTGAGGTACACCGCTGTTGATGGGGAAGGGGGTCGATGTTGAACCATCAACAATTATGGAGATAGAGCGATCGAAGAGAAAGCTCAATATGAGAGAGCAGAGTGAAGGAGGAAAGCCGAAAGAGGGAAGCTTGGATATCAGACCCCGATACCAAACTCTGTCAAAGGCTTTTGAGATGTCAAGGCATACAACAAGGGATTCCCCAAAGTGTCGCAAAGAAGAGGCCCATAGATTTGTAATGTGAGAAAGGATATCACCTGTAGATCTTGTCTTGGGAAAGCCATATTGGTGGTCAGATAGTAGACTGTGAGATTCAAGATGCTTGTGAAAATGGGAATTGAGAAGACACATCTTGTGAGGTTGGAGTTTTACATTTAAACAGACTACACAGCTGTGTAGTCTGCAAAGACTTTGGAAACAGTAGAAGTTAGAGCAATAGGATGGTAGTTAGAAGGGTTTGAACAATCACCTTTCTTTAAAATAGGCTGCACTAACTTAAGCATGTTTCCAGGTAAGAGGAAAAGTTTGGGTTTTTTAACAAAAACAAAACAAACGAGCAAGCACAGGTGCAAGTTCTGAAGCACTTTCCTTCAAGACATGGGGGGGGGGGATGCCATCTTGCCTGTAGCCCTTGCTTATGTCCAGAGAGAGGAGTATTTTTTTGACTACATGAAAAGTGATTATCGTGAGGGATAGAGGATTGGTGAGGTGAGCATTAGAGGGAGATGGAATGTAAGAGTCATCCAGTGTGGAGTTAGAGGAGAAAAGAGAACCAAAAAGAGTTTCTTTATCAGTCGGAGAGACAGCGATAGTATCATTGGAACAGAAAAGCGAAGGAAAGGCAGAGTGACAGAAGTTGTTGGAGATACCTTTAGTGAAGGACCAGAAAGATCTATTCGGGAAAGAAGATGAGAGGTTGTCACATTTCTTTTGAATAAAGGAATGCTTCGCCTCATGAATAATATGTTTGCAATGATTTCTGGCAGATATGAAAGCTGAATGCGAGTCGGAGGAAGAAGAGTTTTTCCATGTCCAAGATGTGGCATCCCTTGCACGAATGACCACAGAGCAGGAATTATTGAACCAAGAATTGGTTGGAGAGATAGATTTGAAAGAGAATTGGATATAAGCCTCCATTCCTCCAACAATAACCTTAGCTATACGTTCAGCAGAGATAGAGGCATTGCCCGAGGAGAGGCAGTAGTCTTTCCAGGGAAAGTCAGAAAATAATTGTCGTAAACCAGTCCAGTCAATCTTATTGAAATGCTAATACTGGCGTTTCGTCGGAGCAGTTGTGTAGTTGTGTAAGAAGAAGTGGTGGTAAGTCAAGTGATGTTCACAAGATTGTGGTCAGAAGAACAATTGGAGGTGAAATTGTGTTGTTGTAATGCTAAGGATTGGAGGTGAAGAATAAATCTAAAGTGTTGGTAGTTTGCAAGTCAGGTCAGGTTCGATCTGTGACCTGCTACAGGTACCATGTAAACCTGTACTAACCTGTTCCATGGTCGGGTTGTCGGCGACTAAACCGTCTCCCCAACCAGGTTTTCTGGTGAGGAGGGTGTTTGGATATGGACACCCAGCAGGATTAAAAACAAAACCTGTCAAAGGGCGGAGGAGCTCCTTGTGAGCCAACGGCCATCCATATCTAGTGCCCAACTGTGTCTGCGGACGTCCTCCTGCAGTTGGGTCACTTCTTATTTGGAGGTTGGTGGCAGGATTTGCACTCCGGCCACCGTAAAACCCTTCATTCCGCAAAACGCAAAAACGCAAAAAAATCTGAAAACCCACTCCGTGGGAGTACCTCCTGTGCAGCTTCCCTTCGCAGGGCAGCTCACCGGATGACAGGATTGGGGAAAAACCTTCGGGACCCCCAATCGTTGATCGGAGGGAAACCACGGGGTAACATCCCTGGGTCAGATTGCGGGAGAGTGTGTTGGAGTGGTGCTGAGGTGTCGTCCACCAGACGGTGGTCTCCTTGGGTTAACCTGAGGCGGTCCCTTCGGGTGGGTGCCTGGAATGTCCTATCCCTAAGAGAGGATGATCACCTGTCTCTGTTATCATCTGAGCTCAAGCGTTTGGACATGGGGATTGCAGCTCTCTCTGAGGTTCGGAGACCGGATTGCGGCGAAATAATGGTGGGTGGTTACACCTACTATTGGTCTGGTCGCTCTGATGGTTACCATACCCAAGGAGTTGCTGTAGCTGTGTCCAATAAGCTGACCCCAATGATAATTGAGGTAACACCGGTCAACGAGCGTATTATGAGATTAAGGATTCGTCACTCCTTAGGTGTCATTTCCCTGGTCTCTGTTTATGCTCCGACTGAGGCGAGTGATCTCACCGTGAAGGATGCATTCTACGCCACACTCGAGTCTGTGGTTGATCAGTGCCCCAGACGAGATACACTTCTAGTCTTGGGGGATTTCAATGCATCGACTGGAACTGATAGGGACGGTTATGAGGTGTGTGTTGGTCCCCATGGGTCAGGAACTATGAACCAGAATACCACTAAGTTCCTTGACTTTGCAAGAAGTCATGGACTTAGGGTGGCTGGTTCCTGGTTTCAGCGCCCACAAGCTCATCGCTGGACTTGGTATTCCAACGCTGGCGGTGTGGCAAAGGAGATTGACCATGTCCTCATTGACGGTCGTTGGAGGATGATCCAGAACTGCAGGGTCTACCGGAGTGCTCAGTTCCTCAATACTGACCACAGGCTTGTTGTAGCAACTCTAAAGCTGCACCTTAAATCCTGGAGAATGGTACCATCCCAGCCTAGGCTGGATGTTGGGAAGCTCAGGGATGAGAGAGTAGCTGAGGAGTTTGCGAACAGGCTGAGTGGACACTTGGGGGTCTGGGTGCTTTGGGGGGTCCTGAAGAGTTGTGGAGCGCCTTCAAGACCACCGTCCTTGATGTTGCCGGTGGATGTCTTGGAACTCACCGCAGGGCCAAGAAGAATTTTGTCTCTCGAGGGACACTGGATACCATTGATCAGAGTCGCAGGGCCAGGCTGAATGGCAGAGCTGAGCTGTTCAGGGAGCTGAGGCGTAAAACTGTACGTGCACTGAGGGTGGACAAGGAGGCCTATGTGCGAGGAATCCGTGAGGGGGTAGAGCATCACCTGTGGACAGGTGATTCTCGTCCCGCTTACAGGGGAATTCGCGCATTACGTTCATCCAAGCCCATCCCTCGGAGCACTGCAGTTAGAGCAGAGAGTGGTAGGCTCTTGACAGAGGAGTCTGAAGTGAAGGCCCGCTGGGCCGGTTACTTTGAGCGGTTGTACCAGGCTGATCCCCCAGCTGTCGAGTTGGATGTCAAGGGTGTTGCAATCCCTGTTGCTGACCCTCAAATCAACTGTGGTCCACCTTCGCTTGTGGAAACACGGGCTGCGGTGAACCAGTTGAAACGGGGCAAAGCTCCAGGGATCTGTGGCATCCATGCCGAACTTCTCAAGGCTGGTGGAAATGCTGCACTCGTGTCGTTGCATGCAGTTTTGTGCTCTGCATGGAACACAGGCATCATCCCAACTGACTGGAAGAGGGGCCTTGTTGTCCCTCTCTGGAAAGGGAAGGGTGATCGCCAAGACTGCAACAACTACCGAGGGGTGACGCTGCTCTCAGTGCCGGGCAAGGTCTTTGCTCGGATAATTCTTGATAGGGTTCGCCACCATCTGCTTGAGCATCAGCGTCCAGAGCAGTCAGGCTTTACACCAAAGAGGTCAACGATTGGCCTATCCTTGCACTTCGTGTCCTCACCGAACGCAGACGAGAGTTTCGGCAGGGGCTGCTTGCAGCCTATGTTGATCTCTGTAAAGCGTTTGATTCAGTGAATCGGGATGTCCTCTGGAGGATTCTTGGTCTTCGTGGGGTGCCACCAAAACTGATCGATCTGATGTCTGAACTCTACTCTGGTACTGAGAGTGCTGTGAAGTGTGGTGGTACCATCTCTGACTTATTTCCAGTTGTTACTGGAGTTCGTCAGGGATGTGTTCTGTCCCCCACACTTTTCAGCACTTGTATGGACTGGATTTTAGGGAGGATGTCGGAGAGATCAAGTTGCGGTGCATCGTTTGGGAATGTCAAGATCTCGGACCTTGATTTTGCAGACGATGCAGTCATCTTTGCAGAGACTTTAGACATCCTCTTGGGGGCCCTCGAGGTGCTGAATGAGGAGTCGGAGCCGCTGGGATTACGGGTTTCTTGGGTCAAAATTAAGATCCAGGCTTTCGGTGACATCTTGGATGCTGCTGTCCTGTCTGTGTCTGTTTGTGGTGAGGATGTCGAGGTCGTGGAGAGATTCACTTACCTTGGCAGTGATATTCATGTCTCTGCTGGCTGCGAGTCAGAGGTCAATAGACGTCTGGGTCGGGCCTGGGGAGTCATGGATTCACTGGATCATGGGGTGTGGCGCTGCCGGTACCTGTGCGGGAGGACGAAAGTCTGAGTCTTCAGGTCCTTGGTACTTCCAGTCTTGCTCTATGGGTGCGAGACTTGGACTCTGACCAAGGATCTGAGACGGAGACTTAATTCCTTTGGTACCAGGTCTCTTCGGAGAATCCTTGGCTATCGCTGGTCGGATTTTTTGTCCAACGAGCGGTTGCTGAGAGAGACTCGGATGAGATTTGTTACCTGCATAGTCCGTGAGCGTCAGTTGCGGCTGTATGGACATGTGGCTCCTTTTCCTGACGCTGATCCTGCTCACCAGATTCTCTCAGCGAGGGAGTCTCATGAGTGGAGGAGGCCAGTGGGCCGACCACGTGCCTCATGGTTGCAGCAGGTTGATCATCATCTCAAGGAGATGGGGATGGGCCTGGCATCTGCCTGGGGGATGGCCAGACGGAGGCCCCTGGAGTACCGGCGGAAAGTGGACGCAGCGACGCGCTGTTCTGGCACATGCTCCCATACCTGACCTGACCTGTTGGTAGTGTGGTCATGACGATCTGAGATATGGGTAGGGTGGGTGACAATTTGTTCCAAATCATGAAGAATGGAAAATGTAAGAGTTTCAACTCCCCCAACATCCATATGGGAAGATTTCAGCCACTCCCTGTGTTCTACATTGAAGTCTCTGAGATCGAGAAATTCTTCTTGAGGGTGTTCGGATATCATGGCCTCATGGCAAGAGTTAAGATCGTCAAAGAAAGCTATAAGGATTGAAAAATGAGGAGAGCTGTAAGTGAAACAGAGAAACATAGTGATGGTCGGGAGACAAATCTTAAGCCAGATGACATCAAAGTTTGGAGATTTGAGGTGCACAAGGCATAAAGCAGGCATGTTGGTGTTTGAGTAGACACAGACTCCTCCTTTGAAGCATAATCGTGAGTTAAGGTTGTCGTTCGAAATGTTCTAAGAATTAACAAGAACATCTTTTGATAATGGGGTCTCTGAGAGAAGCAAGATATGAGGAGAGGAGCTTGCTCGATGATGTTCAACAGAGGAAAGATTCGAAGAAAGACCACAGATGTTGGTGAAATGATTTGAAAAAGAGTCAAGTTGGTTCAAAAGACAAGGGTCTTGGGAGGGACCGATACGACTATGGCTTTAGCTCCCTTTCTCTTTGGCAGCAGAGACAGACAGGTCATCGGAGATTCTTCACACCCCATAATGCCGGGAACTAGTGGTCATTAACTTTTTCGGACGATATCATATTTAATTGGAGGCTGTATGAGGGAAATGAGGAGAAAGACAAATAAAAGAGAGAGAATGTGCAGTGAGGAGTGAAAATGAGTGAAAAGTTAGTGATGCTTGTTTGAAAAGTGTTTGATGTTTGTTTGCAAGAAAGAAAGATTAAAGCTAGCCCGGGTAGCTATAGTTTTAGTGAGACAGAAGGTGAGACCAGCAATCCTGACACGGAAAGTGTAAGATGGTTCCACGCACCACTTTAACGCTCCTCAGTCAGAACGGTAGTACGACCCTGAGCGATTGCCGTCTTCAACCTACTACCGAAAATGCCAGTCGAACTGGATGGGTGTTTTTTCGGAGACACCATCTCCTTACTGGATGGCCGTTGGCTCCCTGAAGGAGCTAATCCCGCCCTTTGGCAGGTGTTGTTGTTAGTCCTGCCGGGTTCCACAGTCACCCTCCCCACTGACAAGCCAGTGAGGGTAGTCGGTTTAGTCGCCGACTACCCGAACATGAGGCAGGTAGCACTGGGTTACATGTTACCAGTGGCAGTCAAGAATCCTGACTGACCTGACTGAGATTGACTGACTGTTGATGTAGCACATGCCTAATGGGCCACATGTCCTCTCCTGCATTGAAGTTCCATGTGTGTCCTTGGAATTTTAAAAAGTAGGCCCAGTTCCACATCTTAAGATGATCTTATTTGGTTGTACTTGTAAATAATAGTTCCACATCTTTGAAGTCGATCTTATTGGGGAGTCAGAATGTCATTGTCATTTAAAAAGATTTTCGGAGTCATCAATAACTTCTTGCAATGACATCAGTAAACTCACCCACTGCTCGGAAAGATGAGTGAAATTGCTGCAAACTACATAGAAGAGGAAGAACATTTGTGCTGCACTTCACTGGTGCAGGTCGATTCCTTCAGGGCTGCGGGAAAATCCTTTTACCCACCCTCTGCCTGCCCCTTCCCACACCATTTTATTCGTAATCCAGTCTTTCAACACAACCAGGAGAGCTACTGATTTTCCTGAATGACTCCATTGACAAGCAATTACCATATAAGGAGAGTTCTGAATTCACAGTGAGAATCTGTACTACAACTATCGCACGTTGCAAGAACCAGGGTAACCATTGTGGTTTCCAAGTCATTGGGGGTAAAAGTCCTCCCCATTTGTACCTTGCAGGTGCGACAAGCAGAACCTGCAAATACCGAAGTGAGATCACTTCAGGTGGAGGTTTGTTCACTTCTTAATGAATCACATCGGTACATTGTCATAATGGGTGAATTTTTGTATATTAGATAATCAGGTTCTCATTTTAATGTGCTGACTGTTTCCATGGTGTCATAAACAGCATGAGAACCAAATCAATCATCCAGCACACTGACAAACGGACATGTAAATGTCCACAGACTTGCTTTGTATTACTAGTATATAATGCAAGAGAACAGGAGTAGCGTTGCTGGGGCAAAGTTTGTGCCACAGGGGCTATGAAAGGTAAAGCGCAGCATCCATTGTGCGCACCTGGTGCTGAACTATCGATGAAATGTGCGTATTATGCAACTATGCACATCGGTGTAGGGTGCAAGCACTCAGTCCATCTGCACTTTTGAGATCCCTGAAGAAGGAAGCTGGAGGTGCCAGGGCTCGGGGCTCGTGGGAAAGAGACGCCCCCCAGACAACTTCCACCCAAAAAGCCGTGTGCAGAAAAAGGCGCCTTCTCAAAGCCGCTATTCATGCGATCCGGACGGAAGGTAAACAGGTGAGGTTGGAGTTTTACACTTAAACAGCTACTTCAATCGAAACAGTATACGGCGACGGCTCAAATTTCCCCTCATTGTCCCGCATATAATTTTCTATGCCGGTGAAGCGCCATGAATGGCTCGAGCGGTAACCACATGCATTCATGGCCCTGCTGAATGGGCAGAACAAACGTGAGCTTTGAGCAGGCGGGTCTGCTGGGGAGTGGCGAGCAGGGGGATGGCCACAAAAGCCTCTCGGATTGCTAGGCCTGCCTAGGCCGTGGGCATTGTCACCTCTTGCCAGGGGCCGAGCGCACAGTTCAAGTCGGCCTGTTCCTTGCTTGCAAATCCTGCCAAATCTTCTCGGAGCAAGCCCAGCCTTTCAGGGGCTTTCCCGTTGCCCAACCCCTTCACCTTACTCCGTACACATTCCTCTGCACACTAGGGCTGCTCTCTCTCTCTCTCTCTCTCTCTCTCTCTCTCTCTCTCTCTCTCTCTCTCTCTCTCTCTCTCTCTCTCTCTCTCTCTCTCTCTCTCTCTCTCTCTCTCTCTCTCTCTCTCTCTCTCTCTCTCTCTCTCTCTCTCTCTCTCTCTCTCTCTCTCTCTCTCTCTCTCTCTCTCTCTCTCTCTCTCTCTCTCTCTCTCTCTCTCTCTCTCTCTCTCTCTCTCTCTCTCTCTCTCTCTCTCTCTCTCTCTCTCTCTCTCTCTCTCTCTCTCTCTCTCTCTCTCTCTCTCTCTCTCTCTCTCCTGATGTCCGTTAGTGAATCCAATCGTATATATCACACTTGGAGACAAAACAACGTCCACGTTTCTAATGTTTCCTTCAGCAGATTTTTGAGGAATTAAGGGGTCGCAGGAGAGAAAGAATCAAGGTATTGTTGATAGATAAAAGAGAGCCAAGCAGTCGGTGATGAAAGAAGCGATAAGAAGTAATGCAAAGGAATACGAGAGGGATGAGAATGGACCAAAAGTAATGAGTGACAGTGATGGATTCCCAGCTCCAGACAGAGGATAAAGGGCTGACAAGATAACTGAGATGTAGAGTAGATGTCTGAGCCGTGTAGTCTACATTTGATTCTCGACCAGACTCCAATATACTGACATCGTCGTGCTTCGTAAGCAGCTCTTTGCATCAATAATGAGAGCGCCGTCCCTCGATTGGGAAAGCAAAGCCGGCTTCCACTGCACATAGTGGACGTTGAAGATTCAGCGGTGTCTTTCATGAAGAGTAGGCTAATGTGTGCCGGTACACCGGACAAATTACAAATCCCTGCCTTGACTTCTACCACTGGGAAGGCAATGGTGACCCACCTAGTGTTCTCTTCCCATTGGATTGCTTCGGGAGTCCCGATGCCCTGGAAAGGTTATCGAATTGTAATAATAATAATAATAATGACAATGATAGTAACAACCTGCGATTCTGTGAGTTAACTTGAATATGTTGTGTGCTTGTGCAGTCGCGCGCAAAAAACACAGTGTTTGCGCAGTGCGGTGCTGGGACTGGTTGGGGGAAGGAAAAAGGGGGGGGGGGAAATGTGAGATGGGGGGGCGGTCGAATACATCGTGGGGAGGGCTATGTCTGAGCCAATAGGGGAGACGTAGAAAAGAGGCGCAAAAGGTGGCACGGCTGCTGAGCGTCCAAAACAGGAAACACGTGCGCACCCCGAGCGCTGCCTCGTCCCACGCTGTGGCGCCGGAACCTTCAAACCGATGAGGCCTACACACGGTGGGCGGGCATGGATTGTCTCGGTGCCAAGATCTCCTCATTCGCTGCTTCTCACTCACCGACTGCTCTGATTAAAAAAAAAGAAAAAAATTATGTCCCGGGTCACTTTATTCATCCTGATCAAGGAGTTTCGCATGAAATATGTTTTTGTGGAGGGTGGAGGCGGTGGTGAAATTCTCACCAACCTTAGGCGGGTTGAGAAGAGGGTTGCCGTGGGGGATGCCAACCAAATCAACAAGGGTCTCCCAGGGAAGTGGGGGGGGGGGGAATACTGCCAAAATCTAAGCGGGTTGGGAAAGAGAGGAAAGCTGGGGGAAGGTGGGGATTCCAGCAGCAAGCTCTCTGATGAACATTTCAATAGCAATGAGATTTCATGCATTTGACAAGGAGTTTAGACCTTTGGACCAATTTATATACAGAGGACAGGAACGTATATCATGACGGAATATAATATCGAAATAATTACACGTCGAGGTGGAGGGACAGAGGAATCAGAATAACTATAAGTAACTGGATGATGGCTTAGGGAACCACGAAGCACCACAATAACTAGCATGGCACTCGTAGAGTGCAGTCTTGCTTCACACGCTCATTCTGAATAGAAATACCATCGTTAACTGAACACGCTTCGATTGTGGCCCATATAATGATATCATCCTTGCACCCTGTTATGTCACATACATTGTCATTATAAGTAGCTTTGATTATTGATTATTATGAATTTTTAACAACCACTTTTGTGCACATTAAAGCTAAATTCAATGAATAAACGCGTATATGAAAAAAAGTTTCAAACTATATAATCCTTGTGGCCAGTCGATCACATGAATGAAGTTTCATATCGATCTGTTAAGCAGTTCTGGAGAGGAAGATTATTTTTTTTACATTTTTTTTTCAATACAATGTGACCGATGACATCAAAAGTTTAATTTTTCACTCAAATTAGGTCGTCCATCAGATGTATGAAGTTTCGGATAAGGATTTTGATTCAACCAATTATAGCTGGAATACCACTTCATCATTGACATCATTCTCATTCTTTATACCCCATGGGGAGTTGCTGATATATGCCAAGTTTTTCAGGTTTTTTTTTTACGTTGAGCAGTTTCATAGATGTCCAAATGTTTTCCTTTAATCCAATATGGCTGCCATACCTTGTGAACTATGACGTCATTGTTCTTCAACATGTTCTCCATGGGGAGTCCCTCCTATGTTTAAAGTTTTGCGAAGATCGGACAAGCGGTTGCAGATAACAGGAAAAATTAAACCAAAAATATATCGAAAACGGACACACACACACACACACACACACACACACACACACACACACACACACACACACACACACACACACACACACACACACACACACACACACACACACACACACACACACACTACAATAGTCTCGCAGCTACTTTGGTGTGAGACTCAATATCAATGCTCGGTCGTTCCCAATTAATGTGTAAAATTTAAGAGGTGATTGAAAGCTGATGTGACAAGTCAAACCTGCAGGGTAACATTAAAATTGGTTGTTTTGTAATTAAGAAACCCAGTAATCCAGTAGGTAGATCCATGTTTGTTCAAATTACAGTTTTCATGAACACTGTCGGTGTCTCCGAGAAAGAGGAGTTTGTTTTTCCTCTGGCACTGGTTTTCTTGTTTCCTGACTCACCAACTCGACTCCACCACCATTATTTCGTGCCCTGTTTTCATAACAAACCCTCGCTTTTGAATAAATTGCTCTCAACGGACCATGCCGTACGAGCAGAGTACCCATCCTCCAGGCGATCTTGTTCCAAGCATGCAGCACATTCTTCTGATGCATCCTTATTTTGGCGGTGTATAGGCAACTAACAGCTGCCTCAGTTGCTCCCGAAAATAAAAAATAAAATAGCCTGGGTTACTTGCATGAAGCTAAAACACACCTTCTGCTTATAATTCAAGACACCTCACTGCATTGAAAATCGTGGGGACAGGAATATTGCACTGTAAATGAGGGAGACTTGTAATACCCTCCCACACCTGGAGGTGGTGCTACACGATACACATTTACAAAGAGAATTTGCTCCCACCACCACCACCCCCACCCCCAACTTACTTCTTAAGACCACCCCTATACACTAAGGTCATGCTGATCCTACATAGCAAGTCTGGATGTAATCAGCCCAGAACTGTAGGAGGAGTAGCGCAACAACAAAACGAACATCTACCTTAAATTATTGTAAGGGTGTCCTTCATGAGACTAGTCCCGATGATAAACAAGAACTGCACTTGGTGGAGCGCATACCTCTGCCAGGCTGAACAGTTTACATTTTGTATCGCACTGATAGGCTCGCTCTGGATCCGGACATTACCCAAAATCGAATTGGCTTATTCTTGTCACCGACCCCATTCATCCACCTAGTTTTGTCATAATCCATCCATAACTTTTTCATCGTGCAAAATCGTGCAAAATTTTGAGATAATTCCAAAATTCCAACTTGCAGATATCGTGCAAAAAATCATTTTTGTCACATCACTTAATGGTGAAGTTTCAATTGAAAAATTATTGTTTCCGGATCCAGATCTTCACCAAATTGGAATCATTTCGTCCTTGTCACACTCCGAACATGTCCACCAAATTTAATACAAATCCGTCCACAACTTTTAGAGATATCAAAACCATTTTCCCAATGTTCACAGAAAGTACTTTTTTCAGACATGGCAGTTGTGGTTGGTGTTGTTAGGAACAGTACCAGCAGGTTATGCATCTTTCTGCAATGAGCCCTGTGCACCTGTGACTTACTCGTCAGAGTACAGCATGGCACAGAGGTAGCACACTTGCCTTTGTACTGTCTTGCATGAGTTTGAATACTGACCCAATCATGAACTGTGGGATTGCTGTTTCACAAGCAAAGTGTTGCATCAATGATTGTGATGGAACAATAATCTGGGGACTGGCTTGTTAGCATTGGATGGTTCACATGAAATATCTCTTGAAGCGTATTCTTTCTACCAAGAGTAGGTAGTTATGACGGGTACCCTGGCCGATTTTAAAATTTCTGCCAGAATTGTCGGGGGCACAGACACGACTCAGTCATTCTGCAAGCAGCTGTCCAAATTCGTCATTGAATTCTAGTCCATGATATGCAATAACTGAAAACAACTCATAGGATCACGGAGAATCTGCAGTGCTGTAACTCTTTCACTTGTAGTGTAGCATTGTGTTCGGATAAAACACCAAATCAGATTTGGTAGTCTTCAGTTGTGTTCGTAACATGGGAATGCACGACCATCATTGTATCTGCAGAGCATATTCTCTGGAACAGTGTACAGTCGGTTGACCTGTCAATGGCGAACATTATTTAGGTCACTGTCATATATATATATATATATATATATATATATATATATATATATATATATATATATATATATATATATATATATATATATATATATATATATATATATCGGTGGTCGTGCTTCCTATGTATGCGATGGGCCCATCCCATATTGTTGCGGACGTTGTCTTCTTGGAGTACAGGACAATGAAGATAGCTGTTCCATCTGTGAGAATTTGATGCCAATGCCATATGCGAGAACAGCTCTAACAAATAAAGCCTATGGCAAGTTGTAGAATTTGTGAGCTTACAATTGTGAGCGTGGTCTACATAGCTCCACCGGTATTGGAATTTGTGGTATTGTAACTGGTGAGAGTGGTCTACATCGTCCCCTCGTACTATTATTGAATAAGAATTATGAGATATTTCAATTGTTTTTGACAACTGTGGATGGGTGATGAATAGTGTTGTTGTATTGACCCAACACAAAACTGTTGTGCCATAATTAGACCTCTCAGTGTGGGATGAGGATCCCCCATAAGTCTTGTTTCAAATCGTACAATGCTTTTGTCACAATGTCACAACTTTTCCTTTGTTAACAAAATTTCTGGAGGACCCCCAGTTGAAGACACTTTGCATGCAGGATTTCTTAATATCCAGTTGTTTTTTGTTATAGGGTCACAAATAATATCATGGACATACAGAAGAAGGTTTTCCATGTTTTGTGGCATATCTCACAGCACGACTTGTACGTTTATGCACATCACGGTTGCTTTGCGATCTAAACATCGTAAGACTGTGGATGCCCATCTGGCAGGCACATTGTGCATATAAAAGTTCTGCATGAAACAGTTTCTCGAGGACAATAACATATTCTTCACGGTGTAGGAAGTATTCTGATTAGTCATGTGTACGTAAGGATTGAGAGGATTTTCATTTTTGACTTTTGTTTCTAAGCAGTGAAGACCTCAAAGTGAAGACCAGGCCAAGCAGCCTACTTATGAAATTCAATAATGCCTTCCACAAAAGCCAGGGCATCCAACTTGACGAAAAGCTGGTGGGATGTTTTCCTGGAAGAATATTCTGCAGATTTTGCTGAATTTGTTTCCCATAATGCAGTGGATTAGAGGTAATTATGATCCAATAACACCAAGTGCCACCGAGACATGTCCAACAGAGGGCGTGATCTCATTCTAGGATGGAAAGTTGTTTATTTCCTGTGTGAAGCAATGCAGAGTGCAGCTGTGTGGCAGATTGAAGGACCAGAGTAGAATTTCCTCTTCATTACTGTACACGCCAGCTCGTTTGCTTCCACTCTCTCAGCTGAGGTCTTATTGTGTCCTCCTGTCACCTTGAGTGACCTGCTGGTGCTCCAAGCTGACTCTGCATTTCAATTCCATATTGTGTTCGTTTGTATACGTTCTTGAACTATTGTACTGATGCTGGAATATTTCGAATATGTCCCAAAGCAACTGTCTGAGTACGTCGAAAAGCAAATCACGACCTGATTGAAAAAAACTCAAAGGCCCAGATGGAAGGCTACCTCTTTAAAAGCAAGGTCCCAGCAGGCCACGAAGTCTGTCAGCATGCCAGCTGCAGCATTCCCTGCCAAGTACGATTGCAAAACAGAAAGAGCAAAAGGTTTAGTGCCTTGCTGAAGGCACACATAGGTTGTTGAGGTCTACGGTGCACATACCTCCACGCTGGGGATTTCATGCCGAACGGTTTTCCATGGTTATGCTTCATCGTTTGTGCTGCCTCAATCATTTGTAAATCATTGATTGTTTCTCATGTTTAATAACCGAGACCATTTTGATTTTCGTTTTCTGATCAAAAGTAACACGAATGCAGCAGAGGGATAGTAAAGATTCAGAATTTTCGACCTTAAGACCCGAGCCCCACCAACTCCCCCCACTGCACATCCACCCCCAAGTTGCTCAGTACATGTCCCTTCCACTCCTCTTTAGTCCCTCCTCCTCCTCTAAACCTTCTTTCTCTTTTCTCCCCACTCCTCCCACTCTTCTCTCTCTCTCTCTCTCTCTCTCTCTCTCTCTCTCTCTCTCTCTCTCTCTCTCTCTCTCTCTCTCTCTCTCTCTCTCTCTCTCTCTCTCTCTCTCTCTCTCTCTCTCTCTCTCTCTCTCTCTCTCTCTCTCACACACACACACACACACACACACACACACACACACACACACACACACACACACACACACACACACACACACACACACACACACACACACACACACACACACACACACACACACATCCTCCATTTTCTTCTCTTTCTCAATTTAGTTTGCCCCCATGCAAATATAATAAATGTATGGCCCCTTACGCTGTGTTTGGAATGTCAACTTTTAGGCAAGTGCATGTTAGGTCACGTGGTCAGCTGGCCTCTGTTGGGTTAGATCCCAATATGTGCTCCTGATCTTGTGATTATGAGGTGAATGGCCGAAGCACAAAGGCGAACCAGCATGCCAGCAAGCGAGAGAATACGTCACAAGCCCAAGCAAACCGCAGGGCTCTCCAAGGGTCGAACTGGTGATAAGTTTCTGGCTCACAGCCACTGCCTTATCAGCTTCTCCCAGGCTGCATTGCAGGCACATGTGCAGTGCTTGAAAACAAGACAAAAAATCCACCTGTGTGCATTTCAGTCACATTATCATTTGTTCTCCACCAAAGAGTTCTTTTGGTATCAGCTGCAATAATTCACTAGTTTGGCCACTTGTCAGAATCGTGATAGGTCGAAAATATATAAAACACCAATATTTTGCATCCAATATGGATGTGTTTGCAGTAACCACAACGCCAACGCACCTCATTTTGGTAGATGATGATTGCCCGTTCTTGTCAGTGGTAAGCCTTGTCTTGTCTTATCGGTTAAGATGGCTGGCTTAAGATCTTCGGGTCTTGAGTTAGAGTCCTTGTTTTTCTCATTGAATTAACACTAGGAGGGGTTGACTCAGCCTGTCATTCTTCTGAGATTGCCGAAATGAGTACCATTGTACTGGTAATTGAGGCACTACATTTGCGGAACAGCCACGCCCCCCAGAAAATGATGCAACCAGCAGCCACAGGCTACACACAATAGTTATTGTAAGTGGTGTTTGGTCATACATGACATGAAAATCTCTGGGTCTTTAAATTGGTTTATAGTTGTGCAGGATATACTACCCGCCATGCAACCACATTCTCAGATGGCAAACAGTGTAACCTGGTGTCAAGGACTATCGCACAACACCAGGCCACTTTCCGTGCTCTCCGTACTCGCAGAACCATGATTAGAGAGCGATTCACTGAACGACTAACAACTGGGTTGCTCCTGAATGCGAGGTAAACAGAGGTATTTGGAGTCAGGAAACTTGGTCTGAGCTTTCAGCCATCTGTGGAATCAAACCCTGGTCCGGTCCTCTCACCATGAGACTCCCTCCAAATGGGTGTGTGAGATGCAGACGACCAAAGAGCATGAGGCTGTCATCAGCATGACACCTATCATGTGTTAGGCAAAATAGGTACAAGTACAAAAAGACATTAAATGTCATAGCCCCCAATGTTTTAGTGATTTTGCTGTACGGAGTTAAAAGGCGAGCCGTTATGTATGTACAACTAAAATAGCCGCCAGTCGACTAGTCAGCCATCTTTGATCAGATCGCAAAAAAAAGTGAGCGACACATGTACGCCATCATGCACTGTGCTTGTGTCAACTTTGAACAAAATTGGACCACGCATGTCTGAGAAATAATTGGGGACACATTTAAGTAAGAAGATAGCCACCAGTCGGCCATCTTGCATCTGATTTCGAAAACCAAAAGGTGATGATGTAAGCCATCATTCTTTATCTGTGTGCCAAGTTTGAACAACATCGGTAAATGCATGTTCGAGAAATGGTTGAGGACGTGTTCAGCATCGGGGGTTTTTTAACAACTAAAATGGCGGCCAGTCGGCCATCTTGGATCGCATCACGAAATAAAATGACATTCACATGTACACCATGAATGTGTTGTCTGTGCCAAGTACAAATTAAATTGGTGCATACATGTCCGATATATGGTTGCAGACACACGTACGCACTCACGGACGCTAAAATCGAGTCCCAATTCCTAAGTCCCCGTTTTGGACTAAGTCCAACGTGGGTCAATAATGGGCCAAAATCAATCACCAATGTCATATCATTCAATGGTCTTGATGTACCTTGAGAGTTGGAACCAAATAACTCATTTGTTTACCGGTGGCGCGATGGTTCACCAGCAGCAGCATTGATGATTCTCGTCATAAGTGTAACCCTAACCCTAACCCTAACCCTAACCCTAACCCTAACCCTAACCCTAACCCTAACCCTAAACCTAACCCTAACACTAACTCTAACCCTAACCCTAACCCTAACCCTAACCCTAATACGAACTTAATACTACTTGTATAAGTGTGACTTACCTGAATGTTGCCCGAAGAATGAATGCTTACCTAACTTTACAGCCATCAAATATTGATGTATTGGAAACTAATTATGCATATTTGACCAGGATTGGATTATGAATTTGGTCTTCTGGTTGCATCATTATTGAGGTGCCACTGGGCAGCTGTTGCAATTTCCCTGCACATCACAGCAGGACGTTATAATTTTATCAGGGTCATGGCACACAATGGCATACTCTTTTCTAATGCTTAATGTTTGGAGTTAGAATTGTCACTTATTGAAAAGGAAGCATTAAACTAAACATAAGGAAAGGTTTGAAAAACTCAAGAGGATAATGCGTGTGTGCTTCCTATGCACCCTGTGGCTGCTCGTTGCATCATTTCTGGAGCCACAACTGTGCCATTGATGCAGTGCCCCTGTTATAAGTAAGCTGATATTCATTTTACCGACTTCCGAAGGATGACAGACTGAGTCAACACACATATGGTGTTTTTTTTCAACGTCTCAACAGGGGCTCAAACTCAAGACTCTAAGATCTCAAGGCATCCACCTTAACCGTTGATCCAACATCACATTTTGTGGGGCTAAGGACACAAGGTAATATTGAGGGACTGAGGTTGCGAAGTTAGAGGGAAAAGTGAAAGAAAACTCCACAGGGCATCGCCATGTCCCCCTATAGTGGGGCAACTTAGCATAACAATTGTGCATTTCGTGAGGAAAGCACCAAATTTGGCTCACTAGTAGCCTATCATATTATGAACAGATTTGGATATTGGGCCATCTCAAATTTTGATGGCAGTGGAAAATGGCTGCCACAGCCATCGGCGGCTGAATTTGAGATGGCCCAATATCCAAATCTGTTCATAATATGATAGGCTACTCGTGTGCCAAATTTGGTGCTTTCCTCACGAAATGCACAATTGTTATGCTATATTTAGCTAAGTTGTCGCACTACTGCTCAAAAGGGTCGACGTGAAATGATCACGTGGTTTTGCGTATGTTTACGTGTGATATCCCATTAAATCTTGGACGGCACTAATTCTCACTTAATAACCTCATCAGCCAAACAAAAGGCAGACGGGAGGAGAATTTAAAATTTCTACAAAACTACATACACTTATTTAATACTACTACATATGTGTAATGGAGTTGGGGTGCTCGGTGTTGCCGAGCAACACCGGGTTCCTCCTCCTGCCCATTCTCCTCCCTCACCTCACCCCTCCCCCTGCCTCCTCCCACGCCGCCCCTGCCTCCTCCCGTATTCTCCCCTGCTTCCTCCCACCCCGGCCCCTCCCTCCAGACTCACACCTCACCCCTTGTTTCCCCTCCCTCCGGACTCCAAACACCCCCTTTCCCTACCTGCTCTGATCAGTGGAGGTGAGGTTTGGGGCTTCCCACTCTCTGGGGACGTGGATCGTGCAAAAATGCAAGTTATCTCCACATGTGACTTGTAATACTCTGCCACCACCATAGGGTGGCACTACTCAATACACATTCACATGGAAAATTTTTGTCGACCGTCCCTCCCGAACCCCCGCGACTACAGATGAAACCAAGTAGCCCATGTTCACGGCGAGGTCGAACTTGGTACAGGTGCCAAGTTTGGTGTCAATTGGTCCAGTGGTTTTGGCGTGATTGGTGTAACACACAGGCAGAAGAGGGCATTTATTTATTGGACCGCATGCAGAACCGAGGCTCATGGAAGTGATGGGTCACGTGAGTGTTCAGTGATGATGCAGATTGAGAAAATTTTCCATCAACACCAGCTTTGGTAGGACGTGCAAACGAGCGTATAAAAGTTCCAAAACAATGTGTGAAAGGGTCGGCAGAGCAAACAACGCACTCAACAATACACCACCAGTTAAAAGTGTCAAATTTAAACCACAATGTATACGAAACGTATATTGTCATGTGGAAGCCCCAGCAAACAAAGCAAAGTTGAGAGACTCGAACTCTCACGAGTAGTTGTACTTCATGAAGCAAACACAACAAATATCTATAGATGAGCTTCCTTGTTGTGTTGTTGTTTCGTGGGTCACGCCTTCAACATGCTCAGCCCTTTTCCTCTGCACCCCTTGTTCGTGAGTGGCGAATTTCCCGCTGCCACAGTAAGCGAGGACGTTGCACGTATCGAATGTTGCACAAACCGTTTCGGTTGCGACTGTCCCGTTCTTGTGTTGTAATGACAGCGGTGGCGACAGGTCGAATCAAGAGTTTTGCCAAAGTGACGTCACTGTCGATCTCGAAAAGGAAAACAGCTTGTGAAACGTGTACATATGTAATGAAACGTGTACAGATGTAGTGTAACGTGTACATATGTAGTGAAACGTGTACAGATGTAGTGTAACGTGTACATATGTAGTGTAACGTGCACAGATGTAGTGTAACGTGTACATATGTAGTGTAACGTGTACATATGTAGTGTAACGTGTACATATGTAGTGAAACGTGTACATATGTAGTGTAACGTGTACATATGTAGTGAAACGTGTACAGATGTAGTGTAACGTGTACATATGTAGTGAAACGTGTACAGATGTAGTGTAACGTGTACATATGTAGTGAAACGTGTACAGATGTAGTGTACCGTGTACATATGTAGTGAAACGTGTACATATGTAGTGAAACGTGTACATATGTAGTGAAACGTGTACAGATGTAGTGTAACGTGTACATATGTAGTGAAACGTGTACAGATGTAGTGTACCGTGTACAGATGTCGTGTAACGTGTACAGATGTAGCGAAACGTGCACACATATAGTGGAACGTGAACTTATCTTGTGTAACGTGCACAGATGTAGTGTAACGTGCACAGATGTAGTGTAACGTGCACAGATGTAGTGTAACGTGCACAGATGTAGTGTAACATGGACAGATGTAGTGTAACATGCACAGATGTAGTGAAACATGCACAGATGTAGTGTAACGTGCACAGATGTAGTGTAACATGCACAGATGCAGTGAAACGTACACACATATAGTGTAACGTGTACATATGCAGTGAAACGTGTACATATGTAGTGTAACGTGTACAGATGTAGTGTAACGTGTACATATGTAGTGAAACGTGTACAGATGTAGTGTAACGTGTACATATGTAGTGAAACGTGTACAGATGTAGTGTAACGTGCACAGATATAGTGTAACGTGCACAGATATAGTGTAACGTGCACAGATGTAGCGAAACGTGCACAGATGTAGCGAAACGTGCACAGATGTAGTGGAACATTAATCATCGACTTTTATAAAACACATTTGTAGTTGTTGATCTAATACTGTACTTCATGTGACAAGGATCCAAAGATACTCTGGTTGGAAGGTAAGCTTCCTCTTTGGAGGTTTGTGCATTCATCTCTGAGCTGTCCCGCCTGGGTTCGAATCTCGACCGAGCTCTCCAGTCTATCCTGGTGTTCCCCTGCAGCGCGATGTGTCAACGTGTGCGCCGTCCATCAGATGGGCAATGTCCCATCTATCAGCATTAGTTGGTGGACGTTCATGATGCCACGGTGTCCTTGGAGAAGAGCATGCGAGTTATTACCGGCATCCTGTACAAATTACAAATTCCTGCTCAAATTACCTTCACTGGAATGCCGTGCCTGGCCAGCCAGTTCATGATAAACTTGCGCCAACATCTTCACCCCCATCGACCCCACAAAGAAGCGCGACGAATTGGGGCCGTTAAAGTAGTCGGAGTAGGAGTAGTTGTAGTACTCGTAGTAGTACTTTAGAAGGCTTCAGGCTTTAAAGGCTTGTGCTCAGGTCGCGGGAAAGCCCAGGCAGACATAAGTTTCATGTTTCATGTCGCTCAACTTGCTCTGAGAGTCCATGGTTATAACTACAGTGGAGTAGTAGTAGTAGTTGTATGTCCTTGTCCTACATGGGGTTTCAAGGTAAGCTTTGCTTACAGGCAAATACCATGAAGCACAAACCAATACAGAGTATAATGTATAATTTATGACGATAATCCTAATTAAAGGATGTTTGTTAATATGTTGTTAATTGTTCCAAGGCGCATGGAGGACATTGACGACATCAGTAGACATCAGTGTCCATTAATGTGAATTTTAAAGACATCGCTGGACAAGAGTCAAACGCACAGGGTAAGTGCAGTGTGAACCTGTTTCCCCCACACAGTGACCCAGGGGTTGAGTTGGGAACCAAGGCACTGAGTCATAGTAAAAGTACAACATGTAGTGATTGGTGATTGTCACGTCGTGTTTGTGGAGAACGTGCTCCTTGCTCCACACGGAGGGTCGGTTGCCATTGTGCCGAGACGGTTCATTCCCTTGGGTTACAATCCTGGACACGGGTCGCCACTCCGACGAAGGATGCTCGAATGAGGGTGCCCGAATTGGTCATTTGTTCGGGATGCCGGCGATAACTCGTCTGCTCTTCGCATTGGACACCGTGGGATCATGTACGTCCACCAACTAATGCTGGCAGACAGGACGCCATCCGAGGGACGACACACACACACACACACACACACACACACACACACACACACACACACACACACACACACACACACACACACACACACACTGATGAATCAATCACCCTGATTCTGTGAAACACCAGGACAGTTTATAACTGGACCGAGATTCGAATCCAGACCAGACAGATCAGAGGAGAGTGTGCGTACTCCACCTCTTGTGTTTGTTTCCCACCAACCCTTTAAACAAGTCGCAAAAAACTAAATTGGTGGAAGAATGGAATAAAGATTGATTTTCCAGGTGGTGGTCGTATGGCAGCTTAGCTGCTGGGGTAGCTATCATTTCTTGAAGCGCAACTGTGCCGCTGATGCAGTGCCCCTCTAACAGTACACACACTGGAACTGGTACTCATTTCGCCGACCTCAGAAGGATGACAGGCTGAGTCAACCCCCTGGTGTATTAATTCAGCAGCCAACAGAGCTTGAACTCAGGACCCTAGGATCCCAAGCCAACACCCAAACCACTGAGCCAACACCAGGCTGTATTGTCTGGGTGATTAAACGGAGGTAAAATGACGATTTTCAAAAATAATTACAATATTAATAATAATAATAATAATAATAATAATGTGTCGTTAATTTACATCATTTACTTTGTAATGTCAGGCCAGAGAATACTGATCACTATTTGAGAAAAGCAATCCACCCTGTTCACGATTTATGTCCCGGTTTACACTTACAGACTTGCACACTGAGTTTGGGGATTACACGTCATGAGCAGATAAGACATTGGAGGGGTGTTGTCCTTTTTTCATCACTGCATGCTTCGGGAAGCTGTATTGCAGCCTGCTCACCAATCGATAAGATTTCGTCTTGCACGATAACAGTACACCGGATATGTGGTCTATTTTATGAGCTTTTGGTTCAGGTAGCCCGCCACTTGCGTGCTTAATCACAGCACTAACTTTCCGAAAAGCTTCCATAAAGAAAGACAGGCATCTCTTACTACCATTAGGCAAACGTTCGGGCGGGATAATGCGCGACCGCGTCTGCGACAGCCCCGGTCTCCCGATAACCCAGCGACCCATGCAGGCGTGGAGCCCCCCACTCGCCACTTGACCTTTCCATTCTGAGATATCTCTGCTGCCCCTGCCCGATACCTGCCCACCGAGTCACCCACCCTTCTTATCTAGCACCCTGTGCTGACCGCCTGTTGTTATTTTGGGTTTAGTGCAGGGGCGTTGGGCGAGCCGTTTCGGAAGTGCAACCAAGACCCCCCTTAGCCTTAACTACAATCTGTTCACTTATCTTTCGGCTAAAAGAGGAACAATAGCGAAAAATGATGATAATAAGCAGCCATTGTTCTTATTATATTATTCCACGAGTGTCTTCAACAAAATCGTAATATTGTTATTTTCAATATTATTATAAATAATCATAATAACACCTCCACCAAAGCAATGAAATATAACTAAGGTGAATGACATGAAAGGTGATCAGTCAGCATGTGCCTGGTATTGGCTTAATACTGAAGGTGCCTGGCTGAAGATCTTAGGGTCTTCAGTTCAAACCTGTCGCCTGGTGTTGCCTTAACGGTTAGGGTGCCTGACTTGGGATCCTAGGATCCTGAGTTCGAGCCCCGTAAATCCCGCTGAATTAATACCAGGTGGGGTTGACTCAGTCTGTCTTCCTTCCAGTCACTCGGCAAAATGAGTTACAGTTTACTGGTAATACGGACACTGCATCAGCGGCATAGCCGCGTCCCGAACCGATGATGCAACTAGCAGCCAGAAGGCTTCACTCGAAAGAGAGAAAGTTCAAACCTTGGTAATATGTTGAATCAACACAAGGTGGGGTTGATCCATCCTATCATCCTTCTTATGTTGGTGAAATGAGTATCAATTTACTACTAACAGGGACACATTGCATTAGTGGCACAGCTGTGCCACCAGAAAACGATGAAGCCAAGCAGGTACAGGCTGCATCCATTAAATAAAGAAATAAAAGTAAGCATATGGAGAGGAATTAAAAAAAAAAAAATCAATAACACTGATCTTGTTCTCTTACAACATTTTACCCTTAGAAATGAATTCTGCATGAAGTCTCCGACGTTCTGTTTAAACTCTCGTTGTTATTCCGTGCGTAAAAATTTTTCCCATACGTTTCGATTTCAAAGGACAAATGTGGATGGAAATATTGCTCAGCAGAATGGGGTCCCAGTTATAGCCTGTGACGGAACATCTGTGGCTGCTTTTAACTTCCCATCTTGCATTTCTTGTCACTCAATTCTCGCATGGTTTTCCTTCAAAACACCATTTTTTTTTATTTTAAATTTTTTTTTTCCATAATGTGTGCTTCACTTTCCACTCGTGTTGTACGTTTTGAAGTCTAATAAAAGTTTGCATGCAAGTTACAAGACCACAGCATTCCTGATCAGCTTCTATCTTTCAGATGGAATATCAAGTTGTCTGTCCCTTTTTAGTAGGGCTGTTTTGTGAATTTTTGTTTCAACTGCTTTGGAGTTAACAGAGGAGGTTGTACAGTACATATTGTTGCAAAAATGTTGATTTAACGTGTATATTGTAAGTTGTATGTTATTTTTGTGATGATTATTTCATTAGGAATAATAATATTATATTAGTGAACCATGCAGACAGAGTAAGTGTTTGATTACTAGCTGGTGGCCTTTTCTCATGCAGTACGTTGTCTAGTTATTCTAGAGTTTTCCTCTCAACCTGGATTGACTGCCAACTTACAGGTGGGCTGAACGTATGAACATGCATTTGCTCGTCCACTCCCTGTGGCTGGTATGAACTCACTGTTACCTGAGCCGACTCACCTGATAGGTGAGCCGGTTCAAAGAAAAACTGTGGGTGGAGTATGGAAGTGAGGTAAGTTAAAGGGACGCACCAGTGACAATTGGCAGATGAGATGATGTATTGCAGACTTAGGGAGAATGGAGAGAGTTAAGATATGGAGAGTCTGGGAGATTCAAAGAGAATGTTGAGCGGTGGAAGAGTCGCGGCACCACAATCGACACCGAGCAATACAGAGGACACCAGTCGCATCCAGATTTCAGAGTTGGTTCGTTTTGCGGCGGAGCATGCTCGGTCCTCTTGTCGATCCTTGGTTATGGTCGGTATTTTTGTTCTTTTAATCCTTCCACCCTCATTTTATTTTATTTCCCCTTGTTATTTTGCTTCCCCTGCTGCTCCAGAGCATTGAATATCTATTATTCTGTATCATTCGGTTTGTTACTGTATGGCTTTAATAAAATATTTGCTTGTAACCAGTGGTTCCATTCATTACAAAGTGTGGTGCAAAGCGTGGTGAAGCAATTTGTTCACATTGCCTGTCTGTCTACAGATGTCAGTCTGTGATGGAGGAATTACTTAATTTCAATTGAATTTCATATTTTGAACACTGTGGAACATGAATTGGAACACGAACCTACATTTTAGCAGAAATTTGGCTCTAAATTCATCAAATTGTATGTACGGTAATGTCAAGAGTTATTGCAATCTATCTGCCTGTCTGCCAGTCAAACAAAATGGAAAATCATTCCAAACATAATACTTACTGTTTTTATGGAAGTCATAAACGACACAAACAGGCATGAAGAACTAATTTAACATGTTAAATGAGGTTGTGAAAAAAGATAGTGCATCAACGGTGGTAAACTTCTGAAAAAAATTTTTTCAAAGCCTTTCAAACTTTTATTATATTTAAATTTAAATATATACTTTGATCACTGTGGAACACAAATCGCCTTCTTTCTGCTTCCAAAAACCTCCAGTTTATCAGTACTTGGCCAAAATATTACACCATCTCGACCAATCGAATTTGCTGCTCGTGCTCTCAGCGTTGGGGAATATCGAGATTCAGACAAAATGGCAACTTGTAGGAAATATAGATCGTGCTCAGAAATGCAAAGCAAGAGTTTAAATGACCTTTCCTGATGTCCATATTCTCAAGACTGAGCGGCGTAAGGTGTTCTATGAACTCTCCAGTTCACTTTATTGGTGTAATTAGGGTCTAAATGAAACCATTTGGGTGGTTAAGAGAAGGGGTTTCCACGAGACCCCGATTGCCCTTCTAAGCTCGCATTTTAAACAGAACTGCCCTCATGGTGTTGTGAACTGCAGTCTGGAGATATGTGACAGAATGTTATATGCAGGACAATGACATGAAGACACATCGGTGCCTCTTTTGCTCTAATGAAGGGTTAATGCCTGAAATATCAACTTCTCACAGCAGGTAGCATACCTCAATCAACATCTTGTTGACTTCACCTGTTACTTTTATGTCAATTACAAGGATAATATGAGACAATGGATAAATTGACACAGTGTATGAAATTCGAACCAGGATCACTGCATCATGTCTTGTTTCGAGACAGGAGCAACAATGAAACGCACCGGCAGAATAATTCCTTTATTTTACAATCGACACAGCTACCCTGGTCACGTTTTTAACGTTTTGGACTTAAACCAGGATTGCAAGCATCCTTTTACTATAATTCACAGATCAGTGTTCATGTGTGTGTGTGTGTTTGTCATGTTACTCTTCCTATAGTTCTGGGATGATTACATCCAGACTTGCTACAGAGGATCACCATGACCCCAATTAATATATAGGGGTGTTTTATCTTTGCCAGTGGTCTTGGCGGGTGGGGTGTGGGGACGCAAATTCTCTCTGTAAATATGTATTGTGTAGCGCCACCTCCAGGAGGGAGAGGGTATTACTAGTCCCCACCCTTTGCAGCACAGTATTCCTGTTCCAATGTTTTCCAATGCAGTGAGGAGTTTTGAATCACACAGTGAGAGCTATTTTGGAGAGGTGTTTTGAATTACAAGTTTGAAGAATGATAATAACATAGCCCCCATGGCCGCTCCCGTTGGGAGAGGGTGCTTCTAGTTTAGAAAATATGTGAAAAATGTTGTATAATTTCATTCAGTGGAGTTTTATAAAATGAGGAAATTTTTACCCCACGCACGCGAAGCGAAACGTGTCGTTAAGCAGTTTGTTCATGTGTGTTTGTCTGTATTCTCAGTTTATGATTGAGGAACAACGTATTTAAATTGAATGTTATAATTTAAACAACAAAAGTGGAACATGACTAGGAAGACAAGTTTCTTGTTTTACCATACTTTGATTCTGAGTTCGTCCCAACTGCACATGTGCAGAGGAGTGAAATAATATTTTTATTCTGTCCGCCTGCCTTGCAGTCAAACCAAAATGGAAATCATTCCAAACAGGAAACTTACTGTTTTTAAGGATGATATAAAGGACACAAACAACAGGACTAAGGTAACATGATGGATAGGGTGATGTAATAGACACTGGGTAAAATGGTGGTAAAACCCAGAATTAATTTATTTAAACATCTTTAAACCTTTATTTAAAATGAATAAAATACTTCAACACTGTAGAGCACAAATCACCTTTTAATACTTCCAAGTACCAGGCTATATATTGGTATATAGCCTAAGAGGTGTGGCATGTTAGAGGTATTGGGGTGAATAAGAGACAACCTTTATGGCTATGTATGAGGTTGATTAACACTGCATTCTATGGTGATCAATAAATCCACCATCCCCTAAACTGTGACTCAACATCGTCTTATTACAGAGTATAAAATGGTGGTGTATAAGACTGCTTCAGTGGCGCTGAACTTCTGGATTAAAAAAAAAGACCTTTAAAATCATGATTTTATTAAAATTGAAGTATATACCTGAACACTTCATGGGGTATCATGTTCTATGAACTCTGGTTATACAATGAATGCAAGCTGAGAATTCTATAAAATGTTCAATGAGAGAACTTTGTTAATGGAGAAGATGTTAAAATTGTCATGTGCTGTCTGACATTCCCTGTTGAACATGTTGCTCATAATCCTGTGATACCAGGTTCAATTTCCATTTGACATATGTCTATCATTTCATGATGTCAATTATATACTGTGAAGTTACACTATATAAAGTCTCCTAATGTCCATTTTATTTAAGTACAACCTCATCCATGAGCCTTGGATATTGTAGAAAACCTCACAAACTTCCCTGTAGTGATAAGGAAATATTTCAGCAAAATGCACTCCTTGAAATTGAGGAATCTATGCATTGACATAACAGACAATAAAGATGTTAATGGAATTAAAGGATGATGTGATGGATCTTTGCATTTGTATGAGGAGCAAGATTCACTGCATCACACAATACGAGTTAGAGGGACTTGTTTACATACAGAGAAGACCCAATATACATACTGTCCGTTGAAAAATTATAAAGTTAATGTATACGTACATCCATGTATTGAATGACAATACAGAAAAGATGAACGAATGAGGATCGAAAAAGTTAATTTCTCTCTTTATATTAATTAGCCTCAGCTTTCATCAAGGTTGGTATATTTATCATAAATAAACGTTTATCCAGGAGGTGCAGAGGAAATGTTTTAGAGATTGTTCAAATATATTTGATCCTGATGTACCATACCCTCCACCTAGTGTCAGCACTGCTGCCAAAGCAGTTTCTTGGCAAGTGTTGTCCTGGGTGGATTTGCCATTACCCCCCCCCCCCAGCATTGTTGGGTCCAAGCTCTGTCCTTATAAATGCTGAGCATAAAGCAAGGAAGCAGCAAGTACCATTTTTAGGTTTGACTCAGCAGGGATTTGAACCACCAGTGTTTGAACCACCAACCTTCCAAACTCAACTTAGACCCTCCAACTATTACACCACTGAGTCTTGTTATTGTTCAAATATCCATGGATAAATAAAGGTTGTAATACAAATTATATCTTTTGATAGTTGTTTTACATTGAGTTAATTTCATTTTCTATTATATATCCTGTCTATCTTTAAATGCATGAGGATTCTTGTGTAGGAGGTGCTGAGTTGAAGACGTGACACACTTTCTCTGATATACAATCCCTTGCCGCAGATAGATTGAAAGCCCTCGATCACCTTCCCTCTGGTTTTGTTCTCCCTGCCCCCACACCCCCTTTGTTCCGTCCAAGCCTTGCCAAGTCACAATCTTACATCCAGTGACTAATTCCTCGTTTCCTTATCCAATTCTAAACTGCATGTTCTCTTCACTCTGTTGTCCCATCTTCTCTCATTTCTGGAATTTGTTGGTCATTAATCTATTCCTTTATGAACCTCTTTTATTGTTTTATACTCCCACTGACCCATTCCCTTTTCAATCCTTGATAACCCCGTCACCTTGGTCGACCTTCAGCTCATCTCGTCTCATTTATGCTCGTTGTGTCTCCTTTGTCCACCCTTTCTCCTCCCTTCATTGTTCTGTCTACCAGCTATTCTGTGGTTCAGCTCTTTTACGAACCTTGACCTCGACATATAACAAAAGTGATTGAGCACTGATTTATTATTTTTAATCTATGACCTTTTCTTACCTTGTATTCCCTTTATTTTTAAAGTGCCACTTACAGTATAAAAGGGAAGACCCTTTGCAACTACGTGACCATCCGTCTTTGTGTCATGGAAACTGAATTACACCTCTTTATTAACAGCAAGCAAGAGAATCTTCTCTGGCTTTGTAAATGCAGGTCAAACAGCTGAATTGAGCTTGAAACTTAACCTGTGTTAAGCCAAGACTTAATGTGTATAACTTAAACCTGCATGAAAGACCAACTATAAACCTCTACAGGAAATCCAACTTTTAATGTATTAATTCCGCAGATCATCTCAAAGGGTTCAGCCTCAGGTATATACCTGCAGCGTCTATCGCAGTTGCAAGGCAGCGATTAATTGAAGCCAGCTTATAAGGCCTAGTGATAAACAAGATAAAACCAAGCTTCATTTTTTGGCACCTTTCACATCCGCGTGTATTGCAGTGGCTGCCAGATAGTTTGCAGGCACTAAAGCCAGGTCCTCAATTATCTGGCCTCTCTCTTTCTGGGATACTAGCCAACTGGATTGAGGGCTTAGAGCCTTTGCTCCTCCTTCAGTTCCACATTCAAGCTCCACAGTCGTCCAGCTCAAGGGACTTTCAGCCAGTGTTTGACTTCGGGCCAGGCTAGGATTAGAGCCAAAAGCCCCGTGCGTGTTAGGTTCAGCACGAGGCAGCTTCCCGGCCTTGTGACCATGTGACTTGGCATCAGGAAAGTTGGGGCTGCACCTCCCGGTGGGATTCCAGAACTGAGTTGTGTAAAAACCTGGGCACCTCTAGTAGTACAAAGAGAAAGGTCTTGGTGGGAGAAGGAAAGTTGAAAATCATATAAAAGGCAAAATGTTGCCAGCAGTTAAACTCATCAAGTTATACTACTATTTGAAATAATTATTTCTCAAAGTCATAACTATGTCTGAAAAGAGAAAAACTGTAACTGTTGTGAGTGAAGCTATAGATAAATGACTTAGCAGTTGCTTTTGTACCACTTGGCTCGAATCCAACACGCATCATGTGATCCCCAAACCTGCATTTCTACTATTTCCTTCAGTGTGTTCTCTTTCTTGCAAGCATATAATCTCTCACAAAATGACCTTGATGAAATGCACGTTTTTTTCTGAGATAAGAATTAAACCTGCAATCATTGACAGAACACCTCAATGTAGATAGAGACGGTTGACTGTGCAGCAGCGGTTTCTGAAGTCCGGATACAGACAAAAGTCAGAATCCTGCTGGGATTCCTCCCCCAATATCTTTTCCTGTAATATGACCAGCTGTAAGGACTCCATAGTCTGGTGTCAAATCCAGTGAATTTGGGCCAGGTCATGGATTAACAGTTTACAAGGACAGGTCATGGGGCAGCAGGATTGCTCCATTGGTAATGTTTGGTTCTGGGTTACCTCCAAGCCAAGAACCTCTGATAGGTTACTTACCTTTGAACTGGGTTCAATCTTTGGCAGATTCAAAAGCAACCAAATCTCGTGAATGTTGTGCGGATGCTAGTAGAGGGTCCACTGCTATCCTTCTGACGAGAAGTAAAGTGTGTTGTCTTGTCTGCCATCACGTGAGTATGAAATATTTCCTTCTTTTTCTCGAGCAGCCCTTTGGGACAATGTCGTGGCAGTGAACACTCCGTTGATATATACTTGATGGGATGTTAATGGTAAAGTGATATTCGAATGAAACACAAAGAATACTCCCATAGCCTCGTCTGTCTTGGTTATATGTTCAATATACCGAATGTCTGCAGAGGAGGCATCTCTGGCTGATGTTGTAGCTTTGAATTTAAAATGTTTAGTATACATTACTGAACAAAAGAAGCGAGGAGAACCAAAGCACTGGTCCTACCTCTCCCGATGGGGGCATCTTGCCATCCTTACTCATATGTCACACACAAGCCAAAGCAGAATGAGTAATGTGATTAAGAAACAACCAGTGTGAAGACGTTAGAGATTGGCGACAGACCATATTGGGCACATTTGACATCAAAACAAGCAAAACAGCACAGCTTTATGAGAAACAATTGGTGAGCACATTAATGACCCAAATACTTCTAAGACAGCCCCCCTCCCACCCCCCCAAAAGAATGCCATGCTTTCCTCCATTCCTCAATTCCCATTATCTGCTGTAAGAACCTCCTGTCCTCACTTTCATTTTTCCCAATTATTTCTCTTTGCATAAGTAATATGTATATGGGCCCTGGTAAACCATTTTTTCTTCCACGTTCACTTTCTCTTTCACCACCATCCGGTTCGATTCAAGCCACATGCCACGCACGAATCTACTGCATTAGCTGAAGGGAAAGCGACGCATGTTCATGCTTCCCTTCCACAGTGACCTCATGGAGGAGCCCCCTGGAGTCCCATATCACACATACAGGGATATACAAGGAACTTCCACGCAGGGCCAGGAGGAAGCCATCCATGAGCTACGTGCTCAGACGTGAGCTGTAATGTGTGCTTGAACAAGCCCCGGCCATTGACATCGATTAGGACATTTTGGGTGTTGAGGTTAGACCGTAACCAAATAAAGGAGATTATGGTGACGCAAGCCTTGAAAGCGATCGATACAGTCAAGAGTTAACAATTAACCACATGGAGAAGAGTTCTTAAAGCAAGGAAGATCGAGACTATGGGTGATGCAAACCTGGTGTTGGCTTAACGGTTAAGGTGGCTGTCTTAAGATCTTTGGGTCTTAAATTGGAGCTCCTGTCCTACGTTGAAATAACACCAAGTGGGTTGACTCAACCTGTCATCCAACGGCGGTCTACAAAATAAGTACCGTACCAGCTTACTGGTAATAGAGGCAATGCATTAGCAGCACAGCCACGCCCCCAGAAAATGACACCAACCAGCACCCACAAGCTCGAGCCTGTGGCTGCTGGTTGCATCATGCAGTGCCCTGCATTACCAGTTCACTGTTACTCATTTTGGCAACCTTAGAAGGATGACAAGCTGAGTCACCCCACCTGCTGTTAATTCAACGGTAACAGAACCTTGAATTCAAGACTCTAAGATTCTAAGCTAGCCACCTTAACCATTAAGCCAACACCAAGCTTATCAAAGGATGGCCTACTACTACTACTACTACAGCCTACTCAGCCTACTATAGCCTACTCAGCCTAAAAACAGCCTACTATAGCCTACTCAGATATGTTGGATTCAGCAAAGGCGGAGAGAATGAACAAATAAATGAATGAGAGAATGCTGACATGGAATGGAGGTGTTATTGCCAAAAGTTCAAATTTTTGAGACAGGTACATTAGGTTTACAGTGGATGAGGATCGTATTCCGCAGATGCAACAATGAAGCATGTAGAGAATGAATGAATGAACGAATGAGTGAATTGTTATTGTCAAAAGTTAAAAGATTGTGAGATCAGTACGTGTATCGGCAGTGGTCGAGGATCGTATCGACGCAGCAGTAAATGGCCATGAAAAACGAACGAATGAATGAATTATTGCTAAATATTTCAGTCGTGAGAGCGACAAGACACAGCTCAGTGTGCGTGGACAAAGAGAAGCACACGTTGGTGCAGGACAGAGAACCACGGACACAGGCTTCATGCAATGACGCAAAAAGAAACTCCTGTCCAAGGCACCGGGCCACGTGACAACATCCTGCCTGCCATGCGTGCGGTTAACCCATCCTCAACGACGTAAACACAGTTCAAAAGTTCTTGTTCCCAGCCAGCCGTAGCAATGGGCAACAATTTCTGGCACACCAGCTCTCCGCACCATTGCACACTCTGTCTCGTTTTATCTCTCTCCTTCTTTCTCTCTCTCTCTCTCTCTCTCTCTCTCTCTCTCTCTCTCTCTCTCTCTCTCTCTCTCTCTCTCTCTCTCTCTCTCTCTCTCTCTCTCTCTCTCTCTCTCTCTCTCTCTCTCTCTCTCTCTCTCTCTCTCTCTCTCTCTCTCTCTCTCTCTGTCTCTCTATCTCTCTCTCTCTCTCCAGGAATGTATCCAGCCAATAAGCTCGTGCCAGGCACCCTCAGGCTTTCTGTCCAGGCTCTGTGCACTGCCGAGTCGGGCATGCAAACAGCCCAGCCGCTTAGAACATTCCACTAGGCCTGAACTGGCTCTGCGCCAAGCAACAGTCCTTGCACATCATTACTTGCCCAATGGAATAGCGCAAACAGATGTCGCAGTGCAAGGGAACAACTACACTTTGACTGTCATATTATTATTTTTGAGACTGGCATCACCACCAAAAGGGTAACTCGGACCTTTCTCTGGATTCATGTGTTTAAAGTAATATTTTGTTATATCTTCCGCCCAGCCCAGGCCCCAGCCTTCCCTGAACTCGTGTTAAAGGGGTGTTACACTTCTTCATTATTATTTAGATTTCTGTGATTCCCAAAAATCTCAGTGTCAGGTTCCACAATGAATATGAACCATGAGAATGAAAAGTGGAAGTGGGTGGTGGTTCCAATTGGAAGAGTGATAAAGTTATGAAGCGGAGTAGAGGACATTGTGGTGGGAGAATGGAAGGATTAAAGAACGAAAATTTGGGATGAAAACACAATGTGATGTCCATCGACATTTCTTAGCGACTTATCCTCATACTAGACACTTGAGATAGACCCTGACCCCACGATGTGTTGTCATTAAAACCCAGGATCGTTGGAATGGATCTTTCTAAAGAGGATGATGGCTTACAGGTAAATACACTCACTTTTGAGCACTCACCTCAGTTGGAATGTCGACCAATGATAAAGTCACCCCGTTCATGTGCAGGGGTGAGTCATTGGTGTGTGTATGTGTGTGTGTGTGTGTGTGTGTGTGTGTGCGTGCATGTGTGTGTGCGCACGTGCGTGCGCATCGTTGCTCAGAAACACGTTAAGCCGGAGGTCCTGAGTGCCAGTACAGATCCCATGGGATCTTTTGTGCAGAGAGACCAATTATTGTTGGCCCCATAAACAAACTACAAATTCCTGTCCAAGTCATCTTCAGTTGAAGGGCAGACCTGGCCAGCCGACTTGTGAAAGACTTGAGCCAAAATCTTACCCCATTTGACCACACAAGCACGTGAGAGTAATTTGGGGCCGTTAAAGAAGTCATAGTACAGCGGTAGTTTATCTTTCTGTGGAGGATGGGAATGTATATATTTTTTCAAACCCATTATCACACTTTTATGTGTTACGGAGTCACAAATGTAATTTATTACTTGCAATGTCAAAGGCACTTTGAAGACCTTGCAAGCATATCTCATGCGGGACATCAGCATGACACCAATATAAATATACTTGCTTTGTTGTCTGACAAAGACATTATGACACAATTGACAAATCAACACAGTAAGCATATGGGATTTGTGTGGCATCATGAGGCAAGGGCTCAGATGGGAGCGATAGACAGATCAAGCTGTAATAATGAAGCCAAGCAACATCCCGTCAACACATGTGGTTCGTAACACTATTTGTCTGCATACCAGCATCTATGTATGCCAGGGAAATGTCTGCGTCAATTGTCCTGTTCATGTTCCCATCTGACCCCTGGCTCTGCATGATGTAAGGACACCAGGTTCAAATCCCATATTTATATACCATATGTTTGTACTTTGTCGACAAATGTCCTAATAATTAATATAAAACTAAACTCATATTTACGAATCATTTTGTCCTGCGTGTAATGGATGTCCAAGCTCCTCCATAATTCTTGAATAAAGAAGTTAAAAAAAACAAGTTTTCAAAACAATTTTCCCACGGGATGCAGAGCACAAATGGTACGTAAAGTGTAAAAAAAAAAAAAAAATGGACACGAGACACGAGACGATAGAAAATGGTGCAAAATGAGGATTTATTATCGATTATTTATAAATCTTTTAATGACTTATTTAATATTATTTTTGCAAGGGTGGGTTGGCGAGACGTAATGAGATTAACGCGGCCCCTCCCGATCTCCGCAGTCGGACCCTTTCTCCGCGCATCGTGCTCGCTCCGGCTGCCTTGTAATCTTGTTAGACTCTGCTGGACCCAATTGCAATTTGATTTGCCCGGCTGGGAAACCCTAAATGAATGCCTGAAAGGATGCGATGAGAAGAAAAGGCGCGCATCCCGCCCTGGTTTCTCATGCCAAGTCCTATTTGCGAAGGAGACTGAGATTTGGTGGGTACATTGAGTTGTCTTAAAATTCACTTAATCGTGTTGCGATGAAAGGTCGAAGGTCTTCGTGGGAAATGGTTTATCATCTCCAACAATCTGATGAGTAGGAAGTGCATGTGAGGTAGTCGGGTAGAGATTGCAGAGGAAGGCGAGATTATGGATGGCAAATGACTTGTTTGAGACTTTGTAAAGGATTCAAGAAACTTCGAACACCACTATGCTTTGAATGACGAAGAAAGTGGTTTGCTTCATATTCGCTTCATTGAGTTTGGACTAAAAACCATTTGTGACATCTTGGAGGTCATGCACCACTTCTAAAAGCAATGCAGGAGTCCTTCATCCTTCAAACATTGGCTACTGTTACTACTCGTACTTTAACAGCAGCAATTACTCCCATGGACCTACATGTGTGGTTGGCTGAGGAACACTTTTGGCCAAAAGTGTTGTTGGCCCATAGACAACTGCTGCTACCACTAATTTAATGGAACTGGATGGCCAGGTTTCGATTGACTGTAATTTGGTCGATTGACTCACCAACTCTTTATGAAGAATACTTAATGTCAACCAGCTAATGCGAGCAGGTTGGGACACCAGGTATGGTTCATAGTCACGGAATTGTTGACGACTCGTCGTGACGTGTCGCCCTGTCGATGCTTTCCTGTCTCCCTTTC
>NC_140961.1:83678861-83686361 GCF_056783735.1 Eptatretus burgeri | reverse complement strand
TTTAAATATTCGTCCTCCCTTCTGAATGTACATTTATTTTCTTTCACTGCATATATTGGTACACTAGAAAACACTGCAGAGAAATTCTGTAGAAATAATTAACGATATTATAATTAATGACAAAGTGGACAGGACACACAGAGGTGTTTGTACACACAGAGCCAAGAAACCCTTCGAGAAATGATCACATGACCAACTTGAGGAAAGCACAATCAAAATGCCATACAGGACAAGGATTGGCGGTGGACATTCGAGTTGACGGGATAGATCAGAGGTAGCTGTCCGCAGGGTGGATCCGATCCTCGACCTGACTGTTGTCCTGGTGCCCTTATTAACTAGTGTGGTGCTCCTATCACCAGATGATTACCGAGGCAGCGACATTAAGCCGGGTGTCCCATATGCGAGCATTAGCTGGTGGATGTTATAGATCCCACAGAGCATTAAAGGAGCAAGGTGCACACCTAAAAGTAACATTGAATACATCTATATACTCGTGAGGTATGCTGACACATTGTAAGTAAATACAAACCGTGCTTCCCCATTGTCTCGGGTCGCTCACGTGCATTTGTTTTTCATTTATTTATTTTCATTTATTCTTCTTTAATTTATTTATATTGTTATTTACAGATGCTTTCCGATGGTTCTGTGATTTTTCCCGGTGTATCGGCTTTGATGTCCGTCGGCACCCATAATGACCGTCCTTCCCCATTGTCTCGGGTCGCTCACGTGCACTTGTTTTTTTTTTCATTTATTTATTTTCATTTCTTAATATTTTCATTTTTAAACTATTTTTATTTATAGACACTTTCTAATAGTTATGTGATCTTTCCCGGTGTATCGGCTTCGATATCCATCGGCTCGTGAAATTTCAGCTTTCTCCATCAACCGGAAGGGACCGAACATTAATATCAGTGAGTGAGTGAGTGGTTACAATGAGCTTTCTATGTTTCATGTAAAGACACGATATTATTATCAAACATCATGTTGATACAGCTTGTAGGTGGAACAGAAGAGCAAAGCTGAAGGTAGAAACCAGTGTCTCCTCCACTGCTCATATCTGCTCATCCAAACGTGTTTACAGCCGTCTTTTGGCAATGCTTATGCTGAGTGCTTTGCAGTTGCTTTCCCAGCAGTCAGCCAGGACAGGAAAATTACTCTTCAGCAGATCAAATTCGTCCAATCGGATGTCTCTTTACAGGACTGTTGTTTTGTATTGGCCCCGCAACCCTCGGAGATTCGGTATATTAAAATGAGCTCCGTCCGACTGACCTACCGATCATCGGTCCATGTATTGTTGTGTACGCGATATTTCAAAAATCGTTCAAGAATATTGTTTTCATATTCCACATATCTCTTCCTCATACCACCCAAAAGGCGGGGGACCTAGAGTATCAGCTCCTTGTTACTTGCAAAATCGAAGATTTTTCAAGTATATTGTGGTCAGTCGATTTTGTTATTACTTGGCAAAAATTTTTTTTTTTTGATAAGTATGTTGATTGCCTCCATTTGTTTGTGTGTGTTTGTCTATCCGCTCGCCTCCAGCCCAAACCGCTCAACCGATCGTTCTGAAATTTTCAGAGATTAATGTCACCGACCCTGCGACAGTCGCACATTGAAGTTTCGTAAAATTGGGTCGAATGAAAATGTCTACATAAGACCAAAAGGCCAATTTGAGCCAATTTTTTTTAAATCCTCAAACTTCATCCGATTGACTTGAAATTTGAACAGGATTTGCAAATCAGGTCCGTGAATTCAGTCACTTATTACTCTTGAGGTTATCTTAAGTCAAAAGGTCAACATATGCCATAAGGTAAACCCAAAATAGGCGAATTTTTTTTCATTGTTTTTAAAATTGTCAATTTTCATCTGATTGACTTGAAATTTGAAGATCATTTGCATATCACATTGCTAAACTCAACCACCTATTAATTTTGAGATCAACTAAGGCCAAAAGGCCAATTTGGGCCAAAATGGGCAAAATTTTTCTAAAATCCTCAATTTTCATCCGATTGACTTGAAATTTGAAGAGCATTTGCATATCAGGTCACTAAATTCAACTACCTATTAGTTTTGAGGTCACCATAAGCCAAAAAGGACAACAAAGATCAAATTTTTAAAATCCTCAATTTTATCTGATTAATTTGAAATTTGAAGAGCATTCGCATATCAAGTCATTGAATTCAACCACCTATTGATTTTGAGGTAAATGTATATATCTATATACTCGTGGTGTTCGTCGATCTGTCAATATGTCAAAATAGGCCAAAAGGCCAATTTGGCCAAATTTTCTAAATTCCTAAATTTTCATCTGATTGACTTGAAATTTGAAGAGGATTTGCAGACCAGGTCACTGGATTCAACCACCAATTATTTTTTTTAGGTAAACGTCGGCCAAAAGGACAACATAGGCCGAATTTCTAAAATTGACAATTTTATCCGATTGACTTGAAATTTGATGAGGAGTTGCTTATTTGGTTATTGAATTCAACCACCAATTATTGTTGGTCAAATTTGTTTAATGGATTCTACAAGTATCGTGCTCTGCATGTCATCTACTTCTTGTTTTGTCATTGAGACCTTTGCTTTCAAAATGAGCATTACACCTTCTTTTCATGTTAACACACACTCCCACAGTCTTTCAGTATATGCTTGTGGATGTTTGTTCCAAATGTCTTTCCACAAATTAGCCACTTTGCTTTGTTCCTGTTTGACCTTTTCAGTTTCCATATAAAATCGATTGACCTCGATAATGCTCATCCCTTGTTAAAGCATACCTTGTCCAAGTGAAACCATAGTTGTGAGTGTTCATCAGCACCTCTTTTATGTCGAGTGAACGTTTCACAACCTGCGATTATTAAATCCTTGCATGAGGAATGGTGTTCCTGAGAGTAGGGCATGCACGAGAGATCAGAATATGCTTGTACCTGTCAGGTGCACAGATGACCATCAATTTTGTGTGGATCACAGACACCGTTGCAGACATACTTGTACGCTTCACTCCATTGATGTTTTCAAGAAAACTATGACAGTGTTCCATCTCTATCGTTAAACAATTTGGCGTTGGTAATTTGCTGCTGTACAATTCAAACCCATGAAGAACATTCGTCACCAATTGTACCCAACGCACTGCTGGTGGTTTGATGCCCGTCGCTTGCTTACCGCTTCTCACCACCGTTTTTGGAGACCCTTCAAGTCCACCAAGAACACTCGAACAGACTGTCATGGTCATACCTGTGCATGTACACTGACGTCATTGCCAATATCTGTGAGCACATAAACATGAGATCCTGAGATTGTCGATGTAAATTCTGGAGTTTCGTTTTTATTTTGCTTTCTCTCTCTTCCATATTTGTATTCACAGGGCCGGTTTCATTTCCCTCCTCGGTATTGCATCACACATTCCCAGTACGGAAACATGGAGCCTTGCCAGAATTTCTCGCATGGCATTTCCTTGACCATCCAAAACATTTACATCTCTTCAATTTATATCTTATACAAGGATATGCCTCCTACTCCTCCCTATGCAGTACAAGACTGCGAGTATCATCATTGACTGAGGGTGCAGCTGTGCCCCTTTTTCCCAGTCCACCGGCACTCATTTCGTCGATCTTGGAAGGATGACAGGCCGAGTCAACTCCACCTGGTGTTAATTCAACGGCCGACAGGGGCTCGAACTCAGGACCCTAAGATCCGAAACCAGCCACCCGAACAGCTAAGCCAACACCAAGCTTCAAGGATATGCAAATAAATTGGACGCATGAGGAGGCCATTTGGCCTATCATGCGTGTGCTACATCAACAGTGCATTCATTCATTCGATCAGTTTATGTGGTTGAGGCATTACCTGGATTCCAACACTACTACTGCTGTACGATTCCAGCTGTACGACTGCTGCCTGTACTTTTTTTTATCATCCTTGAAACTGCTGTGGACGTTAACTTTCCCATCGATTTGGTGACAAGCAATGGTGTCTGAGGTCACAGTGCAAGTGATGAAAACATGATGCGATAGTGGTGCAGTTTATTTTCGCATGGTAAAGGAGTGGCAGTACAGGGGGGGTCCTCGCTATACGTCCAACATACGTCACAGAAACGATGGACCTATAACGAAACGACGGATATTTGGGGGACACTTATTGTGACGACCCCCTGTACCGTCCCATTTGCCTTGATTATAGCTTACCTCCAGCTGAATGTCCAACTGGACGTGTGGATTAAAAGTTAAGAACGAGGGTGAAGGGAGAGATTTTTTACGAGCTGTGTATTTTGGATGGAAGGTGCAGGAGGGGGAGCGGTTCAGGTGTGACAGCTTTGATGGAAAGTCGGTTCGGGAGAAATAGGACTGCGCTGGCTGCCATGGCCTGTAATGAAATACGAGACCTATTCTTTGCCATCGGAATGTGCAATGTAATGTCATACGTCTAATAAAGAAATACACTCGATGGTGGGGTTGCGTTTCAATTTGCTTCAAAACTGAAAATAAATATACCTTTTGGAAATCCTAATTTGGGTTGGCTGTGAATGTGGCGCACACACACATATCGAGCTGTGTGTGAGTCCGTGTGTTCGTGCATGAGGAGCATATTTATAAACACACTTGCTGGAAATTCCCACCCCTTCCCCCACCCCTCCCCCCACCCCAGCTGCCTTCCCTCCCCACTTTACCCACAGAGCTTTGCATCAGATAAAGGCGGCACGGCTCAGCCTTTCGAGTTTGGAGCCAAAGGATTGGCATCAGATAAGCGCGTGCGGAGGAAAACGCCTGACGTCGCATGTCACGCAGATTGCCAAATGTTGCCTCATTTACATATTTTACAAATGTTGCCTGGGTTCGAATCCCGACCTAGCTACCTACAGTCATCCCGGTGATTCACAGGCAGGGTGATTCATCAAGGAGTCCCTCTGATGGACGTAAAACTGGACGCCCTGTCTGCCGGAATTTAGTTGGTGGAGGTAAAAGATCCCACGGTGCCTTTCACAAAAAGTAGGCGAGTCATCACCGGCATGGTGAAGAAATTACACATTCCTGCCCTGACTACTACTGGGAAGGCAATGGCAAACGACTCGGTAAACACTTGCTCAGGAAGCTCCTTTGGTGGCACTGATGCTCTGTGAAAAGTATACCCCACATCAGAGAGAGATACAATACCTGCACAAACTGAAGTACCGGTACTTCAACACATGATATCCACTCGACAATTGAACCACAATGTACCAAAGGATATTATCAGCACAACCACAACAATGCCCCAAAAAAATACAACAGAAACAAATCAGACAAAAAAAACATGAAAAATAATGTGATGGCAATCCGAAAAAGGATTGTGGTGTTGTATTGTGATGCCATTCCTTCCTTGTCGTCCCACCTTGTTATCTTTGCCAGCAAAGGTGGATGGGCATTATGTTTTCACCCCTGTCTGTCCGTTTGTGAACAAAATATCTCAAAAATTTGTGGACTTTTTCGGACCAAATTAGGTGGAAAGCTTGGGTATGTGACAAAGACGAATCAATTCGATTTTGGTGAAGATCCAGTTGCAGATCTGGATAGGATAACTTTTAAACACCTGAGTATCTCTGCCGAAGCCATCCGAGTTGGAGGTGACGCGGTGGCTTACACATGCACATGACATCAGCGTAATGCCATATTTAGTCAGAAGAGTTGTTTTGTTTAAATTTATCTCGCCTGGCTTGATTGCACCCTACCTCCTAACTGGTACTCAGCAGAGCAGAGACAATGCATTCCTGTGGGAGATGATGCTTGTTGCGAACAGGTCGTGCAGCATTTGCTGTTATGGGACTCGATCTATGCCTTGTTTCTTCAAGGCACAACTCGAGTCTGATGAGTTAGGGGGTTCAAATTTTACTTGCTACACTTGTGCTATGTGGTATGTCAAGTCATGGCCGACTTCTGGTAGCATTCCTCATCAGATTTCTCCAAATATCCTGATCCTGCACTGCTTCCCGAAGCTCTCGCACAGACGTCTTGGTTGCAGCCTTTACCTGCATCCATCCAGCACATGCATGGAGTGCTTCTTCCTCTTCTTGCAGTCCATGGAATTTTTACATTAGTCTCCAAAACCACATTTCAAAACTGTCAATCTTCTTCCTTCCTTTCTTTTTCACAATCCACGACTCACATCCAAACAATGCAACTGTGAATACGGGAGCATTCACCAGCCTCCTCTTGGTGACCCATTATCACATCTTTGTCCTTCGAGATATTTGTCAATCCTGACAATGCTGTTCTCCCCAATGCTAACCGTCTATTAATTTCTCCTCCACATTCTCCATTCACTTCAATCTTACAACACAGGAAGATGAACATTTCCATTATTTCCAAATGATCGTCTCCCAATCTGAACTCATCGATCTTCTCAGTTGACAAGATTTTAGTTCTTTGTTAGGTGGAAATAAAGACCAGGTTTTTCACTTTCTTTCTTCACTATCTGCAGCAGTTTCATCAAGTCCTCTTTACTTTCTGGCATCCCCATTTCTCTCAGCATAATACACATCAAGTAATGATCAACACAATCAAAGACTTGCTATAATCACACTAAAATAATAATGGAACTTTGTGTGTTAGTCTGACTGCGATACTTTCAGTCCAAACTTATCCAATCTCAACCAAACTTGACAGGATAAAGGGTCACACGATGGAGGGTGTAGTGTCTTCATTTGCCTCCCTCCATATGGGGGTTTCCCCATTGTGTGAAATCTGTGTTACGGTGTGCAGATAGCTTATAATGGCCTTCTTCCAAGGCCACTTCTAAAAACAAATGTAATAACAACACTAATGATAAAAGCATAATATTAATGTTTGTACAAAACAATATTAATATGAATAATATCACCCTTCCCAAAGGGGTTTTTCTTCCTTGGACAAATGCCGTGTTAATGTGTATAAATAGCTTATCATGGTGTTTTGTGGGTGCACCCCCACCAAAAGTAAAAATATTACAAACCACAAACACGTATGATTATCTTTTAACCGGTCTTTACTGCTGTTTAACACCAATCTGAAAGAGAGGAAACCCAACGTTCTTGAGGCATTATATGCTTATATTGTCCCCCACAGAATAACAGACCCGAGCCTACATCTACTGTAATCTATATACCCCAGAGAGGATAATGACATGACACTTCCTGCCGAGTACTAATCTACAGAATAGAGATACACCTTCCTTTTGTATTCTTAGCTTTTTCAGTGATCCACTTCAGATTTGTGATTTTATCTCTCGTACCTCTTCCTTTTCTGAAACCTGCTTGCACAAAAAGGCATTTCTCACTTAATGAAGTCTTCAATTCTGTTTATACAGTACTGGGGTTCAGGGGTTATCACAAGGGGGCTCCTTGAACTCTCTCCCTGACCTCCGGACCCAAGGCCACCAGCCAAAGATAACTCTGAGGTCCGGGGGTTGCAAAGTAACTGTGGATGCCGATTGAAATCACCAAACCAAGCAGGGTCCTCATTCCTTAACTACCACATTACCTTACCAGCGGTT
>NC_140961.1:83621361-83673861 GCF_056783735.1 Eptatretus burgeri | reverse complement strand
GGAGCGTTCTCCCTTTCTCTTGGCTGGCTTGGTCCCTCCAGAACTCATGCGCGATCACCTTGCCTGGACCAGAACGAGAGAAAAACGATGACCGTGCCAGACCCAGAACAGAATGAACCTCTGCTTGCGCGAAGACTACGCTATTTTTATCTCACCCGCTCCGAAAGGGGCGGGGCGGGGGGCGCCTCCTCACAACTCCGCCCTCTCCATACCGGACGACCTTCTGCGCATGTGCGCCCCGTCATTCCTCGGAGGCGCGCCTTTTCTTCCCTTCGTGACTCAGCCGCCGCCGGTGGGGGCTGCCGCATTCCATCCCCCCCCCTCACCCGTGAGCTGCTTTTATGCCCATACAAGGCAAGGAATTCAGATCTGGGATGCAGTCTAAACACGCCCGCATTCCAGTGAGCGTGCAGGGGACGCTTGCTGTTCCGTAGCGTGTCCGCGACCAACGGGCATTTTGTGGCTGTTGTTGTTGTTGTTGATGGTTTTCCTAATACAAATTGCAGCGCATGAACATCAAATTGCCCATTAGACTAGGGCCGGGACCCTAACTGGCAACATGTACTTACCGGTATAACTGAGCTAAAGGACCTGAATGTTGAGTGCGATAGTTTTCCAAATCTGCAACACTGCTCCCTCCCCTCTTTACAGAACCATCCTGAGTCGTCAAATTTTTTGTGTGCCTTCATGTGTAAGTTTCCCCTTGTACATTTTATCTTCGGATCCCTGAGTGTGACATTTTGTGTATCCATTTCCTAAAAATAAGTAACCTAATGCGCTGCATAACTAACTGGACAACTCACTCAGACTCATTCGGACATCTTAACTAAAATTGCCGGTGCTAAAACAAACATGCAGGTGAGGTTCCACGTATTTACACAATATTCACCTTACCTTATTAACTTACACTAAACCATGGCCCAGGACCGATGGACTCTGTAGGGAAAAGGCATGGCAAATGTTCACCAGTAGTTTGTGAGGGTGAGCGCTCCGCAGCTGAAGGTCAGATGTCTTCGGGGCCTGTTCAAAAGGTCCCGTTGTCTGTCACTGAACCTTCTTCTTGGTCTTCAGCTGCTGGAGGTAACTCAACCTAACCCGGCATGCCATATGCCATCCCACAGGCCATTTGAAGAGGGTAGCCAGGCTGCCAAAATGCAGTCTCTGGCTCCCTATGCAGGAACAAGAAGGTAGCCAGCTGCCCAATGCAGTCCCAGGCTCCCCCTTAATATGGACGCAAGCAAAGACAATACGGTGCACAGGCTGCATCAATGCAGTCCCCGTGTGTGGCTGCCGGCAGGGCAGTCTTCGCAACTTGCACGATGATCCTGGTGCACATGGTGATGGAATGAATACAGGGGCAAATGCAAGACACAAGGGCAGCAGGCATGGTGTTATGGCAGAGGCAGGCAAATGAGGAATGGCAAAGCAAGGCCGGAACAGGCCGCTGTAGCATAACCAAGCTGGCAGGTGATACTGGCTGGCCTCTGGTCTCGTTCTGGGAGGGAGTGCGGTGGTGCCGGTCGCTCTGAAGGCGGGCTTGGACTTAACCTACGGTCTCCCTCCAACCTATCGCCTTTGCCTGTCTCTGTCCATACCCACTCCCTTAATTTGCAACACAAAACCAAATTTAGCCCCTTTTATTTTTATTTTCCCTTTTTATAATTTTGTCTCCCTAACGCCCTTTATCGTCCTTGTCCGGCTAACCTATCATGTCACCTAGCCTACACCCAACCCGTACGTTCCCTTCCTGGAGCGGAATGAGGGAGAGCTAGCGTCCTGTCCCGAGGCCCAATAAAGCCTCAGAATGGCCTCCTCAGATGTCAGCGATCTTACCCAAGGTGGGTCCAGTGGCCAACCGAGAGCGAATGGATGGCTGATGCGGAGGGGTACATTTTCCTATCTACCCTAACATTTATTAACCTTAAACTACCCCGGGGCTTTTCAAAAGCGCCTGTCGCTTAAACTATTGGTTCTACCAATGAAGATTCCCATCGCCTGTGTTGGTATCCTCACAAATTTGGGCCTTGCCCTCAAATTTTCCCTCGTGCCCTCGCATGGTTTCGTGGCTGGGCAGCATGGCTCACTTGGCAGGAACTACCCTCTGCTGATTCTCCAACCATGGCACCCTCCGGGCCCTGAGACTGTCTCCGAGCCTACCAGCTCCCTATGATCTGGGGAGTGCCCTCCTTGGCTAGTCCCCCTCGACGCTCAAGGGCAGGCTGGCGCCACGGGCCCCTTTTCCCCGGGTGCCCGTGCCCACGACACTGCCCACGCGGCCATTGGCGCTCCGGGTCCTGCTTCATGCAGGCCCACCCGTGCCCACTACGCTATCCCGGCCCCTCTTGGGCCCTTGGCCTACCGCGGCCGACTAGTCCGGTGCCCGGGGTGCCCACTAAGTGATACTCACTGTTCGCAGCCATGCTCCCCGCCTGTCAACAGGACTCCTGCACCCCTCCAAATGGGGTTCGGGCCTACACTCGCACCAACAGCAAAACGACTTCCATTTTGACAATTTGGCTAACCCACTAACGAACATTACTCTGACCCTGGGGTCAGCTGACTTTACGAGCTGACTTTTACAAGCTGACTTTACTAGCTGACACTCTAACCGTTGGGTGGGAATCACTCCTCCCCCCCAATCACTCATCGCACCATGCATACCACATTTGCTCCATTCACACAGGCCCGCTGGCCCTCACTCACTTGTCAAGTACATTTTTCACTTTTCAACACATATCATCGCTCACATCACTGAACACTGCCATTCTTCTCACGAGATCCTTCAACTCACTCGTGCTCCCTCGTCATCCCATAAACTATAGCACATCCTTTCACTCTACGTAGCTAAGCTATGTCCCCTCTACACATTCAAGTCTGTCAGTGTTTCCAAATAATCAAAAATTCCCATTTTCTAAATCTAAGCTGAAATACCTCTAACTAATCCATTCCACGGGCTTCGTGAGGAACAACTCACGCCCCCATGAAGCCGGTCTAACTAACTCTAACCCATCCCCCTAACTAGTTGTCTCCCTGCGCCTTAAGCAGGGGGGGGGGTCTCCCACCCCCTGCCCAGGAATCCTGTTTACCTGAAGTGGCGAGGCTTGCTTTTCTCTCTTTTTTTTTTCAATGTGCACCAGCGCAGCAACTCACAACCTGCGCTCGTTTCCCGTGATGCCACAGCAGCTGTTCGCGCTTCACGTTCCTTGTCCCTTCCTCTCGGACGGTAACATCTGGCAGGGATTTCCCTCCTGCCGGATTCCAATCATGCGTGCAGCCATGACGTCACTGCGCATCACAAGCAAGCCTCGCGTTTCGAGTGGTACCGCACACGAGCACATGTGCTCTGCTCGCCCGTAACCCATGCCGCGGAATCCCCGATCACGTCACTCGCACCCCAAAACCACGCAATTTCTCGTGCAAGCCAGGGTACGCATAACGCATCGGGGAAGCTGCTTCGCGCGCTCTGCAAACAGAACGCGCGGTGCAGGCCACACGGACCTTTACACACACGATCGCCTGGAGAACCCGTCCGATCCAAATTCACAATTTCGAGCCTAACTTCTGTCCGTCCGCGGGGTCGGCTTGTATCCACCGCGGTCGTTTCCGGACAGGATTTCACTTGCATAGGCGCGCACGTGGCAGCCTTGTGCAAAGCGCAGCATGGACCTCGCGCACGCTGTTGTGCGAATCCGGCATGGTTATCAAAACAGCTATGGCTGCTACACGGCCCTTGTCCCTCGTCTGGCACCATCTTCGTCGCCATTCAATGCACGCACTCCCACATGCCATGACGCTTACACACCTCGCCATGAGACTCACGCTATGCGCGCGTTCCAGCACACATTTTGACACACTCGTACCTTTAACCACACACACCGGGACATTTGCGCTGGGGAACCGCACCACCACAAAGGGTCCCGGGGTTTCTATACCTCCCAAGCTCCACGTGCACCCGTTCACAGCACTCGCCCCCTCTACCTCGCATGGCTCGACCAGACCCACTTGGTCGTGATCTGCTTCAAGGGGGCATATTCCCTCCCCTTGTTCTTGAAGGAGGCCATCCTGTTGCTTGTACCGGGCCTCCAAACATTCCCCAAGCTCACCCTCATTGTCCCTCGCTAACTCCATGTGTGTGTGCTCGTCAATTTCATCTTCCAATTCACCCTCTATCTCCCGTGGCTCTGTTTTTATTTCTGTTGTCTCTTCGTGTCTCGCCCTACACGTTTCAGACTCCTGGGCTCCCGTTATTATTTCCACAGTCTCCATTTTTATTTGTCTCCTTTATCAGGGTTTGCCCTAATTGTTGTTTCATCCGACGAGTGGTGTCAATAAAGTCCCGCACCACAAACATTCCTCCCTGTGGTGATATCACACATCCCATATTATTGTGCTGTTCTACTTCCTGGCTCCATTTTCCTTTCCATTTGAGTCATTCTTCCTCTCTGAGCCTTTTTAGTTGTTCATTTCTTTCCGGAGTTTTTCCATTTCCGTGGACTCCAAATTTGCTCTCTCCTTTAGTTGGTTAATTTCAAATTCATATTGTTTTTTTTTTTCTACCCCACCGTCTCTCATGTTCTTCATTCTCCAATCTCATCGTTACTTTCAATTGGCTGATTTCCTTTTCCTGTTTCGTTCGTTGTTCTTTCACTATCTCCGTGTACTTCAACTTTGTTTCTCCTTTAGTTGTTGTTGTCCTTTTTGTTTCGTCTCCCACTGTCTCTCATGTTTTTCCTTCTCCAATCTCGTTGTTTCTTTCAATACTCTTTCTTGCATCTTTTTTTTTTTTTGTATACCTTGGTCGAGGCTTGTATGAGAGCAAACACACTACTCACAGCAAGGAGGCATGAGACAAGAGGGGCGGGAGTGGAAGGGACAAAACAGTGGGGAACAGACACATTAGGTGAACTGTGGAAGAGAGAGGGATGGGGATGGGACGGGGAACATGGCGAAGAGAAGATGGACATTTCAGGGACTTTCAGGAAGGAAAGCAGGAGAAATGAAGGAAGTGGGCTTGGGTGGATTATCAGGGGTAGAAAAGATCGAGGATTTGGATGGGGGAAGATAAGAGGTGCTGGTGAACAGCTGTTTTGAAAGCCTGGAGGGAAGAATGGGAAAGAATAGAGTGAGGAAGTTTATTCCAAAGGCGGGAAAAAAGAGGAATGAAAGAGTGAAGATGAGCAGTGATTCGTGATTTTGGTAGTTTTACCAGAAGGGGGTTGCTGGCGGACCTTGAGCGCCCTGTGGAAATGTGGTGGGGACAAATCGCAGAGAGAGCAGGGGGGCAAGGCTGGAGAGGAGTCGGTAGAAGACAGAAAGACCACCGACCAACCTGCGGTGATTGAGTGAGAGGCCCAAAGACTCAGCTTCATTGCGGGAGATGCCGATGATCTTAAATGCCCTGGTTTCGACAGCGTGAAGCCGAGAAAGGTGGGAGTCAGGAGCACCAGCCCAGAGGGGAGAGCAGTACTCCATCAGGCTACGGACAAAAGCTTTGTAAGTGGTCAGGAGCTCAAGAGGGCCGAGGAAGGACTTAGCACGACGGAGGATTCCCAGTCGGCGACTGGCTTTTGAGGCGAGGTTGGAAATGTGACTTTCCCAGGAAAGGTCATGGCAGATAGTGAGACCTAGAAGCTTGAAAGAAAAGACTTCTTCCAGAGGATTGTTGAGAAAGTGGATGGGGGGGTTTTGTAAACGGTCCTTTCGAAGAGACATAGTGAGAGTGTGAGATTTGTCTGGATTGAAAGACATGTTCCACGTGTTGAACCAGTTTGTGATTTTATCCAGATCTGCAGTGAGCGAAGAAGCTGCTGCTTGCCGGTCTGAGGGATGACAGATGGTACGGCAGAGGGTGGAGTCGTCGGCAAAGAGAAATAGAGGATTTTCCAGAGAGTCCGAGAGATCATTGATAAAAACCAGAAAAAGAACAGGGCCCAGAACGCTACCTTGAGGAACTCCAGCCTGCACAGGAAGAGGGGATGAAAGAACTCCATTTAGGGCCACACGTTGACTGCGACAGGAGAGGAAGTCTGCAAGCCATGAGTGGAGATGGCCTTGAATACCATGGGAAGAGAGTTTGGTGAGTAGGGCAGGGTGCCAGACTGTGTCAAAAGCACGTGATATGTCCAGGGATACGGCTCGGATTTCCTGTCTGGCATTGAGGACCTCCATCCATTGATGGGAGAGCAGAAGCAGCATATCCAGGGTAGAGTGACCTGGTCTGAAACCAAATTGATGATTGGAAATCAAGCCATTGGAGAAGAGGAAGGATTTCATATCTGAAGCGATGATGGATTCCATCACCTTGCTGATGATTGGGTGAAGGCTGATTGGTCTGTAGTTATAGGGATCTGTTTTTGCACCTTTTTTATGCAGGGCAGTGATGTTAGCAGATTTCCAAGCAGATGGCAGATGACCTTGGGCAAATGAGAGGGTGAATAGAACAGAGAGAGGGTGAGCAAGAGCAGAAGAGCAGGCTTTGAGGACACGTGGGCTGATGCCGTCTGGACCGGTTGCAGAATCTGACTCAAGGTTTGAAAGCAAGCTCTCCACCTTGTTAGGAGAAAAGGATACAGAGTCCAGGGACAGTTGGGTGCGACTGGGTAAAGTGGGTAGAGATAGTGATGGGTTTAGGACACAAGATTTAGCTGCAAACACCGAGTTTAGACATTCAGCTTTATCACGTGTGGAATCAGCAGTGCGGCCATTTGAGGTAAGGGAGGGGATTGAGGGGGAACATACACCAGAAACAGATTTGATTAAACGCCACCAGGATTTTGAGGAGGGAGAGAGGTTTGAGAGTTCAGACTTGAGATGAGAAAGATGTTGTTTTCTGGCTCTCCTGAGGGTAGATACACACTTGTTCCGAGCTTTGTGGAAAGAACTGAGATTGCCCTCAGTTGGGTTTGCTTTCCATGAGGCAAAGGCAAGTTGTTTCAGGACAACTGCCTCGCCACAAGCTTCAGTAAACCAAGGGCGGGAGGAAGGGTAAGACAACTGAACATGAGAGGGGATAAATCTGTGCATGAGGGAGAGCAAGTTTCTTTGAAAGAATTCCCAGGATGAGTTGATGTTTGAGAAAGTAGTGATAGGAGACCAGTCTGTAAGTTTGATGGCTGCTCGGAGACCCTGCCAGTCGGCTTGAGTGAAATGCCAGACTCGACGGCGGTGAGGTGATTCTCTGATAACAGCCAGAGAGATGTCCACTTTGACAAGGACGTGGTCAGAAGAACCAATTGGAGCGAAGGAAGAGCAGCAGATATTGTCAGGGAAATTTGTCAAAACCAGATCCAGAAGAGATGGAGTACCATTGGTTGAGATCCAGGTCGGGAAGTTGACCGATTGAGTCAGTCCCAATGAGTCGCAGAAAGCTTTTGCTGAGGTGCCATGGCAGGTGAGAGAGGTACCCACACCTAGCCAACTGGCGTGATGACAATTGAAGTCACCACATAAGAGGAAGAGAGAGTTTGGATGAGAAGATAGAAGATGGTCCATGTTTTCGGATAGTGAGGTGTAGATGGAGTCATCACTGTTCGGTGGACGGTACAGTACACATATAAACATGAGGTGGGAGTGGAGGGGAAGCCGAAGCCAGAGGTATTCCTGGGGGTGTGTGGGAGTGAGAGCAGTGCATGGAGAAAATTGCTTCTCATTCCTTAATCTTGCTTCTGCTTCTAACTGTTCGATCTGCACAGTGTGGTTCCTTAACATTTCATTATCCATTCTCTTTCTTTCCTCTCTCAACATCCTCAGCTCGTTTTGTAATTACGTCTCTTTCTTTTGGTGTTTCCTTAACTGAGAAGCTTTTGCCCCTAATTTCTTGCTCGTCTCCTCACCTCTTTTGCATGCTTCCTCCCTCATGTCATCCATTCTCTTACCGTATTCATTGCTCATCTCCACACCTCTTCTGGATGCTTCCTTCCTCATGTTGTCCATTCTCTTACCATATTCCTTTAGTTTTTTTAGATATTGCTCTCCTCTTTTTATCTTCTGTTCTAAGCTTTCTCTTATCTGATTGCCTGATCTTACCTTTTCCTTCAGTTGTTGCAATTTCAAATCATGTTTCCGTTTTTCCTTTTTCAGCTTTGTTTTCCATTCTTCTTCCAAGTTCTCTCTATCCCGGGAATTACTAATTTGCTCTTCCTCTATTCTTTCGTTCTGTTCGCTCTTCTCATGTTCCAACCTTCTGGTAAACCCTTCCTTCAGGTGTTTCAGTTCCAAATCGTGTTCATATTTTTCCTTTTCTAGCTTTGTTTTCCATTCTTTTTCCAAGTTTTTCCTATCCCGAGAATTACTAATTTGCTCTTCCTCTATTATTTTGTTCAGTTCACTCTTCTCATGTTCCAACCTTCTGGTAAACCACTCTACTTTATTCAATTCTCCACGTACGACCTCGGCTGTGTTGGCCGAGTCATTTTCCAGCCCCCGAATTCGTTCCTGTGCATCGGCCAATTGTTGTGACTCCCCGTGCACATAATCTTCCCGAACCTCGTCTGCCTGCCGTAGTGGTCCAGGCAAGGTGTCCTGCAAATTTACGGAGATGGATGGGTTCGCATCCCACTTCCTGCCAACAGTGTTATTGATTTCCGCCGCATTCAGCGTGCGGATGACCATTTTAGCCAAATCGCGGTCGCACGCCCACCGAAGGCAGCAATCCAGTCGTGGCTTTCCGGACCAAACACGGAATCCAGCCACGGATGTCTTAACGCATCATAAACTAGTCAATTATTCTGTCCACGCGCTACAGGGTCGATCGCCGAATTATCGATTTACCTAATTATTCGCGCGGACAGAAATACCAAGAGTTTATACATCGACAGGACCTGAACAAAAACGAGCCGCTTAAGCGTGCTCGTTCCATATGCGAAGCCAAGCGGTTTTGGTTCGCCAAATCCCGTCGGACCCGATTATCACTTTTATCAGCTTAAAAAGCCAGTTAATTCCCGATACGTGCCGTGGCAGTCAATGGTAGAAAATGATGCAATGAGCAGGCTAACATTCAAACAATGGGGGTTTATTTATTTTAAACAAGCACGTAAGCAGTCAATGGGGGATGGGGACAAGACACGAGCAAAGCCTCCAGCCGGTTCTATGTGGAATGTACAAATGAGCATGCACTTGACAACAATTCTACTTATCCAGACTGGCGCCACAAACAGACATACACACACGCAGGCAGAAATGGTGTGGCTGGAGCCTTTATTCAGCCTTCAGCTCAGAGGACAGGGGAGCTGAGAACCAGAATGGCTGGCTACCTGACCGCCAACGCGCGGCTGGTCGATCCCGCCTTCCAGGAGCTCCGGTCACCGGGGACTCACACGGCGCAACCGCAGCCGGCCGAGGTGAGCCGAAGTGATCGCCCAGGCTCGCAATTGCGTGGAGGAGGAGGAGATGGCGACACTGGGAGCATTCTGCCTTTCTCTTGGCTGGCTGTGTCCCTCCAGAACTCGTGCGCGACCACCTTGCCTGGACCAGAACGAGAGAAAAACGACGACCGCGCCAGACCCAGAACAGAACGAATCTCTGCACGTGCAGACCATGCTATTTTTATCTCCGCCGCTCCGAAAGGGGCGGGGAGGGCAGGCCGCCTCCTCGCAACTCCGCCCTCTCCACACCGGACGACATTATGCGCATGCGCGCCCCGTCATTCCTCGGAGGCGTGCCTTTTCTTCCTTTCGTGACTCAGCTGCCGCCGGTGGGGGCTGCCGCACACCCCCCCCCCCCCGTGAGCTACTTTTATGCCCATACAAGGCAAGTAATTAAGATCGGGGATGCAGTCTGAACATGCCCGCATTCCAGTGAGCGTGCAGAGGATGCTCGCTGCTCCGTAGCGTGTCCGCCACCAACGGGCATTTTGTTGCTGTTGTTGTTGTTGTTGATGGTTTTCCTTATACAAATCGCAGCGCATGTACATCAAATTGCCCATTAGACTAGGGTTGGGACCCTAACTGGTAACATGTACTTACCGATATAACTGAGCTGAAGGACCTGAATGTTGAATGCGATAGCTTTCCAAATCCGCAAATATTATATATATATATATATATATATATATATATATATATATATATATATATATATATATATATATATATATATATACAAATACATATATACAAATACATATATACAAATACATATATACAAATACATATATACAAATACATATATACAAATACATATATACAAATACATATATACAAATACATATATACAAATACATATATGCAAATACATATATACAAATACATATATACAAATACATATATACAAATACATATATACAAATACATGTAAACGAGCCTGGTGTTGGCGCAGTGGTTAGGGCAGCGGCTTGGGATCCAAAAGGTCCTGAGTTCAAGCCCCGTTGGGCCACTGAATTAATACACCAGGGGGTTGACTCAGCCTGTCATCCTTCCGAGGTCGGCGAAATGAGTACCAGTGTACTGGGCCGGTGTATACCCCGGTTAAAATAGGTGTACCATATCCCTGTGTCGTTAGAGGCGACCAGGGTTGCGTCAGGAAGGGCATCCGGCGTAAAACATGTGCCAAATCACTATGCGGATCATACGGATGATCCGCTGTGGCGACCCCGAACGGGAGCAGCCGAAAGAAGAAGAAGATACAAATACATATAAACATACACACAAACACATATATATATATATATATATATATATATATATATATATATATATATATTTATATATATACACCCGTATACTAGATGACCCATGAACCCGTTGGTTTTCCGTTGTGACAGAGGTTGATTAAAAAATCATTTCAAAAAATAAAAGATAGCTCCAGCAAACTACACCGTTGAGGTTGTTTGCAATGATCAAATTCTCCCAAAGAGTCCTTGACTGAATCGGGAATTGAATTTTAAATAATTTTTTCGTTGCCCGATTTGAATGAAAGTTGATACTGCACACTGCGGGAGAATTGTGAGTAAAGTGGCCCTAAAATTTTTTCACTATCGTGTACCGTTTTGGCTGCATTTCGGGAACATGCATACATACATTCTTATATGCAAGATGAGTTTTAGTCATATGTGTGTGTGTGTATATATATATATATATATATATATATATATATATATATATATATATATATATATATATATATATACATACAATCAGAAAGAGAAGACATGAAGTCAATATTGATTACTTGCACAAAATAAGTTTTGAGATCAATAAGATCTTGGTCTTCAATATAATTAGCGATTGATGAAATCCTCATTTCTCTCTCGACTTGTTCAATGTCAGTGTCGTTGTTGATCGCATGACGTAATGAATATCTGCCGCACATTTCTCCGGAATTCTTTGTCGTATATATGCACAAGTCGAATTCGATGATATGCAAAATGCAACGTAAAAGGGACACCTGAGTTTTAGCATTTAAATCTCCTGTGTACCTTATGGCAAAAAAAAAAGCCAACTCGGTGCTTCCATTCATGAGCCACGTGTTTGATATACAGGCAATTAAGGGGTCTACTGATTGCTGTCAGTTTGAGCTGGGAAATTGTGTTTCGGTTGTGTGACGCCCATGCGTTGGTGGTACCATACTTCGAGTGGGGTGTATGTGGAAAGGGGGGTTTGTGGTGGTTGGACGAAGGGAGTTGCGACTCCCCAGGGAGGACCAACTGGGACGGAAGCGCCTGCCCCCGCTCATCCTGCACCCTTCCTGGGGGCTGCGTCGCGAGTCGCTGTGCTCCCCCTCCCACGGGACACAATGCATAATAGCTCCAGTGTCTGCCTCAGTGCAAAACACAGGGTGTATCACCGAGACTCCGAGCCCGCCACCAGCCAGCCTTTCACAGGGGCGGTGAATCAACAGCTTTGTCACTCGCAGGCATCAGGGTGTGACCGCGTCTCCAGGTCGCGTCCCGCGTCCAGCCGCGCTCATTGTTCGCTGCTTCATCATTTTCCCGCGCTTTGTCCCAGCACACTCTCCTCGATGCTAAAGCACCCGCCTCGATCGTCTCTCCCGACTCGAGAGAACGACCATCGTGATCCGGTGCTGCGTCTCCAATGCTTTCCCCTTGCCAGCTGCCTTCGAACAGAGCAGGTTCACCCCCCCCTCCGCCCCACCCCCACTCCCAACCATCCCCAGCACACAGCTGTCGGCCACATCAAAGCCCTCAATCGGTATTATCTTGTGCTGCAGCGTAGCGCTCACCAGCAGGTAATTCATTCTTCAAGACAGTGGCTGCCAGGCAACACAAACACTATGCTAATTGACAGGAGTTTGCGCTTGTCTGCTTCGGCTTCTTTGATCCGTGGCGGCGTCGTGGGGGGGGGGGTGGTATTCATGATGTCTAGCCGTTCGAGACGGGGTCTAGAGAGATCTCCGTGGCTAGGGTATTACCATTGGCCACCACCTAAAAAGGGGACGTGTACGATTGTTCCAGGCACCCCAATACAGTACTAGTCCTGGACAGCAGTACAAAACATTGTTGAGTATGAATGTTATGAAAAACAAAATAGATGACACAGAGAGATCTCTCGAAGCCAGTCCAGAGGACCATCAGCCAAAAGGATCAAGCCACAATCAGGTAGGTGAAACTAATACCTGCAGTCTTGACACGAGCAGCGAGGTGGATCCCCGACACTCCTTCAGGATGGTTCTTGTTTTAATTTTATTTTATCACTTCTGTTCAGGTCATTGATCAAATCCCCACAATGACTGCACCTGCTGCTTCGTTTTGTGCTCTTTCGTCCATCCTCAGCAACTTTAAGCAAACGTTCATCCACCAAACGACGACGATGATTTTGTTTTGCATCATCAACAAGGTAGGATCTGCAGACTGTCATTCCATTCGAGCTTCGCCAAGGACAGGTGGCGACCAACCAGGTGTGTTCCTGCACCCATAGGAGAAACCTTTGGGTAAGAACAGGACGAAATAAACATCTTGTTCGATATCTAGTATTTATTGGCTCACTTGCACAACTCTATCGTAGGTGTTGTCCCGATCCTAGTAGGATAATGTCTCCGCAAAAAACATCAATATATACATTTACATATTACGTACGCTTTGATGACGGACGGGGTTCGAGATAAATGCTAATTTCGAAAAAAAGGAATCTGATGTAAAAAAAAAAAAAAAGAGGATGAGAAGAAAACATGGCAGTGGAGTTTGGAAAGAAGGAGAGAACAAGAAGATGTAGGAGCAAGGGATGGAAATATATGGGACATATGACGAGAAGGTGTGTTGAGGTTTTGGGGGGGGGGAGGGGCTAAAAGTATTGCCATTTTGTATACCTGATAACATGCACAGTATACGGATTGTCATGGAGTATAACCTTCGCTGCCTGACTGGTAAAGTATTTTCCTTTTAGTTCACGTATGAGAACATAAATATGCTTCATTGATTTCATTGCATCCAATAAGCAGTTGTTCAAGCCAAAGGACACAATGAATGCAATGGAACTGAAAACACAAAAATATGACCGCGTGTCCTGAAGCTCACCTGGATCAGGAGCAACAGTCACTCAACCCCCCCCTCCCCACCCCAGACCCTAATTAATTTAATGCCATGAATAAACTTTGGTTCGTCATGGGTGATGAAGGTTGTGGCAAAGTTTCATCAAAATGGTGTGTTTGGTTCAAGCGATAATGACTGAAGTGCTTGCGGACTGACTGACTCGCTCACTCACCGCCAGACACTGCTCGATCGCAAAAGCTCACCTGGACTTTAGTCAGGTGAGCTAACAACCCCTACGGGCTGGTTGCTTCATTTCTGAGCGTAAGGTTATACCGCAGGTGTAGGTGTCCCCGCAAGTTATGGCAGGAATTTATGAGTCAATAAGGGCACCAGCTCACAATATAACATCGGCCTATGCTTTCAAAAGGTGCTGTGGACCTATGAAGTCTCCAATCAAATACAATCAGACAGGACAGCAGGCTTAATGCTCCCACCGAAGAATGGCATACCTGTTGAGAACGTCCTGCCTGTGCAACACCAAGTTAACAGTTGATAGTGTCATGACAGCCACACTAAACAACAGAAAGGGGCACACACTGATGCTAAACACCAGGGTGGCAGTTTATAGCTGGTCTGAGATTCGAGTGCACACACCACTAATATATCATGCCAGGCCAACCTTTCAATCTTATAAATATTTATATTCGAAATTTCTTCAATGTCTGAAACCAAAATCATCAGAAATCGGCATGATGATGAAAAGGGATGACCGAAATAGAATTGTGACGTCACGACCTCCTGGCTGACAATGAGAGACTCATTTTTTGGGGGTGGCATGGGTTCACTTGCTGAGTGAATGTGGGAAAAATAGGATGGCAGCTGGAATCCGTGAGGTCATGTAATTGAGGAAGCTCACCACCATTGTTACCTCTGCTCCCGAGGTGAAAAGAGGTTAAGTTTTCACCCCTGTTTGTCTGTTTGTTCCTTGCGAAATTGAACATTCACAAGTACATACTATATTGGTTGCTCTGGTCTCTGATTCTGTCTGTGAGTGACTTGCAAAATGGAAGATTTTTCAAGAATATTGGTGAGTCGATTTTGTTATTCCGTCTGCCTGTTTGTTGCCTTCAGTTCACAATTTTAAACTGATCTTCACAAAACTTCACCACATGGTAGAGTTTGTCATAAGTAAGAAGCCTATTGTTTTTGAGGTCAAAAGGTCAACATAGGCCAAAGGTCAACAATTTAGGTGTGATTTCTAAAAGCCTCAATTTTCATCAGCTTGACTTGAAATTTGAAGAGGATTTTGTTTCAGGTCACTGAATTCAACCGCCAAATGTTTTTGAGGTCAACATTGATCAAAAGGTAAACACAGACCCAAGGTCAACATCGGCCAGATTTCTAAAATCCTCAATTTTCATCCGATTGACTTGAAACTTGAAGAGGGTTTGCAGATCAGGTCACTGAATTCAACCACCAATTATTTTCGAGCTCAACATAGGCCAAAAGAACAACATCGGCCGAATTTCTACAATTGTCAATTTTCATCTGATTCACTTGAAATTCGAAGAGGAGTTGAATATTTGGTCATTGAATTCAACCACCAATTATTTTTGAGGTCAAATTTGTTTTATTAATCTTGCAAGTATCGGCACGACGTCTTCTTGTTGGATTCGCTATATATGCAAGATATCCCTTATTGTCGGGTTTTCCGTCTGTCTGTCTGTGTGTATGTTTGTCTGCAACGCGAGGCTCCACAGCATGAACCAGCAAACCGATTTCAATGAAACTTTGCCAACAGGTGCCATATGGCCTGGGAATGTGCGCGTTTGAATTTCGTTGCCTAGAAACCACCCGTTGCTATGCCGCGGCCAAAAAACTGCGTCCAGTATTTTCAATACTTGTCCTTCAGTTTTGAATGTAGAGAATCGAGACTTCGGAATTAAACACTTCGAGATATTTAGAAAATTTTTCTAGAGCCGATTTTTGATTGAGGTTTTATTTTTCAAATGGTAGTCCTTCAAAAATCGGTTGTTTATTCACCGTCATTTTTTATGAGGGGCTTAGGAAAGTGGGCGGAGCTTAGGGAAAGTGGACGTGGTTGAAGAAAAGTGGGAGTGGCGTAGTAAAGTGGGCGTGGCTTATGAAAATATTGTGTTTCTCAGGAGGTGTGGTCTAACAAGAGCATTGAGAGAAGTTTATCGGGTTTTGTGTGTGTGTGTGTGTGTGTGTGTGTGTGTGTGTGTGTGTGTGTGTGTGTGTGTGTGTGTGTGTGTGTGTGTGTGTGTGTGTGTGTGTGTCTGCAACGCGAGGCTCCACAGCACAAACCAGCAAACCAATTATTTTTCAAATGGTAGTCCTTCAAAAATAGGGTGTCTATTTACCGTCGTTTTTTATGAGGAGTGCCAGTTGGCAAAATACGCAATAGGAAAAATCTTGCCAGGCAGAGGAACAATTGTATGTAAATCAATACGTCTTGGCAATGAATCTTCGTCGGTGGATCAGTAAGAATGAAAAGCATCGTATCCAGCGCTTCGATTCTAGCGAATCCCTCGTCGCCTACCGGCTTGTTTGCTTGTTTGTTTGCTCAGAAATTTTTTTTGTTGACGTCATTGATCATATGATTCGACACCCATATTGTTTTTTTAAGAAAATAACCTTCAAAAATCTTCTTGGAAGTGGCTGAACAGATCGAGGTGAAACTTCATACAAATACTCCCCAAGCCTTGTGGATACCACGGTATTCACCAATAATTATTGATGTCACATGGCCTGGCAGCCATATTGGATTGAATGAAAATCTTAAAAAAAAATCTCTCTTAAACTGCTTAATCAATCGATGTGATAATTCACATTTATGATAAAGTAGTGATGGGGAATAAGAGTTTTAAATTTCATCCTGATTGGATGCATGGTCTGGCAGCCAGAATTATTTAATTTTTTGATCTGGGTTTAAGAAAATGTTTTTATTATTATTATTATTATTTTTAAAATAAGTCTCACTTGGCTCTGCCCGGATGTGTTTGAGGGTAGAGGAGTTGCAGCTGAAATGTGAATCCGATGCAGGTTCCTCCTGGCAACTTCATCTTTGAGTTTTTCTTGTTTGGGTTCCTTCTGATTACTCCAATGCAGGACGATACCGATTTGGTCTTCCATTTGATTTGAATTGAATTTATTTTAATCCCATTCTAAATTCAATTGAATAATAATAAACGTCATCGGTCAGGGTCAGGGTCAGGTGTCCGATCAAAGTGGGGTTGCATCAAAGCAGGACGTCTTGGTAACCGGTCATCACTGCCAGCAGTTATAAAGTGGCAGTTGTCGTTATGTCTCGAAATAATTACGTAACACACCAGTACACAAACACCACACAAAATACTCCACAAAAAACTACACATACAACACACAAAACAAGTCCTGTCGAGGGTCTGCAATCTCTGATTGCTCTTTTTCTTGTGTAATATTGGAATGGACCGTTGTTTTATAAAAAACACTGGCAGGTTTCTTTTGGAGGTGGATCATCCCTGGAATTGCTGTTTGTTCAAGAATGTCCGATGATAATTTAATTATTTTGCATGCGGATCACAATACACTTTATGGAACTGAATGAAATCACTAAAATCCTCAGCGTTTGTTGCAGCTGTGTGTAATCTCGAGGCACTTTGCATCAAGTGCCCATGTGGCCCAGTGATAGGCGCATGTGCCTATTCTTGCTGTGACTGCAAATCAGTTTGCAGCTTCTCCACCCAGCTGAGCAGCTGCCAGCGTACTGGCAATGATATATTCCTTTGATGCCCTCATGTCATGGCTGTGAACTCAGGTGCTTGGTCTCTCCTTTGTCATGAGTCTCTGTCACCTCCTCAACCGGTCGGTAAAACGGCTTGCGCACAACGTTGTATATTTTTATTTTGAGGGCAAAGACATAGCTTATGGTGTGTGTGTGTGCAAAAGACAGCGACATTGAACAGAGGTGGTTGGAGGAGGTGGCTTTGGGGAGAGGGAGGGGAGGGAATCGGATGGGAAGGGACATTTTTTTTTCAATGAGATACTGGTGCACTTAAAACTGCTAATGTGGAATGCCAATATTTTTCCAGTGAACCTTATTTTAACCTCCTTACTGTAGCCACAAGAGTCAACCATCCGATCTTTTTCTCAAGTAAAGTTGAATGCATTCCTACTCCATTTCCAATCCAAATATTTCCCTCTGGAAGCAATCATGGTACAATCATTGAGCCAATGTTTTGTCATTTTCTAAGAACCGTATGGCCTTGCAAGAAGGGGTAGTGGGGGAGAGGGGATTGGCATTCACATTCGACCTAATAGCTCATGATGCTAAGATCCTAAGTTCAAAAACCATGTACTGTATTATAATTTGTCCAATTGCCTCCGAATGCCATTGTTTGGCATCTGCAATAACGAGAGGAATGGAGGGCATGCTCCTCCACGAGTCTTACACGTGATTGTTAAAAAAAACAAGACATTTTCTCCCATCATATCAGAAAATCGAAGATATTGTTTCATGGATATGTAAATATCAAATTATTTTGTGCAAAGTGAGGAGTACAAAATCAGAGTACTGTAGTTGCTGCAACATTTACAGCTAAACAAATCAATAAATAATTCGATCAATAAATAATTCTATTCTATCAATATAGTTTAATCAATATCAATAAATAAATAGTTATATCAATAAATATAATTCAAGGTTGTCTAGGTAGTCGAGATGGTAAAATGAATATAAATAAATAAATAAGTAATTTAAGCTGCTCTGTCGACTGTGTCGGTGTGGTGATGCATGCAGGATTATAACCCCAGTGATGAAACTGCTGTGGCAGCACCCACTCTCCAGATGGTATGTAGGTAGTAGAATGCTAAAAGTTAGATGAATAAATAAACATTTCAAGGTCAGATGACAGCAGTGGTGATGGTAAAGTGTATAGTGCCTTCAGAAAGTATTCACACCCCTCAACTTTTGTCATATTTTGTTGTGTTACAGCCTGAATTTGAAATTGATTAAATTTGAATTTTTTGTCACCGATCTACGCAAAACACGGGACGCCATTGGTGTCTGAGGTTATGTCAGTGCAGTGTCCTACCATCGTGTCTGTACCGTTTCCATGCTGTCGTGTCCATGCAATGTCCCACCATCCAGGTGGGTGGTGACGAGTTGAGATTGGTCACCAGCAGGCAGGGCTGGATTTACCATGTGGGGGGGGCGTGGGCACAATGATTGTGGGGGGGGGGAAATTTGGAGATTAATCAACAACTTAAATTATAACTGCTTTTTCATCAACAACTGAACTTGTATTTATAGATTTGGCAGATCCTGATCAGGATGATTTGGCGTACATGTTCACAAATTACAATTAAATCTGACAATATGACAAGATGGACGGATTGTTATTGATATGGCTGGTGACTTATCTATGAGCTGATGACTTATCTCTGAGCTCATTCTAAAATCAAATCACAAAAATGCTGTTGCTGCAAGAGTAAGAGATAGAGATGGACCAATAGAGGAAAATAACAAACGACGCACTGTCATTAATCATACTACGAACTTCGACTAAAAATCTTCGAACTTCTAAAAACTCTCTGGGCAAGAGAAATCCGAAATGGTGATTAATAGCCGACTTCCAGCGACCGCAAATATACGGCAGTGTCATCCACATCAATGAACATACACACGGTGCCTTAATAAATGGACAAGCTTCCAGCGCGACTTCGCGGCAGCGAACTCAGAAATGATACTGTCAACCTGCATGGAATTTAGCACATCGGATTCCGTTGAAATGATAGTCAGATTGACCAGTCTCTGCTGCCCCATCGTGGAGCGCAGATGGTTCTTGATAAGCTTGAGTTTCGAAAACGAGCACTCCCCGGAGCAGTTCGACACCATCAGTGAGAGGTAAATCCGAAGCAGCACTTCCACATTTGGGAAAGTATCGTTGAGTTTCGCTCGATGAGAAAACTGTACATCTCGAATTCAGTACGGCACGGGTCTGGCTCTGACTCCTTCATCATGGCTTGAAACTGAATCATTTCGTCTGTGAGGTCAGGTGATAGATCTTCCCGAGACAGCTCGACGAGCTTCGAGCATGACTCTCGAATCTGCTCCACTTCGAGTAGAACAAGAGCACGCAGGAATCCAAATCTGTCGCTCGTCTCGCTGTAAGCGCTTGTACGCTTTTCCAACTGTGACAGCAGTACATCGATCACTGCAATGTATCCACTGATGCGAAAGGACTCCTTGGCGTCAAGTTCTAATTCTGGAGTGTGTCCTTAGTCCAAGGGAGTGAGGCGGACATTACGCTTTCGTCTACGCGATACGTGAGTGAATTCCTCCGTACCTGAGCGCTCCACTCCGTCAACAACGAATTTATCAAACTAATCGCGTAATGACTGCACGAAGCTCGCCAGTGACTTGTGGAGCTGCACGGCTGTGTTGAGAGCGGTAGCGGACTGAAGGGTTTTACTCATACGATCAAATCTACCAAGGACAGTAGACCAGAAACCAGCATAGAACCCTATCTCGAACGTGCACACCGTTTGGTGAAGTGTCTCAGCGGTGTTTCTCGTTTCACTATTCAGTTGTTCATCGTTTGCGATTTCATTGAGGACATCCGTGATTTCGCTGTAACCGTCTACAAGAGCTCGGGTTGCATCAGAACGAGCTGACCAGCGATTGTCGCTGAGGCGCTTTGGTACTTGCAGACCTTTGGCTTTCAGGGTGTAAAATAATCTGGCGTAGCACGACGTGGAAGCTGTAAAAAATACATACACTTGTTCCACGAATTCAAAGAATGCTGCTGCAGGTCTACAGCATCCCACGGCCGACTGACCGACTAAGTTCAGTGAGTGCGTCACGCATGGCACAAATATTGCGAGAGGGTTCTCCTGTTTGATCATTCCCTGCATCCCGTTGTATCAGCCACTCATATTAAATGTGTTATCGTAAGATTGTCCTCGGCAGTTAGCGATGTCCAATCCAGTGGCTTTCAAAAAATCCAGTAATGCTGTCGCTTTCTGGAGTCCAGTGTGTCCTGTGTTGCTCAGAAAGGTCATGAAATGCTCCACTGGAGCCTCGTTCTCGATGCATCGTAGAACTTTGAGCTGGTTGATGTGGCTTATGTCAGGAGTAGAATCGACTGACACAAATAAGTATTTTGCCTCTTTCACACGAGCGACGATGTTATCCAGAACAGATTTTCCGATGATGGAGACTAACTCTTCACATGTAGTAGATGATAAGTAGTTGGTGTGGCCACTACCTTGGTTGGCATATTTCTGAATGTGCTGCGCCAAAAATGGATCATATTCCGCAAGTAATTCCATTAAACCAAGGTAGTTACCATTCGTCCGTGACCCAACAATTTCATCCGATCCACGGAACGCCACACCACACTCAGCGAGAAATGATATCACGCTCACACTTCGTTTCAGCACCTCCCTCCAAGAGGACGCAATCTCACTCACTTGTTTGATGAGTTCAGTGTCCATACGACCTGCGGATGTTGCTCTGTCTGACAAGCGGATGATATTCGCACGATGTACATGCGAACGCTCATGCACCTCGATAGAACGACTGGCATGCTTCCAGTCATTGAATCCTTCCCCACCCAGGGCAGTAGCACCTCCAAAGAGCTTGTAAGCGATGCAGTACAGTTTTCCGGTTGATGTGGAGAAGCAAAGCCAGGACCTTTTCACGGACTCTCCGTTTTGTAGTCTACTGTAAAAAACATTCTTGGAGCAGCAGTCTTTCCTTCCTTCAACGAACTGTATGGATGAATCAAAGGGACCAGTCCAATTCTGTAGGGGCTCCAAATCTCGTGATGACCAGTAGTCGATCATCTCTGATGACGGTCGCTCAGGAGGCCAACATGCAATGCAATTGGAAAAGCCAGGTCCACGATCTGTCAGTATATCTCGCGTTTCTTCATCTGATGCATGTTCTTCATCGGTGGAACCTTCCGAGATGTTGGGCAAATCTTGACGCGGGGGTTGCGTTGCAAAATCCGCTTGTTCTGTCTCTGTTGGTGTTCCAGCCTCTGTCATGGACGAATCGCCTGTTTGTGCAGGAGTGAAAAACTGAGATTTTCTGGGTCTTGTCGACGACGGCCTTGTGTCTTTCATCTTTTTCCTTGGAACGTTTCCACTTTTGAGCACCACTGTCATATTTCCGTGGAGCACTGGATTTGTTCCTGTCGTCACTGAAGCCGCTCATTGTGGTTTCTGAAGCTGGTAGGTACCGAGTAACCGAGATATCGTCAGAGTGCACGTGGGATGTACCAGAATCATGAACAACAAGTATGTTTCACACACCTGGAATATAGAAAGTCACACCGTGTTACTGTGCTGTGCGCGCCAGTAAGTAGGGTACTAACAGCTTTCCCTGCCTGCCGCAGTTTCAGTGTGTACAATACTACCCCTGCCGGCCATGTGCTGTGCTGGCCTGGCCTATTTTTACCACATCGACTTTCACCTTTTCACCTCTCCTCTTGCTGGACCTCTGTATTCCGTCTGTGCTTGCTGGGCTCTGGCGGGCAGTGCCGTTGTTAGTTGGCCATGCTCAACCATCCGAAACATCGATGATCGATCCTAAAAAAAGATCCGAATGCGGGCCCCAATAGCCGAGGCTTGCCCCGGAAATTTTTCACCACGTTGGATCCGTTCTGTGGACCATGGAAGAAACGGCTTGAAAAAGCCAAAGCTTGAAAAGGACCCTCACAATGACGGACAATTTTGAAAAGATATCCTTACAAAGAGTTTACAATCTTCATTCACCGACAATAAAACTTTAGAAGCACATTTTCAAGGGATTTTCAAAATGTCATCGAAATTGTGGGGGGCCCCAGGGCCATGGCCCCACCGAGCCACCCCTGAATCCAGTAGTGCCGGCAGTCCAACACAGGTGTTTGATTCACCACTCAAATCACCCATGTGCATGTAGCTGGGTAGTGATGGTGTTACAGTTTCGAGTGACGGCTGTTTCTTCTGCTTAATCATGGGGATGGCATTCTTTTTCTCAATTATAGCAGATAACAACAACAACATCTAGCCTTCTCTGTTGTTTCATAGCAGTGCTCTGTAAAATGTTCTGAGCATTAAAGCGAACATTTTATAGGCCCGATCCACATGCGGGTATTTCGGACAAATCTCGTCCAATTTCTGCCAAAACTTTGGGTCATTCGGCCATAAGTGTAACATGAAACCATCTCAGTTTGTATTACTACAACCACCAAGGATGCATCGACTCGGAATGTTCGTGGAAAATGTAAAATTATTCATGGTTTGAGTTAAATCGGACTGCAATGTAACTCGTAGACAATTCAAATATGGTGGTCGACTTCCAGGTGTGACGTCACGGCAAATTGTGAAGAAGAAGATTTCGACATTTATTCGCAAAATTAGCTCTTTTATAAATCGGAAAAAGACGTATCATATTGAAATGGAAGACCAAGAAAACCCCACCTGGTGTTAATCCTGACTCAGATTAATAAAATATATGTGTTGTCGGGTATCAAGGGATAGATTACTGTCGAGGTGGTCTCAACATTTGGGTTCCCCTTTCAGGACATAAACATATGCAAATTGGTTCTACAGTACATGTGGACAGTTCCTGCCATCCTTCCCACACACTTTGTTGCATCATGAGTATTCAAAGAATAGCGTTAAAGTTTGATTGCAGCATTTTATACAACACTACTTGACTGCAAAATTATAATTTATACAATTGTCTCCTCCATATTACAGTTTATTGAACAGCTCCTCTATTCATCCCAATATGGATCTACTTCGCCATCAGGACATAAATGTCCACCTGCTGTGCATATTCACATTTCAAACAACCACATTATCGAAACTCATCAGCCCAATGTGAAGCACATTTCAATTTTGGTTTATTCTCCAAAATACATGACAAAAAGCTAGTTTGGGAAGAACGAGATTGAAGAGACTAAGGATGTTGGTTCCGCAAACAGGGGGGGGAGGGGAGGGAGGGAAAGGAATGAATGGTCAGAAATTAGTCTGAATTTTGGGAGATTCACCAAAAGGTGGTTGCAGTTTACAGGCAGACTGTGAGTGCCTTGCAAAAACAATGGGGGATGGGGGAGGGGGTGGGAGAGTGCAAAGAGCAGATCATGGACTTGTCAGCAATATAAAAGTAACAGGTCCAGACACAGCTTAATCACAGGAGATTCCAAACATTTTGAAGACTTTAGTTTCCCTACAATCGAGCTGAGTAAGGTGTGAGGAAAGGGAATCAGCCCAGAGGAGAGAGCAGTACTCGATCAACCTGCAAGTGAAGGCCTTGTCGGTTGATAAAACTTCAGATGTGCCGAGGAAAGACTTTGCAGGAGATGCCCAGCCAGACACTGACTTTGGAGTCCATCTTAGATATGTGGTTTGCCCATGAAAGATTGTGGCTGATGGTGAGGCCAAAAAGTGTTATTGATTTAACACTGCTCTTGAAGAAGTTCAGAAAGTATACGGGAGGGTTTGCCAGACAGTCTTTTTCAGAGAGGCAGAGTGAGAGTGTGGGATTTGTCAGGATTGAAAGACAAATTCCAAGTGTTGGACCTTTTCATGATTCTATCAAGGTCTGCATGGATATAAGAGGCTGTTGCCTGCTGATCTGAATGATGAGGGATGTTATGGAAGAGGGTGGATTCATCAGCAAAGAGATAGAGGGTTGTCCAGCGAGTCAGAAAGATCGTTGATGAAGATTAGGAATAGGACGAGGCCCAATACACTGCATTGCAGCACTCTCGTCATGACAGCGAGAGGAGATGAGAGGATCCTGTTGAGAGTCACGCATTGGCTCTGAGAGTGGAGGAAGTCAGTAAGCCATGCGTGGAGGAGGCCTTCAATACCACAGACAGAGAATTTGCAGAGCAAGGTGGGGTGTCATATTGTATGCAATGTTCAAGATCTTTAGAGAAAGGGCCTTGACCTCATGTCTGAGATCGAAGGTCTCCATCCATTGTTGGGAGAGCCGAAGCAGCATATTCAGGGTAGAGTCTGAATCTGCACTGATGGTCTGAGATTATGCCATTGGAGAAAAGGAAGGATTTATTACCTCCACTACCGAAGGTGGATGGAGGTTATGTTTTCATCCATGTCTGTTTGTCTGTCTTCTGTCTGTCTGTTTGGCTGTGAACAGGATATCTCAAAAAGCTATGGACAGATTTGGACAAAATTTGGTGGAGAGGTTGGGTGTGTGGCAAGGCTGAAATGATTACATTTTGGTGAAGATCTGGATAATAGAATTTTAAAAGTGAATCTTCACCATTGAGATATAGTGGCACAACAATATATGGTATAGCACGATATCTCAAAATGTTGTGGAGGGTTTCGGACAAAACTTGGTGGACAGATTGATGGTGCGACAAGGACTAAATCAGTACATTTTCGTGAAGATCTGTATCCTTATGCCTGGTGTTGGCTTAATGTTTAGGGTGGTGGGCTTGGGATTTGAGGATCCTAAGTTCAAATCCCCCTTCTCTGTTGAATTAATACCAAGCAGGGTTGACTGTCTAGTCATTCTTCTGAGGTCGGCAAAATGAGTGCCAGTATGCTGGCATCCTGTGTCGGAGTGGCGACCCGTCCAGGATTGTACCCAATAGCCAAGGAGACTGCTTAGGCAGCACCAACACTTTGCACAGAGTATGGTCCCAATGGATTGAAGGATGGATCTGTATCTGTATACAGATCTGAGATTAAAAAAAGTGAATCTTCAGCATTGAGAGATGGGGCCAAATCGGTATATAGCATGCTATTTCAAAAAGTTGTGGACGAGTTATCAGTGGAATACAAAATGTAAACTGTTCAGCCTAGTGGAGGTATGTGCTCTACCGAGTGTTGTTATAGCTGCCAACTGTGATAATGGATTCCATGACATTTCTGATGATTGAAAGTAAGCTGATAATTCTGTAGTTAGGGGGATCTGGTTTTGCACCATGCTTATGTAATGCAGTGATGTTGGCTGATTTTCAAGCAGATGGATGACCTATGGCAATTTATAGGGTGACCAAAGCAGAAAGAGAATGTTTAATATCAGCAGAGCAGGTTTTAGGGACACAGCAGCTGATGCTGATGCTTTCAGGCCAGTTACAGTGTCAGAGTCGGGTTTCCAAAAACTTATCCACCTTCTCAGATGAAAAAGTCTGAGTCCAGGAGCAGTTGGGTGCGACTGCTAGAGTAGGTACAGGGAGGGAGCTGGGGCATTGGGGACATAAGACCTAGAAGCAAACACAGAATTGAGGTATTGGGTCTTCCCACAATTAGAGTTAACTGTGGGACCATTTGAATTTAGGTCAGGATGGATGGAGAACGTACTCCAGAGACAGACTTGACAAGATGCCACCAGGATTTTGAGGAAGGTGGCAACTTTGAAAGTTCAGTGTTGAGGTTGGCAAGATGTTTTCTAGGTCTCTTGAGTGGACACACACTTATTGTAGGCTTTTTGGAATGATATGAGGATGCCTTCAATCAAATTTGAGAAGGCAAGTTATTTCAAGTCAACTGCCTCACCACAGGATTGTGTGTACATGGGTGGGCAGATGGGGAGGATAAAAGTAGATGAGATAGGATGAATCTATGCATGAGAGAGAGCAGGTTTCTTTGGATGAATTCTGAAGCTCAGTTAAGATCATTGGCGGCAAATATCGACCATCCCTGATGTAAGATGACGACCACCAGTCAATGCTTGTCAGACTAAGTGAACAGCCAGACTCACCAGCGTCGAGTCAGCTCTCTGAAAATAGCCAGAGAGATATTGAATCTAACAAGCGCATGTGATCACATGAACCAGTTGCAGCAGAGAAAGAACAGGAGATATTAGCCGGAATGTTGGTCATTTCAAGCTCCAAAGGAAACATTGTCATTGACAAAAATTTGGGTTACGAGGTTCACAGAATGAGTCACTCCCATGGAGTCCTTTGCTGCAATGCCATGGATGATGAGAGAAGCATCAGCACCAAACCATTTGGCATGGGGCCAATTGAAATCACCACATATAAAGAAGGGAGAGTTGGGATGGGTGGTTAAAATTTGGTCCATGTTGATTAAGAGAGTGAGAGAGAGAAATAAAGAGAGAGAAATAAAAAAGAGAGAAAAAGAGAGAGAAAGAGAGAGAGAAAGAGAAAGGGAAAGAGAAAGAAAGAGAGAAAGAGAGAAAGAGAAAGAAAGAGAGAAAGAAAAAAAGAGAGATGCAGATGGTGTCAGTCTTAGGAAGGCAGTACAGCACACAGGCAAACAAGATTTGGCCATTCATGCCACCTTTGTTGCAGCGAGGTGTTTTGGACCTTTATTATCAAGGCTTTATTCCCTTACATGTATAGCGCAAAGCATCGTTAAGCAATTGGTTACCTCTGTCTGTCTGTCAATATATGATTGAGGAACGACTCAATTTCAATTTAATTTTATATTTTGAGCACTTTGGAACACGAATGAAAACACAAACCTGTAGTTTAGCAGTACTTTAGTTCTGAATGTGGAAAATTGCACAGCGTGTCATCCCGAGCCTTCATTCACAGCATGTGTGATAAAGGAATTGCTTCAGTCTGTCTGTCTGGCAGTCAAACAAACTTTTAGATCATTCCAAATATGAAACTTACTGCTTTAAGGGATGTCATAAAGGACAAACTAGTCACGACTAACCAATTTAATTAGTTAAATAAGGTGTTGCAAAAGAGAGTGCAACAACGGCAGAAAACTACTGATTCAATGGCTCGTTTTGTTTTTATCCCAGGCATGTAGAGCTAAGCAATTGCTTCAGTCTGTCTGTCTATCAGTCAGTGTCTACACACACACACACACACACACACACACACACACACACACACACACACACACACACACACACACACACACACACACACACACACACACACACACACACACGCAGCCTGTGGCGGCTGGTTGCATTATTGGTGAGGGATGCTGCTATGCCACTGATGCAGTGCCCCTATTACCAGTACACTGGTGCTAATTTCGCCAACCTCAGAATGATGACAGGCTCAGTCATCCCTACCTGATGTTAATTCAGCAGCTGACAGGACTCAAACTCAGGACTCTAGGATCTCAAGTCAGCCACCATAACTTCCAAGCCAACACCAAGCTTTATTCAATCTCCATGATCGAGGAACTACTTCATTTCAATAAAAGTTTATATTTTGAATGCTTTAGATCATGAATCCGAACATGAATTGGAACACAAACCGCCAGTGTAGCATTACCTTGGCTCTGATCGAATTTGGCAAATTGGACGGCATCTCATTCTAAGTGTGCATGTACAAGCCTGGCAAAGCAATTGTTTCAGTCTGTCTGCCTGCCTGGCAATCAAACACAATTTCTGCTTTCGGGACGTCATGAAGGACACAAACAGGCACAAATAACTAATAAAATGTGTTCAATAAGGTGGTGTGTTCGTCACCAATAAGCAAACACACCACCAATAAGCGGAGTCACAGCAAGATTCAGGTGAAATGGCAGTGCCCGGCGATACAACAACAGAGCCACTTATCAAAATGATCTTTTTGTTAAAGTGCAATTTTTTTTCTCAAAAATCGTTCCAAAGTCTTCATTTTCTCCGAGAAGAGTTGGCAGAAGGTTGAGGTCAGGACTGTTCCAATTGGCTCCTCAGCTCCATCGAGCCGTCCCTTTTCTCAAGACTGCATTGGATAAGGTGCTCTATGAACTCTCTATTTTTACAGCCTTTAAAACTTGTTTATAATTTCAATTGAATGATATAGTCGAACACTGCAGAACACAAATCATCTTGGTTGCAATTCAAAAAAACCTACAGTTTAGCAGTGTTTGGACAAAATTGGACGCTATCTCGACCAATAAAATTTGCCACTCTCAGGGTGGGGGAATTTCAAAATTCTGCTTCTTTTTCCAATAAACTGTTTTCAAGAAAGTCCCATGTCCTTTTTCTCAAGACTTTGCAGGGTAAGGTGTCCTACAAACCCTCGAGTTACTTTTTTTTATAGAAAGTCCAGGGTCATGGAAGAGAAAGAATAAAGAATGGATCAGGATGCAACATAACAAAAGAAACTGCAGAAAGAGAAGGCGATAACACGAACAGCAGGGTCAAGGGGAAAAATAGATTGAGATGGACAAACAAGGAATAGGGGTAAGAATTCGTGCTGAGGGAGGATGCAGGGGGGGGGGTGGACAAGATGGATGCAGACACACAAACTCTCAGGAAGAAAAAAAGAGGAACATTAGAAAGAGGTGGGTTTGGGGATAATGAACGAGGGTAGAAAAAATCATGGTTTTGAATGGGGGATGATCTAAGATGGTGGTGAATAGCTGTCTTGAAGATCTGGAGGGAATAATGAGACTGAAGAGAATGTGGAAGTTTGTTCCACAGGCAGGAAAAAAGTCAAATGAATGAGTGGGTAGAAAAGTGATGTCCATAAACTCAGCTTCATCGTGGGATATTCCAATGATCTTGAAGGTCTTGGTTTCCACAGTGTCAAGCTGAGCAAGGTTTGAGACACGGCCCAGAGGGGAGAGCAGTACTCCATCAAGTTGTGGATAAAGGCCATGTAAGGTCTCGGAGTTCAGGTGTGCCAAGGAATGGAGGATGCCGGCGGCTGGTTTTGGGGGCTGAATTTGAAATGTGGTTTGCCCAAGAAAGATCATGGCTGATAGTGAGACCCAAGAGATTAAGTGACCGAACAGCTTCAACAGAATTGTTGAGGAAGTAAACGGGAGGGTTTTCCAGACAGTCCTTTCTTAGGGAGATAATGAAAGTGTGGGATTTTTTTTCGGATTGAAACACACACTTCAAGTGTTTGACCATCTTGTGATTTGTTCAAGGTCTGAAGAGTGGAAAAAGGCTGCTGCCTGCCTTTTGGTTGAGGGATGATATGGCAGAGAGTAGCATCATCAATAAATGTATAGAGGATTTTCTCGAGAGTAAGAGAGATCGTTGATGAAAATTCGGAGTAGGAAGGGGCCGAGAACACTGCTTTGGGGCACTTTAGCCTTGACAGGGAGAGATGAAAGGATCTCCCTTTCAAGCCACATGCTGGATTGTCACATCATTGTGTGCTGCATCAAATCCTTCTCTGAGGAAGTCCATTGGACCTCTGAGACTGTGTTGTAACCTCTAGACACAACAGATGTATCCACATCCCATTTTATACTTAACATAGCACCTTTTAGAATATAAAATCTATGTTCAGGGAAGAGTGAGGCAATAGAAACTAAAAGGCAATGCAATAACATTGAGGAAGTAACATAACAGGCAACGCAACAAGGAAGATAATGGACAAACAGGAAAAGGAGAAAGAGAGAGAGGGAGAGAGGGAGAGAGGGAGAGAGGGAGAGAGGGAGAGAGGGAGAGAGGGAGAGAGGGAGAGGGGGAGAGAGAGGGAGAGAGAGGGAGAGAGAGAGAGAGAGAGGGAGAGAGGGAGAGAGGGAGAGAGAGACTTGCTCTTGAGAAGGGTGGGTTTGAAGAGGGGCGGTGGGGGGTAGATAAATGAGGATGACAAAGTTATGGAGGATGACTTGAAGGATGACTTTACAGGTAGTAATGGAGGATGACTTAAATTAGTTGTGAACTGCCAACTTGAAGCACAGGAGGGAAGAGTGGGATTGAACAGATTCACAAGGGTAGTTCCATAAGTGAGAGGAAAGAGGAACAAATAAGTTGGAGGTGAACGGTAAACCTGGATTTTTAGAGTTTCACAATAAGGGGTTGCAAGAAGAGCACATTCTTCCTTGGAGGGACTGGGGAGAATTGGAGGCATGAAAAAACAGTCTTCATACATCTCTGCAAAATAAATTAGAGTAAAGGCGAAGTTTAAATTTTGTTAACCTGCTATTTTAGAGGGGCTGGCAAGATAGGCTAGGGGCATGCACACTTGCATCTGAGCTGTGTCACCTCGGCTAAAGGAGAAAATGCTTTGGTAAAAACAGTCATACAATAAGACGAGCAACCTGCCTTCATTGGCATTGCACTTCTGCTTCTTTGTGAGAGATTCCAATTATTTAGATGGCCTTGGATTCCACAGCATCCAGGAGACACAGGTGTAAGGTGAGGGCAGCAGTTCACAGGGAAGAGCAGTACCCGATAAAGCTGCTGCCAAAAGTTTTGTTTAAAAGTTTAAGATATTGTCTTGTCGATGTGCACTGACCAAAGAGTATAGTTTTACAAAGTAAACAGATCTTTCACACTGATACAATTGTAACGGGACATTTGGCTGTATATCTCTGACACAATATGGGATGCTCATTGATGTAGTCCCCCCCCCCCCCAGTGATAAAAGTTGAAGATCAAAACTATTGCCATGAAGAAAGGCAATAAACTTTAACCCAAACCTGATCGAAATTTACATTTTGGCCAAGAACCTGCACACATGGTTTATTCCTTTGTAGGATAACGTGGGATGAAGAGGAAGGTGGGTGTGTGTGGTGATAAGTGGGGGGGATGTGGGGGTAAATCCTTCAATACCAACATGTGTTACAAAGAACACACTCGAGCCTCTGCAACGGATGTCACTGTCGTCGTACTAATGTCCAATTGATTCAATGTCGAGGCCAAATGCAAACAGCCCCACACTAGGACATGGTCAAACCACGGAATTACATGCAACAGACAAATGCAGAGCATAGTCGAGCTCCATCATAAATTGAGCTGGCCACCTGTTGTACTTGATTATTCCTCTTTACCAACACAAGAACTACTGGACCAGCCTGCTTTTCAAGGTGATGTTCCCAAGGCAAACAGAAGTAGCATGCACCAGAACATGAGTAGAAAGAAATATGGAGGCAATTTTTCACTCCCCAACAAACTCAGTCAGGATAGGACATGGAGGCTCATATTCAAACATTTATGAGCAAGGAAAAGCTTTGCAAAATGAGCATGAGTTAAAAGTCATCATGTCAAATCATAAGCACTGGCTTTGAAGACACTGTTGTCTGGCCAGGCCTTGCTTTACTTGACACATCAAGTTTTGACACAATACCATCAACTTTCTGGGGGCTTGTGATTGCCAAACCAGAGTTCCTCTACAGCAACTTTCATCACCTTTCTCTATAATTGTCCAGGGTAAACTTTGTACTTCAAATAAGTGCTAGCCAGACTACTTGCTGAGTCTTTGGAAGATATATATGTATTCCTTCGAAACTACTCAGGGAAGAAGGAATTGCCTTTCAGAATCATTTGCTTTGTTCTTTTCAGCTCATGGCTTCCAAAATCTCGAATAAAACAGCTCCAGCATTCCCGACACCAAGCTTCTCTCACTACATCTTATAATCCAGATAAGATACACCACTCTTCACCATTATGGCCACTAATCAGCACCAGCTGCTCAGGACACTTGGGGCTCATTTTGCTTGCAGGGCTAATTGCTATAACATGTTATCCCAGCCCTGTAAGCGCTCCCTTCACTTCCATGTTCTTCGATTCACAAAGATGCTGAAGCGATGTGTGAGATGATGGAAGAGGTTTTATTTTGATACCCAGTATGTCTTGGTTTTCTCTGCAATCAATGGGTCAAATCATTGAATATGATCACTTATAGATGTGACAGGACGTGTATTACAATACAAAATAGTAATACTTCACCTTTTTCCATTGCATGCTGAAGCGGACAATGCCATGTGAAGTTAAAGCAATAACCAGGACATTTGTGAGGAAAAGTGGTGAGTGTGGGACAAAGATGAGGGAGGTTAAGGCCCGGTCACACCTTGACGTTTTAGCCAGCGATGGCAACGTATTAAAATGTATGTAAAACGCTGGCTGACGTTAAACTTTTGATGTTTTTTTTAAAGATTCGGACGTATTCATAGCGACTTGGTCTTATGTATAAATCATTGGTAATGGACACAGAACGTTTCGTTGTGTTATAGATAACTTATACCAACGAATGCTGAACCTGTTGTCGGCCGACACAACCGATGCCCAACGATAGTCTACCTTAGGCATAGCGTGTTGCACGCATCGCCGACGATGTCGTGACGTAGCCTATTAAAAGGCTGACGCACAACGATTCGAATCATAACTACCATAGAAATAGAAGTGTCAAAATCGCGGTCACACCTTGGCGATCTTGCCAGCGTATGCCGACCTTAGAAAAATGTGTCTAAAACGTTGGGGCACGTCAAATACGGTATGAGTAAGTTTGGTATACGTGAGTACAACGCTAAAGTACGCTATCATATGTCGTAGTAAGTAGAGTATGTCAAGAAATTTTAAACATGTTCAAAATTTTACGACGTACTTGGCGTATGACACACGTTCCGCATGTGATGGGGATAAGTTTTACACACGATATGTGGACGCTTACACACGTCCACAAAGGCTACTTATAAGCTACTCATAAGTCGAAACACGTCGCAGTAATGTCTTTTTTACGCGAAACTTATTTCTAACTTATGTTTGACGTGCTTTGAACCAATTCTTTACGTAGTCCCAACACACATCGACGTATTTAGACGTATTCCAATGACGTCTTCCGGTCGACAAAAAAAATTAACGTGTTTCTAGCTTACAACTGCCATATAAAGACGTGTTCCCAGCGGTTTTGGGAATTGGTAAATAAAAATGGTGTTCATAAAAGGGGAACCCAACAGTGTTTTCGAGTCCTTTTTGAGTCGATGTCCATGTCAGCAGTAACAGTATCAGTATCAGTATCAGTATTAGTATTAGTAGTAGTTTGTTCATGTTGGCAGTAGTAGGTGAGTGTGAGGGGGAGGGTGTGGGTTATGATGGATCCTCCTTGCGTCCGCGTGTCCATGGGTAGGAGACATCTTTTCACCATTATTCGAAGTTCTTCGCGGCCAATTTTTTATGGGGCTTTTTCAACAATGAGCTATAGCTTGTTTTTACGATTTAGGTCTATTCATAACGGGTTGGACAAATGCACAATGAACTAATAATGTGCATAGAGCGCTTTGATTACTTATAGATACGATATACCAACGAATAATTATCGTGAAGCCGGCGTTCACAAACTATGCCCAAAGATAGCCTAACTTATCCATATCGTGCGGCAGTTTATCTTTGCCGGTGACGAAGGGTTTGCTATTCATAGGCTGCCACTCAACGATTTAAATGGCTGCATCTCCACTATTGAAAGTAGACGCTTGCGCTCAACAATTGGATTTTATTACACTCAACGACTTTTAAACGGTACCACTCAGCTATTTCATTGTTTACAATGAACGATTTAAATTGCTGTCACTCGCCTTTGTTTTTTGACGCTGGGGTTTTGAAATTTGAAGCGTTTCTTCTGAACGTGTTAAAACGCTCAAACTCGACTATTTTAAATAGACGCTGCCGATGGACAATTGAAATCATAGCCAAGCTCGACATCGAAGTGTGAACATCCTCATCATGCCGAAGAAAAGTTTGAAGAATGCTGCAAATAAGTGTCCTGGCCGTGGCCGTGGACGCTGACGCAAGGACGATCCATTATACCGACGTCTTTCAGCCTATGAGTAACTTAAAAGTAACGTCTGTCGACGTGTGGCAACGATCGCGTAACGTGCCAACAACACGTTAATCATAGGTTAGAAATAAGTTTCGGGTACGCTAAACATTACCTCGGCGTGTCTCAACTTATGATTAACTTACAAGTAGCATGTGTTGACGTCTGTCAACGATCGCAGACCGTGCATACAACTTGTGGCCAGCGTAGCGGAATGTGTGAGTCATACGCCGGCATACGTCGTGAAATTTCAAGCATGAAAAAATTTGAGGACAACCAAAAAGTACAACGTTTAAAGCCAGCGTACAACGACGTATGGCAGTGTTTTTCAGCGTGCTCTCAATGTTATCAAAACTTACCCATAACGTATTCAACGTGTGCCAGCGTTTTAGAAAAAAAATTCAAAAATCGGCATACGTTGCCTAAAACGTCAAGGTGTGACCGGGCCTTTAGGGAGGTGTGAGGTTTCATTAACATGATGGGGATGTGAACAGCTCAACCTGCATTGTAAAGGGAAACAAAGGTAATATTTCAAAAACTGACAATTATTATATTTGATAACCAAATCTTTCATTTCAAATTCATATACTAAGACAGGATTCTACAATTGGATTAAGGTACAATGCGGCATTTTCAAAATGATGTAAGCCCCACATTGCTTGATGTGCATGTGCAGTCAGAGATGTATGGGCTGAGTGCCATTATAAATACATATTTTGTGTTTAGTTCTGGGACCACAAGAGAAATTACACGAGATTTTTGCATCTTTTGGTGAAAGGAGAAAGGTGTGTGTGTGTGTGTGTGTGTGTGTGTGTGTGTGTGTGTGTGTGTGTGTGTGTGTGTGTGTGTGTGTGTGTGTGTGTGTGTGTGTGTGTGTGTGTGTGTGTGTGTGTGTGTGTGTTATAACCATGACCACCGCTAGCTAATTGTATTAACAGTAAATGGTACAGACTTTGCTGAGGACTCCACCCTCTGCCATCCATCCATCCATCCATCCATTGGGACCATACTCTGTGCAGAGCGTTGGTGCTGCCTAAGCAGTCTCCTTGGCTATTGGGCACATTTTTGGACAGGTCGCCACTCTGATTCGGGATACCAGTAAGCTCGCACTCATTTTGCCAACCTCAGAAGGATGACAGGAAGAGTCAACCGCACCTGGTATTAATTCAACAGCTGAAAGGGATTTGAACTCAGGATCCAAGGATCGCAACGCCACCACCCTAACCATTAAGCCAACACCAGGCATACCCTCTGCTATAGCATCCCTCATCCTTCAGTAACCTCGTCCCCCTTTGCAGATTTTGAAAAATCAGGAACTGGTCCAACACATGAAACATGCATGTCTTTTAACCCTGACAGTTTCACAGTCTCAATCTGTCTCTCTGAAAGCACCATCTGAAAAACTCTCCCATATCCATCCGGAATAAACATCAAGTATAGTCATTCAAACATTTAGGCGACACCATCAGCCATTATCTTTCCTGGGCAAACCAAATATCCAAATTAGCCTCTCAATATCAGTTGCCGGCTTGGCATCCTGCATAGTGTAAAGCCTTTCCTTGCCAAATCTGAGCTTTTATCAACTTACAAGCTTTTACCCACATCTTCATGGAGTACTGCTCATCTCTTTGGGCTGGTGCCCTGCCCCACACCTTGAACTTTTTGATGCCACGGAAAACAAGGCTCTCAAAATCATTTGAATCTCCCATGATGCAGCTGAGTCTCTGCGCCTTTGACTCTCACATAACGGATAGTTTGGTGATCCTTCTGTCTTTACAACACCTCCTTTTGGGTTCGGCTACCCTTTTGGTACTCTGCTCCCCCCCACCCATATGGGTTTCTGCAGGGTGCACACTGTCCGCCAGTGACCCGGTTCTGGTAAAATTTCCAAAATCCAGGTTCATGGATGACCTCCACTCACTCCTTTTTCCCCTCTTTTTGCTCAGATATGGAATCCAATCCTTCATCTGGTCAATTGCATTCCAGGACTTTTAGGATAGCTATTCACCACCATCTCTCCCATTCATATTCATGATCTTTTTTGTTTACCTGCATTAACCTTTCCTGAGCACAACCTTTCCTTTCCAGATTATTGTGTTTTCTCCATTATTGCTCATCATCTTTTCTTTTTTGTTCCATTTTTGTTTCATCTCTTGTTAACCTCCTTCTCCTCTTGCTGTGTTTGAGCTTACATTCACTTATTTACCTCTGCTGTAGCACTGACAGGATGGCCTAGACCTAGAGGTACACACACGCATGTCAAAGTGGTCTAACCTGGGTTGGAATCCCGACCCAGCTATAAACTGTCATCCTGGCGTTTCACAGACAGGCTGATTCATCAATGGGTGTTTCATCCCTCGGATGGACGTTAAACAGGTGAAAAACAGATGGGCATTTACTAGCATTCACTGGTGAATGTCAAATATACCAATGGTGTCCTCTGTGAAGAGTAGGCAAGGTATAGCTGTCACCAAGGCCAAATTCCAAATTCCTGTCCGAACAATGCAGAGGGCATTGCATCAATGGCACAGCTGTGCCCTCAGCCAATGATGCTGCCCCACAGCCTTGTGTTGCATTTGTACGAAGAAGAAGAACTCCTGTTTGCTTCCCCCCTCCTCTTGTTCTCATTTTACCCCCTGCAGTGATTCTTCCGAATGTCTGTATTGTGTCCCTCTACCCTGCTGTTTGTGCCCCCACCTTTCTTCTTCCACTCTGTCCCCCTTGTTCTGTTAAATTCTGGTCCATTTTATGTGCTAGCTATTTCATGAGCCTCCACCACATGTTATGTATATATGTACACACACACACACACACACACACACGTGTATATATATATATATATATATATATATATATATATATATATATATATATATATATATATATATATATATATATATATATATATATATATATAGTTACGAATTCGCGCCCGCCGGCGTGCGAGCGGCCGCGTGCCTCTAATGGCAGCCTCGTCGCCCACGGGACAGACAATTCAGTCGTGACTCTCCTGGAACTATCGCCAGGAACCAGTCACGGGTGAGGGTTTAACCTCACCACAGCCCAGTCCGCATTCTACCTGCGCAAGATAGGATGAATCGCCGAATGTCGATATACCTAAGTACTCGCGCGGGTAACCTACCGAGGGGCTGCACCGCGCCGCAGGTCGGCTTGGGACACGAACCGCTTTAGCGGTCCGTTCCGTTCTAAAACGATAAACGAGCGGGTATTATCGCCGACCTCGACGGATCCGATTCTCCTTACCGGGTGTTTAAAACCCAACTAATTATTCCACGATGCAAGATGGCATTTACAATGGGGGAAAGATGACGCAACGAACGGGATACATTTCACATAAGGACATTTATTTACAAGCACACGTATATACAGCCAAGGCAGTCATGCAATGTGCAAGCAAGGAACAAATAAAAAGCGTTACCACCGAATACGAGCAATAATGTACATGCACAGTCACTTATGCAGGTCTACTTTACAAGACACGGTGCCACCAACATTCATTCAAAAGAAGAGAAATAGCCACCCCCAAAGACAAGGGTGGCAGACGGGATCCGTGGACCCTATGTGGCGTGGAGCCGGGATGACCGAACGGCCCCACGAGACCGATGAGTCTTACCCGCATCATCGCAGTGCGACGATGGGCAGGTCGCGACGTCTCATCCCCACGGCGGCTAGGACAGCCGCGCCTGGTTTGCGGCCTCGTAACGATGGGCAGGTCGTGACGCCTTCTCCCCACGGCGGCTAGGACAGCGGCCTCGCAACGATGGGCAGGTCGTGACGCCTTCTCCCCATGGCAGCTAGGACAGCGACGGCGAGGTGATCTGGGCCCCAGCAACGCGGTTGAGAGGAACGGACCGGTCTACCGACGCTTTCTCAGCGTGGTTGCTTTACAAGAGTTGATGCCCTCTCAGGCTAGATTCTCGGCAAGAGTTGATGCCCTCTCAGACCCCGTCCGTTCCTCAGCGAGGCGCGAATCGTGCCAAGGTCCGATCACTTCAGACTGCCTTGGCGCTAGCAAGCTCTCTCCGGCTTTGGTCTCCACGCAGCCCTCTGGTGTTCTCCAGGCTCTCCGATCCTTCCAGACTGCCGCAGACTGCCCTTGACTCACACTCGGTTCTCCGACCCCTCCAGACTCATGGCTCCACCGACTGCCGTGAAGCTCCGTTCTGTTCGGCTTTATATAGAGCCGGGGAGACGAGATTCGACCTCCGCACTTTGACCTCCGACTCCCCGGGGAGCGGACGTGGTAGAAATCACGGGCGTTCACGATCTGACAGTTTGACCTCCGACCCCCAGGGAGCGGACGTGGTAGAAATCACCGGCGTTCACGATCCGTCACTTTGACCTCCGACCCCCTGGGGAGCGGATGTGGTAGAAATCACCGGCATGCACGATCTGACAGTTCGACCCCCGACCCCTGGGGAGCAGACGTGGTAGAAATCACCGACGTTCAAAACGGCGAGAGAACCCTTTGCCTCTGCCTGCAGTGAAGATGGCGTCGTATTCGGAACAAAGGTGAGGCGATGTCCGTGGCGTGGGGTTGTTGATGGTTGTGGAGGTAAAAAGGTCGAAGGTGGTGGTGGTTTGATTGTGGTCGTTTTGGAATGATGGCGGTGGTGGCGATCTGGTTGGAAGGTATGGTTGGTCCAACATAACGATAGAAAAAGAAAAACACTATCTCAAAGGGTCGCAGCCTGGTGAACACGAAGAAAGCCCTCTAAATAATGGTGGAAAAACCTATGTAACACCAACTTACTGGGATAACTGATCTAAGGAACCTTTATGGTGTTCTGCGAATTTCCACAGCTGTAACAATATATATATATTGTTGTATATATATATGTTGTATATATATATATATATATATATATATATATATATATATATATATATATATATATATATATATATATATATATATATATATATATATATATATATATATATTGTTACAGCTGTGGAAATTCGCAGAACACCATAAAGGTTCCTTAGATCAGTTATATGGTGTATATAACATATAACTGTTATATGTATATATATATATATATATATATATATATATATATATATATATATATATATATATATATATACATATATATATATATATATATATATATATATATATACATATATATATATATATATATATATATATATATATATATATATATATATATATATATATATACATACATATATATATACATACATATATACATACATATATACATATATATATATATATATATACATATATATATATATATACATACATACATACATATATATATATATATATATATACATACATATACATACATATATATATATATATATACATACATATATATATATATATATATATATATATATATATATATATACATACATATATATATATATATATATATATACATACATACATACATATATATATATATATATATATACATACATATATACATACATATATATATATATATATATATATATATATATACATACATACATACATATATATATATATATATATATATATATATATACATACATATATACATATATATATACATATATATACATACATATATACATATATATATACATATATATATATATATATATATATATATATATATATATATACATACATATACATACATATATATATATATATATATATATATATATATATATATATATATATATATATATATATATATATATATGTAGTCGCGGATCCGATCCCTGTGTGTCGTAAGAGGCGACCAGGGTTGCGTCAGGAAGGGCATCCGACGTAAAACGTGTGCCAAATCACTATGCGGGTCATACGGATGATCCGCTGTGGCAACCCCTAACGGGAGCAGCCGAAAGAAGAAGAAGAAGAGATATGTAGTCGCGGATTCGAGGTTCAAGGCTTGCCACGAGGGGAAGCACTTGGGTCCTTCTCGAACGCCTGGTTCTGAGGCTGCTAGGTATAGATAACTCTGCACACCAGCAGGTTGCTCAGCAACCACGAACGTCGAGTGGAATCTCCAATCCGGGCAGGGTCACACTACTTCACGTGAAATCTTACCTGTGTACGGCCGGCTAATTGGGGTCAGTGCCCTCAGCGCACACTTGGATTACTGCCGAGCATTACAGTGAGTGTGCGCTGGCTGACAAAGCAAATTATTGGGTTGGAACGTCCCATCTAACCTTACTTGTACACTGCATTGGACCAAAAAGAAAAACACAACCAAGACAGATTGGAAATAACAACAAACAATTATTAATTACAAACAAACAAGCAAACAATCACTTTAAAACAAGTATTTACAAGCAAGAAAACAAAAAGGCACATCAGAGCAGATTTAACTATTACACGTATTCTTCTTCAATCTTACTGAATTATCTCCACCACCGAAGGAGAAGAAGGTTATGTTTTCTCCCCTTTCTGCCTGTTTGTTTGTTTGTCTGCTTGTCTGTTTGTCTGTTTGTCTGTGCACAGGATATCTCAAAAAGTTGTGGACGGATCCGGATTAAATTTTGTGGACATGTTTGATGTGTGACAAGGACGAACTGACTTGATTTTGGTGAAGATCGGCATATGGATCCGCCGACAAGAAATATAAAGTGATTATTCACCCTTGAGAGATAGGGCGAAACCGATATATAGCACGACATCTCAAAAAGTTGTGGACGGAATCATACGAAACCTGGTGGACAGGTTGGGTGTGTCACAAGGACGATTGTTTCCATTTTGGTGAAAATCCGAATCCGGATCTGGTTACGAGAATTATTTAACTTTTAAAGTGATTCTTCACCATTAAGAGATAGGGCCAAAAACGATATAGTACTGTATAGCATTATATTTCAAAAATGTATTGGGCTCGATATATTCTCGTGGATCAGGTATTATGTGGCGGAGGCATGTGCTCTACCGAGTGCCCTTTTAGAGTTTGTATACACTGTCGAGGCTCGTATAAGAGCTAACACACAGAACATACAACATGGGGAGTTGGGGACAAGAGAGGTGGGAGAAGGAAACACAAAAGAGTGGGAACAGAGACAATAGGAGATCTGTGGAAGGGAGAGGGATGGGGTAGGGTACATGGAGTAAACAAGATGGACACTGCAGGGACTTTCAGGAAGGAAAATGGAGAATTTGAAGGAGGTGGGTTTGGGATCGTGGAGGTAGAAAAGATCGTGGTTTTGGAGGGGGGAAGATAAGAGATAGTGGTGAACAGCTGTTTTGAAGACCTGGAGGGAATAGTGGGATTGAAGAGTGTGTGGGAGTTTGTTCTAAAGGTGGGAAAAAGGTGAATTTGTTCAGACGTTGAATGCCTTGCGGAATTATAGGGGTTACAGAGCACAGACAGAGTAGGGGGTGTGGCTGGAGAGGAGGCAGGCGAAGACAGAAAAACCATTGACCTGCCTGTGGTGAGAGAGTTAGAGACCCAAAGACTTTTAAACAAAAGACTTGGCCATCATTCACACAGGGGCAAATAATGAAACAAGGTCTTGAAAATAAAAGTAATGTATGGAGAAAATGAAAGCAGTCTTTCCTTCTCTCCCTCACCTCACACCAATATACAGGAGAACGTGGAGGAAAATGGATGGGGAAGATGATAGTGAATGATGGACGACATGTAGAATATTATTAATAATGAATTGAGAATATCTAAACAATACCATAAAAAATTAAAAAATAGAAAACATTTTGTCTATTACATCTACTCATTTCCAATTTATTTCAGTATCTCGAATAACAATAAAACTATTCAACGTTCTTTTTGGTATATCCATTTTTGGACACCCTGTACATTGGACAATACATGGCTTCCCACATACAAATTACTTGTACAGATCACTGAAGTTAAATAAAAAAAAATCTTCCTTAAGGTGTTTTTTTAAATACATACCAAGTGAAAAACATAATAAACAGATCGAGTAATAGGTGAGTTTGTGAAATTTGACTTAATTTTACATGAAGGGTGACTGCAAAACCATATATCTCATGAGCAGAATTGCCCAGGGTACAAGCAATGCAACAAAGGTACATCGAGCACAACTCCTCAAAATAACTATAAGGTGATTTCAAAGCATCAAGCAAAGTGATACTGATCTTGGGATATTACCCCAAAAAAAAAAAAAAAAAAAAAAAAAATCAAGAACCAGCTCAGAGAATATACTTTAGAATTTAGATGATAACCTCCTTAAAAGAACCACTTCAAACCACTTCACCATAAAACCCACCCCTGGTTGTTGTGTTCAACGGATCTGGTTGCTGCTCATGCCAAACTAGACATCCTCGACACATCAACCTGGTACAATTGGCTTACTTGTCCATTTAGAAGCAGCTGGAAAGGAGTAAGGTGTTGGGAAATGGTGCTTACCGTCTCGAACAGCTGCCACCTAGAACGCATGGTTAATATTACCATAAAGTGTGCCGACAATTCTCATCAAGGCATTTTAACCATCTTGTAATACTTTCCATTGCATTTTCAAAGGGACAAAATCAGAACCATAAACTGTAATAATGGCAAGCGGTCAATGAGAACAAGCAGCAGATGTTTCCTGATGGAACTATGTGGCTACTACCAAACCACTGCTACCTCCAAGAAATTACACTTGAAGAGGAAAACCTTCAGCTGCCCCACTGGTTTCTTCAAGGGATGAACCAATAATTCCGGGATGATGCCAAAGGGAAGTTGCCAATAGCGTTTGGTGAACTCAAAGCACCAGAAAGCAGGATGTGATGTGACATGTGGCCAGGCCAAGCTCTAGAAAACCAGGCTTCCAAGCAGAGACCGCAATCATATCAGCTGTTCCCGGAATGTCCATGCAGAGAGTGGACCATCCATATCTATCTATCTATCTCTCTCTCTCTCTCTATAAATATATACACCTCAGCAAACTGCTAGGTTGTGAAAAAGCTTGATAAACTCCAAAGCCAAGCACAGGACGAAGCTGTAACTAGCATGAATTGAGCACTGGTCCAGTTTGCAGTCACACCACCATACCACCAAACTATGAGTTCGAGGAAACCACAATAATTGATTGACTGATAGAAAATGCAACCCAAGACAAGTAGCCCTTCCTTCACCATTAAGATAAAGTATTGCGAACATGGTGGGCTGCAAATGGTATCATTGAACTTGCTGCTTCACATCCAGCTGAAGGCAGCAGTGGAAAGAAATTGGATTCCAAGCTTCTGCAACCTGATCAGGGTAACCATGATTAAGCAACCTGATGATGGTTTGCATGAGAAAGGGTTACTATATTGCTATTGTATTGCTGGTAAAAACTTATAAGACTCACTGACGACTTCCAGAAAGGGGAATCTGCCTACCCTGTTTGGTCTGACTTGCATATGGTGCGAATACACACCGTAAGGTCCTATGAAATGCCTGGGGTTTTAGCAAAGAAATATCTTTGAACTTGTCGTGATACAACATCTCTCAAAAGAGTAGCTGCCTTTAATTAATTAGTTATTAATGTGAGTTGGGGAGGAGGTGGGTGAAAAGGGAAAGGAGGTTGGAAGGAGAGAAACAGAAAAAAAGGAGAGTTGTGTGTAGAAAATACAAGGTGGGCACGCAGGGAGGTGGAGGGGGGTATAATATCGCTATTTTTGCAGATACAGTATGTACGCAGATTTTTAATTTTATTTTACTGTTTTCACAGGGTCTTAGGTTCATGGAGAAGTTGTTACCCAAATCAGGCACACATGTCGACACACATCAACAACACCAGACGTGACTTCAAACACGAACAGGGACCTTGAGGAAGTGATGTAACTTGTCCGCACACTATGGGTGCCATCCTGTGATGCAAGGGAACGTGGCTGTGCGTCGAGAAGAAGAAAAAGAAGGAAACAAAGACAAAAAAAAGACGAAAGAGCTAAAAGCATCATGACCTCCAAGTTAGAGGCTTAAACGAGGTAAAGGATGCGAGATGATATGAGATTGTGGTGCAACTGCCCACTTGAAGCCATGCAGGGAAGGATGAGATTCAATCCTCTCCAGAAGATAGTTCATGAACGAGAGAAAGAGGAATTGGTAGGATTTCTGGAATAATACTGTTTAGTTGTGATTGGGTGGAAAACAATTTCATCTACTGCAGATGCATTTGGAAAAAACACAGAAACGTACCATGGACATCCCTATGTTGAGGAAACGAGAAGGTTCTTGCAGAGGATGACACTGCTGTTGCAATGAAATTAAATGAAATAATATGTCAGCCAAAGAGGATTTGCTATGGTGATTGAAAAGGCTGCTGATTCTGAGGTTCTGAGGTTCTGAGGTTCTGAACACCAACCAACCCAAAGAACCCCCAAAGATGCTCTTCAGGACTATGAATGTAACTGTGATCGTTGGTGTTTTCTGCTCCACGAGTTTAATATGACTCAACCATGAAACATGAGTTTTTTCTTAAGATGGATTTATTGATTATATTGGCCTTCTGTGACTTGAGCATTAAAAAAATTATTTGGTCATCTTGTAGATCCCTCCTGAATACTCAACGATATGTAATAAAATATTCAATCTTAAGAAGTTGTCTACGTAAGCAATAATACAGCTTTTACAATGAGCTGAAAGTTACAACATAAATCAATGCATGAGCCATAAATCATCCAGCAATATAAAACACAATGTGTGATTGTGTCTTTGTCTGTCGCACTTCAGAAGCACGATTTGAATATTGTTTTGAAGGCCAATCTTTTTAACAAGAATGGGTGTTTACTGTGGTCAAAAGACTCCGAGGACCCAAAAAACAAAGAAAGAAAAAAAAAGGATCCAAAAGCCCCTGAGGACCCCGAGGACCCAAAGTACCTCGAGGATCCCGAAGACCCAAAAGACACAAAAGAGCCTGCGGACCTAGAGGACCAAAAAACGCCGAGGAAACAAAAGACCCAAAGGACTGCAAAGACACTCAAAGACCCCCAAAAACCTGAAGATCCAGAGGATCGAAAAGACCCCAAAGGTCAAAAAAATACAGTAGACCCCAAAAAACCATGAAGACCCAAAGGACCCCCAAAGATGCTGAAGATCCAAAAGACCCCCAAAGACCCAAAAGATTCCAAAAACCCAAAGACTCTGAAGACTCAAAAGACCCACAAAGACCCAAAGGACTCTGAAGACCCAAAGACTCTGAAGATAAAAAAGACCCAGAAAATCCAAAAGACCCTGAAGACCCCAAAAACGCAGATGATTCAAAAGACCCAGGTCAGGTATGGGAGCAAGCATATGCCAGAGCAGCACATCCTTGTGTCCACTCTCTGCCGGTAGTCCAGGGGCCTCCGTCTGGCCATCCCCCAGGCAGATGCCTGACCCATTCCCACCTCCTTGAGATGCTGATCAACCTGCCATAACCACGAGGCACGTGGTCGACCCATTGGCCTCCTCCACTCACGAGGCTCCCTCACTGAAAGAATCTGGTGAGCAAGATCAGCATCAGGAAAACGAGCCACATGTCCATACAGCCGCAGCTGACGGTCACGGACTATGCAGGTAACAAATCTCATTTGAGTCTCTCTCAGCAACCGCTCGCTGGACACAAAGTCCGACCAGCGATAGCCAAGGATTCTCTAAAGGGACCTGGTACCAAAGGAATTAAGTCTCCATCTCAAATGCCTGGTCAAAGCCCAAGTCTCTCATCCATAGAGCAAGACTGGAAGCACCAAGGACCTGAAGACTCAGACTTTCGGCCTCCCGCGCAGGTACCAGCAGTGCCACATCCCATGATCTAGTGAATCCACGACTCCCCAGGCCCGACCCAGACGTATGTTGACCTCTGGCTCACAGCCAGCAGAGACATGAATATCACTGCCAAGGTAAGTTAATCTCTACGTGACCTCAACATCCTCACCACAAACAGGTAGAGACAGGATAGCAGCACCAAAAATGTCATTAAAAGCCTGGATCTTAGTTTTGACCCAGGAAACCCATAATCCCAGCGGCTCCGACTCCTCATTCAGCACACAAAGGGCTCCCAAACAGATATCTAGAGTCTCCGCAAAGATGACTGCATCATCCGCAAAATCAAGGTCAGAGATCTTGACATTCCCAAACGATGCACCGCAGCATAATCTCTCCCACATCCTCCCCAGAATCCAGGCCAAACAAATGCTGAAAAGTGTGGGGGCCAGTACACACCCCTGATGAACTCCAGTAACAACTTGAAATAAGTCAGAGATGGTATCACCACACTTCACAGCACTCTCAGTACCAAACTTCAGACATCAGATTGATCAGTTTTGGTGGCACCCCACAAAGACCAAGAATCCTCCAGATGGCACCCCGATTCACTGAATCAAACGGTTTACAGAGATCAACATGGGTTGCAAGCAGCCCCTGCTGAAAATCTCACCTCTGTTCAGTGAAGACCTGAAGAGCAAGGATACAGTCAATCGTTGACCTCTTTGGTGTAAAGCCTGACTGCTCTGGATGCTGGTGCTCAAGCAGATGGTGGCGAACCCTATCAATAATTATCCGAGCAAAGACCTTGCCCGACACTGATAGCAGTGTCACCCCCTCGGTAGTTGTTGCAGTCTTGGCGATCACCCTTCCCTTTCCAGAGAGGAACAACAAGGCCCCTCTTCCAATCAGTTGAGATGATGCCCGTATTCCAGGCAGAGCACAGAACTGAATGCAACGACATGAGTACAGCATTTTCACCAGCCTTAAGAAGTTCAGCATGGACACCACAGATCCCAGGAGCTTTGCCCTGTTTCAACCGGTTCCCCTCAGCCTGTGTTTCCACAAACGAAGGTGGACCACAGTTGATTGGAGGCTCAGCAATATGGATTGTAACATCCTTGGCACCAAACTTGACAGCTGGTAGATTAGCCTGGTACAGCCGCTCAAAGTAACCGGCCCAGTGGGCCTTCATTTTGGGCTCCTCTGTCAAGAGCCTACCACCCTCTGTTCTAACTGCAGTACACCGAGTAACAGGCTTGGAGGAACGCAATGCGTGAATTCCCCTGTAAGCAGGACGAGAATCACTTGACCACAGGTGATGCTCGACCCCCTCACAGATTCCTTGCACATAGGCCTCCTTGTCCACCCATACTGCACGTACAGCTTTACGCCTCAGGTCCCTGAACAGTTGAGCTCTGCCATTCATCATGGCCATGCTACTCTGGTCAATGGTATCCAGTTTCCCTGGAGAGAGAAAATTCTTCTTCGCCCGATGAAGAGTTCCAAGACATCCACCGACAACATCAAGGATGGTGGTCTTAAAGGCACTCCACAACTCTTCAGGACCCCCCAAAGCACCCAGACCCCACAAGTGTCCACTCAGGCTGTTTGCAAACTCCTCAGCTACCCTCTCATCCTTGAGCATGCCAACGTTCAACCTAGGATGTGATGATACCATTCTCCTGGATTTAAAAAGCAACTTCATAGTTGCTACAACAAGCCTGTGTTCAGTATTGTGGAACTGAGCACTCCGGTAGACCCTGCAGTTCTGAATCATCCTCCAGTGACCATCAACGATACATGGTCTATCTCCTTTTCCACACCGCCAGCATTGGAATATCAAGTCCAGCTATGAGCCTGTGGGTGCTGAAACCATGAACCAGCCACCCTAAGTCCATTACTTCTTGCAAAGTCGAGGAACTTATTGCTGTTCAGGTTCACAGTTCCCGACCCATGGGGACCAACACATGTCTCATAGCCATCCCCATCACTTCCTGTCGATGTATTGAAATCTCCCAAGACTAGAAGAGTATCTCGCCTGGGGCACTGTTCAACCACAGACTTGTGCTTAGCAACGAATGCTTCCTTCACATTGAGATCACTCGCTTTAGTTGGAGCATATACAATGACCAAGGAAATGACACCCAAGGAGTGATGAATCCTTAATCTCATAATACACTCATTGACCAGTGTTACCTCAATTATCATTGGAATCAGCTTACTGGACATAGCCATAATAACTCCTTGGGCATGGTAACCATCAAAGTGACCAGACCACCCGCCATGATCTCGCCACTAATCGGTCTCCAAACCTCAGAGAGTGCTGCAATACTGATGTGCAAATGCTTGAGTTCAGATGATAACAGACAGGTGATCATCCTCTCTTAAGGATAGGACATTCCAGGCACCTACACAAAGGGACCTCCTCAGGTTAACCGAAGGAGACCGCCATCTGGTGGACGACACCTCAGCACCACTCCGACACACTCCCCCGCAATCTGACCCCGGAATGTTACCCTGTGGTTTCCCTCCTGTCATCCAATATTGGGGGTACCGAAGGCTATGCCCCAATCCCGTCATCTGGTGAGCTCCAATACTGCCCAGCTGTGAAGGGAAGCTGCACAGGAGGGACCCCAACAGAGTGGGTTTTCAGATTTTAAAAAATGCTTTTCATATCTTTTGCAGAATGAAGGGTTTTACGGTGGCCAGTGTGCAAATCCTGCCACCAACTTTCTAATAAAAAGTTACCCAACTGCAGGGGGATGTCCGCAGACACAGTTGCACAAGAGAAATGGATGACTGTTGGTTCACAAGAAGCTCCTCGACCCTTTGACAGGTTTTGTTCATCATCCTGCTGGGTGTCCGTATCATACACCCTCCTCACCAAGAAACTTGTTGAGGGAGATGGTTTAGTCGCTGACAACCTGACCATGTAACAGGTAAGTAGAGGTTTACATGGTACCTGCAGCAAGTCACAGATCGAATCTGACCTCACATATTGACCTGACCTGACCTGACATGACCTGACCTGATCAGATCTATGAAGAGGATCCAAAATACCCAAACGTTTGAAAGACCCCGAAAACCCAAAACACCCCAAATTACCTAAAATACCCTGATGATACAAAAGATCCCAAAGACTTCAAAGACCCAGATAACCAAAAGACTTTGAAGACTCTAAAGGCCCCGAGGACTCCAGGAAACCAAAGACCATCTATACTACTGTATCTCTAGAAGCCACTTGGTTAAAAAATACAACTCCAACCCATCATTTTTGATGTAATTTATACTTCTTCTTCTTCTTTCGGCTGCTCCCGTTTGGGGTCGCCACAGCGGATCATCCGTATGATCCGCATAATGATTTGGCACAGGTTTTACGCCTGATTCCCTTCCTGACGTAACCCTGGTCGCCTCTTACGACACAGGGATATGGTACACCTATTTTAACCGGGGTATACACCGGCCCAGTACACTGGTACTCACTTCGCCAACCTCGGAAGGATGACAGGCTGTCAACCTCCTGGTGTATTAATTCAAGCGGCCAACGGGGCTTGAACTCAGGACCTTTTTAGATCCCAAGCCGCTACCCTAACTACTACACGAACACCAGGCTTTTTTGTATTGCAAGCCGCTACCCTAAAACCACTATGCCAACACCAGGCTTTTTTTTTGTATTGCAAGCCGCTACCCTAAAACCACTATGCCAACACCAGGCTTTTGATGTACTTTATACTAGTTATTTATAATAACAAAGTAAAAAAAAAAAAAACCTTGCTCAAAATCCTCAATATTGCATCATGATTTATTCAGGAAGAAACACATACTAGAAATGCAGGTACTGACAAAGACCAGCCAGCAGAGCATTTGGTCAGCCATCACCCGACACAACCCAGCAGCAACCCAGATGACAGTCATGAACCACACTCAAAACATGTTCAGTAGTTTTTTTTTTTTTTGCCTTCACCAATCTACTTAGTCGAACGTCAAGCTGAACACGCCGGATTGTAAAAGTCTGTGGCCAAACATTCTCCGGCTGACCCCACAAGAAGGTGGGAATAGTTGTGGTCACGAAGAACAAGTTCAGGTTCTCTCCAACATATCACCTGTTGAAAAGGCACAGGTGTAAAATCAGCCTTGTAGTTTTATGGCTTGTTTGACAAGTGGAAATCTGCATCAAAATTATGGATGCTATGAACCACTATCAGAAATGGATCAATGAGAAAGACATGGGAGTCATGTACAGAAACATTTTTACTTGTGTACATGTAATATGAGCCTGGTGGTGGTTTTACAGTTAAGGTGATTGGCTTAACATGTTAAGGTCCTGTGTTGAAGCCCCCACTGTACCAAAATAATACCAGTTGGGTTGACTCAGCCTGTCATCCGTCAGAGGTTGGCAAAATGAGTACCAGCTATGAGAAAAGGTGAGCCATTCGAGTATCATGTGCTGGAGCGGTGACCAGGCCAGGATTAATGTCCACAAGCCCATGAAACTGCTTTGGTAGCCCTATGCACATGACAGCATGAGGCAGACCATTCATAAACATGTAATATACAATAATCAGATGAGCATCTATGTCAGACAATCTGCATTTTCTGAAAAAATCCTATCCTTTTGTTGATGACTCCAGAGCCCCCTCCCAGAGTCTAAGGCTCATGTAGGAGATTGTAAATAGATGGAACAAACAGTATAATGGCATTAGGAGATACTGATGAACGAGACCAGAAGCAAGGCTGGGGTATTTTACACAGAGAGTTGTAAACACAGAATGGACTTCTGGAGAAGGTGGTGGCAGCAGGGATAGTTGATGGGTTTAAAATGGATTTGGATCAGTACGTCGCAGCATTTTGCATACAAGGCAGACAGGTATGGTGGCAGGGACAGTCGGGAGCTCATGATTAGCCAGGTGTGATTGATTTGTGATGTGTGTAAGTTGAAGATGTCTAATTGTTTTGCATTTGTATCCTGTCAAGTGGGAGTGTGCACATTTTTTTTTTTTTTGTGCGCAGTTAGGAAAATAAGAGGGTACTGGGACAGAGTTGTGTTCCTGGGTTGTCAGGAATGGGGAGATGACAGGCTTAATGACACAGAGTTTGAACATTCTGGTTCAGAAGCCTCACCTTGTCCCCTCAAAATAAACACAGGATGCAATCAGCCATCACCCTTACCTTTCCCTTAAATCTTTGTGAAAGTTAGGCTGTGCTGGCCAAGTTACTTACGGGAAATAATCAACCCTGTTTCTTGGAAAGTCAAGCAGGCAGCCAACACATTCAACCAGCTGGCCACATCCACCACAGAGTCAGTGGAGGACGCAGAAAAATTAGTCACCGGGGAATGTTGACAAAATAGAAAACATTTCTTCCAAGATTGTAATGCAACAGGGTGTTGGTTGGATCTGGGTTTTGAAATCCGAATCAGCAGTCAACCATTTCATTAATTTTTTTGAAAGAACAACATAGACAGGGTGTAAGATATATTAGTCGAATTTCATATTAAGGCAAGTTGGCAGGATAACCTCGAGGTACGCACACTCGCCTCTGAGCTGTCTTTTCTGGGTTCGAATCTTGACCGAGCTATAACTTGTCATCCTGATGTTTGGCGTGCAGTGCAATTCATCAATGTACGTGTCGACCGTTAGATGGATGGTAAACTGGGTTCTCCATCTGTCGGTGGACGTTAAAAGATCCTCCGGTGTCCTTCAAAGAGTATGCAGGTCACCACAAGCACTCTGAACAAATTACAACTTCTTGCACACTCAGTCGAGTCTCCTGCGTTGGAGTGGTGACCCATCGAGGATTGTATCCGCAGCCAAGATACTGCTTCGCAGAACCGACACTCATTAGAGAGCATGGTACATGATGATAATGATGATAATGATGATAGTATTAGGACAATTCACATGTGCTTAACCACAAGATAATGCAAACGTTCCCTCATTGAGTTCACAAACAGATGTAAAAGAGTCAACATTACACGTTGATCAGATGAAAAACAAGGCTCCGTTCGTTAGCATTTACTATTCGGGGGTAAATTTAGGCAAACACAACCAGCAATATCAATATCAAGGTAAGAATGTTTGATTTGAACATGAAAAGTGCAAATTGGTGTTCAAGAAACAGACTCGATTATCTCAACCCCATGGCTCTCCAAAGGAATATCTCTTAAAGGGATTCTTAAAGCAAGACCATATACATGGATAATTTGCTCCAAAACAGCCATGACATGTGGAAAAGGCACTGATAAAGTGGGAGCTCACTTTCATTTTCTACTTGGTTGGGATTTATCGGAGAAACGGTAAACTTTCAGATCGCCCCAACCTTCAACAAGTCCTTTTCAGGGGATCTGTGATTAAAATCTGGTTTTGCCTTTCCCTGCCATTTTCAACATTGTCTGTGTCGACTCTCCTTGTCTATTTCATTGTGTTGACTCTTATGAAAGGAGCTGTTGCCCATATGGGGTCGAATAATTGGTTCTCACAAGGGGAGCTCAAAAAGATATATGAAGAAGACACTGATAATAGTTGAGACACGCCATTATTTATTATATTTTAAAAAATATATATATATAAGTAACAGTTTCTCCTTGCTGGATTGCATCATCCCTGGGCGTGCAGTTGTGCCATTGATGCAGTGCCCCCTATCGGTAAGAGGAAGAATTTGTAATTTGTTGAGGGTGCCGGCAACTTCTTCAATCTCTTTGCGAAAGGCACGTTTGGATCTTTAGATCATCCAGCAGTGACCAGTGCCGCACCAGAGGGGACACCCAGCTTAAAGCAAATCTGATTGATGGCACACACACACACACACACACACACACACACACACACACACACACACACACACACACACACACACACACACACACACACACACACACACACACACATTGATGCCTCGCTCTGCCTGCGAAACTCCAGGATGACAGTTT
>NC_140961.1:83306361-83611361 GCF_056783735.1 Eptatretus burgeri | reverse complement strand
CAGAAGTGGGCGTGAATCGTTTTTGATCCGATTTCTTCGGAAAGGTTGGTGTTTTTGCACCCGCTGCTCTGTGCGCGCCCTGCACGAGTCTAGGATCGGTGTTCACAAGCGGCGCGGGAATGGCGGTGATGCGATGGTTGCGAGAGCGAGATGTGACGGCAAGGGTCGTGGCTGTGGTTGTGAAGCGGAGTTGCGGTTGGTGGTTGTTGTGTGATGGCTGTTGAGACGTGGTTGGTGGTGGTAGTATTGGTAGTAATGGCGGCTGGTCCAAAATAAAGATAGTCAAAGAAAAACGGCTATCTAGAAGGGTCGCAGCCCGAATGAATGACATTTATTCCCTCGAAACAACGGGTTTGGGCCTAACTCCACATATACTTACAGAGATATCTCACCTAAGGGACCTGAATGGTGGTTTGCGAATTTCGTCAACCACAACAATATATATATATATATATATATATATATATATATATATATATATATATATATATATATATATATATATATAATTGTTTATCAAGCCTCCTTCTCACGACCTTGAACTGATTCACTAAACATAAACTGAAAACTTGACTGACATACAAATTGATATTACACGAGTACGGTCAACTTACCTTAAAATTTGCCAAAAATATGAACCCTCTTGTCTGCCGATCCAGTTAAAAACTTTGTAGCAATGTCTTGGGGGTCAAGTGCAGTCAGACGATCTTGGTGAACATGACAGATCACGAGATGGTTGAGGCGTTGTTGGGTCATTGTGGAACGTAACCAAGTCTTCATACATCTGAGTGCGCTGAATGACCGTTCAGCTTCGCATGAACTTGCCTAAGCAAACGTTCTACCTGTGGGAACATTCGACGGACTTCCGGCACCATGTCTACAAATATCTTACGGTAATCCTCAACAGATGAACCACTGAACTGGTTATGAAAGAAGCCAAGTTCTTGCTCTCGGGGAGTCTCGGGAATCTGACAGTTCAGGATATTTGCGGACTATTTGTGGTTTGAATGACCCAGACAGGAGCATTTCACTCAAGTCCCTATACGCCATGAGGTCGGTTGATGTGAAGTACTCGTTCAAGTTCTCGGATACGCTGTCGATGACTTTGAAAAATTCAACTCTGTATACCTCCTCTGCAGAATTGGCAGTGTATTCCTGCGTTCCTCAATCAAGTCTCTTCGGAAGCTTGCACTTACGAGGGAGGGTCACTGGATCTAGTTGGCATTGCTGGAGCTTCTGTTGTGCTACTTCGAAAACCTCCTTAAACGTCTGGTCGGTATGGAGAGATTGGAGATTCTGTGCAGTTACCTTTGCAGCAGTAAGCATACCAGAGACGGTAACTTGTGAACCCTGAAGTGCCTTATTGAGGTATTCAAGGGATTGGAGAATGGGCAATGATGCAAACAGACCGAGAACACACTTTCCAGATGAAAGACAGCTTCGAATACCGTTGGCTCGCGATGCCGTGTTCGTACCAAAGTCATCACTTGCTTGTTGAAGGGCATCCAGTACCGCTTCATAGTTATCCAATATAGATTTCACGGCAGGAGAACGAGTTAACCAACGCGTCGGGCAAATTGGCCTTAGGCATGTCGGGCAAGGAGTGTCAGCATCGTCAGCGTGGATATTCAAGTACAGATGCTTGAATTTTCCAGAGTTGTTGTAGATGTTGCTGAGTACCTGGACATAATCAAGGGCGTCTCTTATGAACGGTGTAGTTTGTAGGGCTTTGGATGTAATGAGTTGGGTGACATGAGCTGCACAGTGAACATAATTGGCCAGCGGTTGGAGTTGATTTAGCTGTGCTTGACAGCCCTTGTACTTTCCGGACATGTTGCTTGCCCCATCGTAAGTCTGCGCTATAAGGTGTTCAATAGGGAGATGACACCGAATTAGGACATCCTGAAGCATCTTACAAAGTGATACTCCTGTTGCTGACAATACTTGGTAGAGGCCGATGAGATCTTCTTGAACATTAAAGGAATCTGTCACATAGCGCACACACACCGACTCCTGCTCATTACCCTGAATATCTTGCGTTCCATCAGTTACGAGTCCGAACTGAGTTGACATTTCATTCACGTTACTGCAGATATTTCTGAGGATGGCATGACTCATTAACTGTAGAATTTCGTTCTGAATTTCTCCACTTGTGAACATCGTCTTCCTTGACAGCCACGTCTTGAGGTTTACATCATCCTCGGGGCGCACAACAGTAAGAGCATTTTGAAATTCCCTTCAGAGGCATCCTTCCCACGAATTGCAAAACCTTGTCGGGCTAATTATTGCAATGAGGTGATAATCTTCAGAAGTGCTAACCGTGCAGATCTTTGCTCTTCTAGCAGTTTGCTGCTCAGCTGCACATGGACACCAGTTTGACTTCTGCGACATTTCAGATTTTCAGAGGCAAGCCTATGTGTGTTTGATCGTTCGTGTTGTCTGAATTTTTATGTAGCCTTTTTCCAGTTCCGAAAGCCCTTTGAGACAAATGAGTCTTCTGCACAGCGGGCAAGTTCGGTAAGTTTTTCACGAGAACCGTCAATACAGGTGTGACAGAGTACACCGCCGATGCTCTGATCAAAATGAAGCCACGGAAAATCTTTGAACCACTGTTGTTGAAACTTCTACTTTTGGTTTGGCAGTATTTGGACTGGGATACAACTGACATCATGAGGTTGAAAAGGCTGATCTGGGAAATTAGGCCGAGTACTCGAACATGCACCCTTTTCTGCTATCTTCTCCTTTGAATCGTCCACCTCTTTCTGGGAACTTGATTGCTCCAGGAGAGTGCTCGGGGATGTGCTACTTGATGCTGTCGCGAAAAGCTTTCTGATATCCATATCCTCTATGAAACGAGTAGGGAATTACATTTCAGTTGAATAAATTTTGACATGTGAATTATAAGGGTTATTTTTGCATAACAGGGCATTTTTAAGGTCAACATACTATTGGCTAGGTCACTATACCTCCAGAAACAATGTTGACATGTGATAAGCTTTGCGTAGCACATGTAATACTAAAAGAGCACCGATACGAGTTCAGTTCTTAACTTAGTATCTGAGCTCCCAATTTAGCATTCCATTACTCGCTTAGTTCCCGGCTACGCGCTTATTACTTTTGGTTAGGGTCAGATACCCTGGTATTTTATTTCCTGGGATTATTAATATTCATCATTTTATTTGATCTGCATTTAATTAACCAATGAGCTAAAGTTGAGTGAGATGATTATGATATTATTGGTTCATAGTTAGCGTCGTCGTTAACGATTGTGTTCTTGATTTGCATGCCATCAAAAGGGTTCACCAAAGGAATGAGCTAAAATCAGTTGTAATGTGAACATTTATGTAATTCTTTACCTCTCACAAACCATGAGACCAGGAGACGAGGGATTAAGATCTGTTGCCGTCCGAACGTGCACTCTCTTCTTTCCAATTATTGTACATAGTTCGTTGATTTGTAAATACGTTCATCATTTCCACTAGTGCGTACCCGTACGTGCGTGCCAGTACGTGCAAAAAAAAAACCCCAAAAATACAACGTTGAAACCGCGTGCCTTTGTTTAAGTATAGTGCGTGCTCGTACGTTTTGTTTAAGTATAGTGCATGCCCGTACGTTTTTTTTAAGTATAGTGCGTGCCCATACGTTTTGTTTAAGTAGAGTGCATGCCCATACGTTTTGTTTAAGTATAGTGCGTGCCCATACGTTTTGTTTAAGTATAGTGCGATACAAGCTAGAAAGGTGAAATAAACCATTTTGTTCGCTAAAGGGCCCAGAACCGTGGCAGGGTCGACATGGTGGAGCAGACGTTGACAATCCTCTATATTTTATTTTCAACGCTGCATTTAAAATCTCTAATTTAATCATTCTAAATCACACAGTATAATAAGACACCTTATTCTGTCGGTCTACCCTTCGACTTTGTCCTCGTGCAAACGGAAAATTATTTGGATGATGGCGGAAGACTAATTCCTTCCGGAACGTTATTTTTCCTAGTAAAAATTGCAAGTCGTGGCTAAGCTACTAAGCCTAAGCCTTTTTTAATCGGATTTTCGAGGTAATCTCATTACTACCCTATAGATACTGTAAAATCCGAGAACATAATTCAAAAATAATTTTCCGTTCGTTTGTCCGAACCGCTTAGGTGAATTTTGCATATTTTTCAACAGCTATTTTTTAAAATCTATAATTTAATCATCATAAGTCCGACGACCGAATGATACCTCTCCTTTTGTAAGTCTATACCTCCCATAAGTCCAAGTACCGATGAAAACATTATTTACATTAACAGCTGCAAAAGCCAGTGAATCAGCGCATTTTATTTTATGTTTCCCAAGTACTCAAAGCTAATTTAGTCGCCAAAATACCCACTTTCCTTCGATTTTCACCCGGTTTTCAACGTTGGGATTAAGGCCACTGTTATCGACTGCGAAATATGAAAATAGAATTACAAAATATCTTTCTGTTCGTTCGTGCGAGCCGGTAGAGTGAAACCACGTCATACTGCAAAGCTCCACCATCTCAATCAGCACACCAGGCCGCGAAATCTTTTATTGGCTTATAACTTGACGGTGAAAAGTCACAAAATTAAACACACACATCATCGTGCAGGTAATAACATCAGGCATCCGACGATACAAGTTAGAAAGGTGAAATAAACTATTTTGGTCGCTAAAGGGGCCCCGAGCCGTTGCGGCCTAACACTTTCAGAGGCGTGGCGCTCCGGGCCATGAAGCCGCGATTTCTTTAAACACTCATAAAATGACGATACAAAGTCCGAAAAGTCCCAACATACCTCAAAATGTCCAGGTCACGTTCCCTGTTAGTGAACAATCCAACGCTTGGCGAATTCTGCTTCGCAATGATAGGAAGAGCAGACATCGAAGGATCAAAAAGTGACGTCGCTATGGACACTTGGCCGGTGGGAGACCATGGCTTGGGAAGCACGGATTCTCAATGTTGAATTGTTAACCTATCATCTTTAATAGAACTATAATAGACCAATAAAACTTTAATAGAGATTTAAAATTTTATTCTTGAATTTGAGGAGCATCTCGGCCTGATTTTACTAGAGCAGCTCGTTTTGTGTTACGTAACTTACGTTCAATGAAAAAAGTGGAGGGGGGAAACCAATATGTTGTCCCCCCTTTGATAAAAAGTGGGGGGGGAACATGTCCCCCCCGGCCCCCACCAATCGACGCCCATACGTGTGTGCGTGCGTGCGTCCGTGCTTGCGTACGCAGGGTTCCTTACAAATCTCTCGAAGTCTAGTTAGTCCAAGACATCTTTTTCTTTGTGGTCCACTCACCCTAACGGAGTCATTGAACGTACCATTATCTCATATTACAGAAGAAATAGTTTCTTCGATGTAATGGAGTATTTATGTCAAAGATCTACCGGATTTGAAAATTGGGAGGAACTTATTTATCCAAACTGGAGCCACGGCTTTAAAATGTAAACAGATTTTTTTTTAATCAATTCAATACCCAGGCTCAAAGGCAGATTCAGAATCGGCTTATGGGATTAAAAGGAACAGCTCCACTCCTGGCTGCCGGAGGAGTAACATACCTCCTGCTTGTTCAACCTGATGAACAATCAGCCAAAGGCATCCCTGGCAGAACAAGACTATCTGCCAGGTTCTTGGGGTGGAAAAGGCAGCCCACGAGGTCACACATCACCCCTCGCTAAACCCCATGTTAAAGTGACATGACGGGTTGAAACTTTCCATTCAAGGAATCGACTATGGAGGATTTTCTGGCCATTTTGCGAATGCCAGAATAAATGCAGACTATCTTAATCATATTAAACAATGTCAGTGGCACGATGACATTTTTAAATAAACAAGCCAAACGTCGTTTTCACCACAAAGTCAACTTGAAAAGTACATGCTCATTGTGCTGGGATTTTTAACTGCGGGATATCAACCAAGAAGTCATGCTCACATCGACATTGAATGCGTACAGCGTCAATGACATCCTTTATGGGTAGTGTGCACCAATGAGCAGCACCACCTGCCGGCACAACACCACAATGGTACTTTTAGTTTCTTCATGAAACATGAACATGAAAAAGAAAACATGAAAACATGAAACATTAAACATGAAAATAGTGGAACATGAAAATAGATGAGCCAGCTCCATCGTGAGACACGCCATTGTACGTTGATACGATTTCAATAGCTGGACAGCATCTCAAAATGTAAAGGCCGTCCGCATCCGCTTTGTACTCCAACGAGCTAAACTTGACAAAAACAACTAAAATAAAAATAATAAACACCTACTGTGGGTTCAATGGGGGCACGTCGCAAATCCCCACACTTCCCACCGAATGCAAAGTTGAAAGATGGCAAAAGGTTCCACCCAGAATGACCCAATATCAAATTTTGCGTTAAGTTTTTTTTGTCTTTTGACCCAGTGTGACCCCAAGTATTCATTCCCTTTGGCACGAATCTGGGGTCAAATGAAAAAAAAAATCATTACATCGTTCTTGCCTCCCCCAATGTTGATTGCATTTACAAAGTTTCATTAAAAAATATTTTAAAAAGTCCCATTGCATTCTTTGGTTTTTGACCTCTTGACCACCCCCCCGGGGGGGCAGGACCAAAATGATCCTACTCTTGCACATTCATGACATGTAGTGATCATAACTACCAAGTTTGGTGAATTTCTGCGCAATCATTTAGGAGGACTGCGTCGGATTGGCGACCCGTCCAGAATTGTGCTCAATATCCCAGGGGACTGATACGGCAGCACCGACGCCCTGTACAGGGTATCATCCCAATGGATGGATGGTTTAGGAGGAGATAGTGTGACGGATAAAGATAGACAGACAGACAGATGGAGCCGATTACAATATCTCGCCGTTTTAATTTTTTTATCTCACCTGAAACGTCGTTCCGAGGAGCTTATGGGATGGCGCGTCGTCTGTCTATCCGTCCGTCAGTCCACAAATACTTTAAACTTCTTCTCTGAAACGACACATACTATTTTAATGAAACTTTACCACTACGTTCATCACCGTGTACATACCAAAGTTCGCTCACAGCGTTAAAAAAACATCGGGTCCTAAGGGCATCTATGGGGGTTGCCCCACCTAAAGAGGTATTTGCTTTCTTCTCAGAAAAGATACAAACAATTCCGACGAATCTTGACCACAACCTTCATCACCCGTGATGTACAAACATTTGTTCACGGCTTAAAAAAAACAAACATCCATAAATATTTACTTTCTTCATCATTGTATATTTTGTGGGTCATCAATGCCAACCAGTGGTTCCCTGGTTATCTTATCCAGCCGCTACCAGGTTAGTGCCCTGGGGTATTGCGTCTGTTTTCAAAAAGTGAGGATAAAAATTGTCCATTTTATCATTTAGTGTTCTTCATCTATACTAATAAATGTCAGGGTATGGCCATCCGTCTGGAAGTCAGTGCGTCTGTCTGTCTGTCTGTCTGTCTGTCCATCTGTCTCCCACATCACTCCAAAACCATGAAACCCAGTGTCCCCAAACTTTGCATGCACACGAAGGAAACTCCAAAGTATTGCAAGAGCGAAAATTTGGTGTTTCGGTTAATTAAAACACCACTTTTGAAGATAATTAATGGCCTTATTTAATTGTATCCTTCAGCAGGCAATCCTCTGTCACCTTGCTGTCCTTCACTGTGGTCTTAAGGTGCATCCTCCCTCACCTCGCTCCTCTCTCATTTTTTTTTTCTCACCTCCTCTCCTCACCATTATTTTTGGCCTGTTCAGCAATGCCTTGACTTCAAACAGGCCTCAAAAGTTTATTAACAATAAAGTGCTCCAATCTTTTTTCACTTCACTCACTCTTATCATTGAATGCCTATTCATCATACCGCCAAATCGCTGTATACATCGCTTTTGTAAGTGATTTATAGTTTTCAAATTAGCAGCTTGGAGCGATTTCATGCATCAAATGAAGCAATTTTCCACGATCTACTCTTATGGACTTGATAAAAGTATATCACATTATTTCGGCTTTGAGGATCGATATGGTGGACTAAATAACTCGAAATCTGGAGTGAAATCTGAGAATGTTAAGACATCGGTGATGTTTGTATTTGTTGTGGGTATGTGCTATTACATATCAGCTTGCTATTGCTTGCCAAGCCAGCTGTTCCTTATCAACCATTTCATTGAAGTGGTTGCTTGAGTGCTTAAGCCACTTGCCAAGCACCCTGCAGTCGATAACAGTTTGTATCCTATTAAGGAGGTGGTACAAATGGGTAGATTTGGATTTGTAAAGGGACTCTCTGTGAGAGTGGGTGCATGCCTACATTCTGGTTACATGTGCAGTACGTGGGATTCATATATCGAACTTGCAAAGGCCCATGTGGCCCCGTGGTGTGGGGCGCTGTGGCGGAGGTGATGCGGCCATCTTGCGAAACATGTGCTCCGGCATGCAGGCATGTGGGGAGCGGACATGCTGCGATGCCAGAGCCATGCTGGATGTGCTGCATATTTTTGGTTAAAGTTGAGTGTGCTGGTAAGAATCCGTACACATATGCGAGTGAAAGGATAAGTATATCACATCACAGGTGCGCATGCACGGTTTGCATGGACTACAAGGATGTTGGAGGAACGCGTATGTGTGAGCTGTTAAGGAATGCTTCCCCAAAGTGAAGCATGTACAAATCAGATTCGGAGTGAGTTAACCTGAGGGAGGGGGGGGGGCAAAGGTTGCTGCATGGGTAAGCATGAAGAGGTACGTAGAAAGCATACATTGATGTGGTATAAATGAGTAGATTTGGATTTGTAAAGGGACTTTTCCTGGGTATGTGTATGTGTATGTGTGTTTGTATGTGTGCGTGCCTGAATGCTTGATTACATGTATGCGGTGTGTGGGATTCGTGGGTGCGTGGACCCAACACGCACCCAGGCCCATGGTGTGTGGCTCGGTGGTGTGTGGAGCTGTGGTGGAGGTTAAAACTTTTAACCTCAGCAGCATACGAATGATCGTACTTTCCTTGGTCCTCACAGTTGTTTCTAAAGCAATTGGTCATTTTATATGAATCGAGTGTGCTTTAGAAAGGTTACATGCTTTCTCTTGTAAGTTTCATAACATCGGATTTCCGAGCTGTTTGCCATATTAACACGTTTTCTTAATTACTGAGTCAAATGTTTTCCACCCATTACATCATGAAGATTGGCAGCCGTTTATAAAGAATAATGTTGATACACATCTCCTTGAAACGTTTTTAAAATTTACTGAAAGTTGTATACTTGACATGTACAATAGTCCGGAATCACAATGACTCCAATCTGCCGACGGTATTTGTCTCTGTGCGGTGTTTATGGTATGACCGGTAGAAAAATGTATAATTTTCAGACATTATTTTGTTTCCATCTTCATTCCATGCTGAATAATTTTGATGAGACAGTATGAATCATAATTAACACTCCGCTGCACGTTTCCCTTCCATTCTCCTCCCCTCACACTGCTTTCCCTTCTCATCATGCTGCCGTCCATCCCCCTCCCCTCACACCTACCTCCTCCCAAATCCTCTCGGCCTCCCCTCTCTCCCTCATCCAACTCACTCCCACCTCCCCTCATGGAATGTATTGCGATGCTTAGTGAGGTGTCGCTCTCACCACCCCCCTTTCCTTTCTCTTCTCTTACTCTCTCACCCCTCTTCGCTCCCCCACACATCATCTTTCCCTCCCCCCTCACTCCCCTTCCCTCTCCCTCTCCTCCCCCAGTTAATATACCCATCAGCGAAACCACAGGTTGTATTTGCTAGTTTTCTCATAAGAGGTTTGTTGAAGATTTGATGACAAAAGCTCAGATGGTAAAAAAACGTGACATGAACAAACACACTGAAGCTCAATGTTATAAACATCTTCAAGTGTTTGTGTGTTTATTTTTGCATTACTCTGTCATGGCTGAAGAACCACAGCACATAGAGGCCACAAATTTTGGATCTAGTTACTTCAGCAGATGGGCAAGGTTTCAATCTACCACAAGTTGGCATTGGTGTCGGTTTTGAGGCCAAAGGCCACTATAGAGTGTGTATTGGGATGTGGGGTCAGGCAGTGCTGCCACTGGCCCACGGGCGAAAAGGTTACCATCACAAGGCCAATAACTCCATCGCTTCTCAATATCCAACATGTGCTGAAACCATTTCCGGGACAAGCTCACTCAACCGTTGAGCATGGACGGCGACCTGAGTCAAAAATTTTGTGACTTGGCCTGAAAGACTTCAGACTTGTTGACAATGATGATGAATGGATGAAAAGGTATTCGTTATACACCGCCCAAAATGACACTGAGCTCCGAGCCTCCAATCGAATATATACATGTGTCTAGTGGAATTAAAGGAAGTAAATTACAGAGAAAAGCAAATAGAGATTAAGTATCTTTCATTGCATGGATTCTATGTCCTTGATTTCAGTAGGAATGGATGTAGTACGGCACTCATATGGAATTATTACTGCTGCTCCGGAATCCAGTCTTTTGACCGTTTCAGAAAAGATTTGAGGATAATTCTCATGGATTGTGATTACCGAAGTCCAGACGACATCCTCGTCAATTACATTATTGATGGCAGTCATGATAAGAGAGTCCAGGAAAAACACCTCGATAGGGGAGAGGAGCTCTCTTTGGCTGAAGCCATAGAAACTGGCCAACAGCTTGAGCTCTCGCAGAAGCAAATGAGAATAGTCCAGGAGGAGATGCTTATCTCAGCTCTCAAATCTGGAAACGAGCAAGGTCAGCACCATACTGAATGTTGTAAAATCAACCCTGTCAAGCGTGCACAAGCACAAGGTTCCTGCAGCAGATGTGGTCAGTCAGCGCACAGTGAGGCCAAGTGTCCAGTATTACTGTAAGACACCTGGTCACTGGCTTGCAGTGTGCCGGAAGAGACTTCGCAACCTGAAGTTCCTTGATGTAGACTGATGCAGACCATGTATATCCTCCTCAAGAATGAGTCCAGGAATTTGACGTTGTAACGAGCTACACTTTTCATCCAAGCAATAACATTGCTATTTGCGACAAGTGTGCACAGTCACACTCTTGGGTCAGTCAACTCGGTTCCAGATGGACACAGGCGCTAGGTGCAACAAACTAAAACTCAACAACTACCAATGAGTTCAGCACCTTGCAGGCAATCTACAAACTTTACAAAAAAAAGTTCTGAAAACTTACTCAAATAACATTATTCATCCTATAGGTACAGTGACACTCCCTCTCTCTCTCTCACAAAGGCATGACTTCCAAGGCCAGTTTTGAGGTCATCAGAATGTAATATCAGGTGCTACGCCTGAAGCCCGAGACCTCATTTTCAGGCTTGACAAGCTGTCTCGAGTTGTCTCGTCGATGGGTCAAAGCAAGCAGTGGTGTCTAAGTTTCCAGAAGTTGCCAAGACAACTGGAACTCTTCCTGGAACTTATCAGATTAAGCTTGAAGAAGGGTCACAAGGAGTAGTTCACCCTCTTCGCAGACAACCAGCAGCATTGAAGATAGTTGATTAGTTAAAAGAGATGGTTGCTGAAGGTCACATCACAAAAGTAGAATTCCCGACTGAGTGGGTGAGTTCCATGGTAGTAGCTCTTTGCAATAGCAAAGTCCACATCTGTGTAGACCCCAAAGATTTTAACAAGTGCAAAAAGCGTGAGCACAACCCAATGAGAACTGTTCAGGTCTTAGCTCAAATCCTTGGAGCTAAGGTTTTTTCAGTACTCCATGCCCACAGCAGATTTAGACAAATCTGCCTTGACAAGCCATCCTCATTCTTGACCATGTTCTATACACTTGTGGGGGAAATACCACTGTTTGCATCTTTCCCATGGCTCGAAGTGCTTTCCTGAGATATTCCAACAAATTATGAACCAGATGCTGGAAGGGATTGAATGGGCAACAGCATGAATGGATGACATCCGAGTTTCTGGTTGACAGACACCATGACTATGTCTTGAAGCGAGTTATGCAGTGGGCTGCAAGTTATAACCTGCAGCTAAACTTTAGGAAGTGCCAGATCCGCAAATTTTCCATCCCTTACATAGGCCACCTGCTCAGAGCAGAAGAGAGTGCGACAAGATCCACTCGACAGAAGCAGTTGAGAAAATGCCACGTCCAGACAAAGCGTCAAGCGTTTCCTTGGGGTTGTAGAGGATTTAGGGAGTTTTATCCCCAAACTAAGCGACATGAGCAAACCTCTCCACAATCTCTGCAAAACTTTTGTGAAATTCACGTGGCAGTTAGCTCAGGAGCGATTGTGTGAAAAACTGAAGCATGCGTGTATTTCTGCCCGGATTCTCCAGTACTACGATAGAAGTCAGCCAGTCAAAATACAAGCTGATGCCAGCCAGAATGCCATGGGAGCACATTTGCTCCAGAATGGCAACCCCATCGGATTCACATCACACAGCCTAACCAATATAGTGTGTCGTTACGCCATTATTGAGAAGGAAATGCTCTCAATTGCCCACGCAACAGAGGCGTTTCACTACAACATATGTGAGAAATCAGCAGTGGTATACAATGACCATAAGCCTCAAATAAATGGACACCTCTCCTCACTTCCCCCATGCATTTGCAGCACATGCTGCTTGTACAAGCCTCAGGCACAAAATGCTTACATTGTTTCATGAATTTCACTTGGGAACGAACAAGTGCAAACAGCATGCTCGTGAAGTCATGTACTGGTCCTCAATGAACTCCGACATTGAAGAAACGGTCCAGAATTGGTGCAAGTGTGCTGAGTATCAAAGCTCAACAACAGGAGCCCCTCTTGCTAACTTATACACATGATGTTCCATTTATCAAAGTTGCGAGTGACATTTTTGATTATGAAGCAAAGCAGTACTTGTTAATAATAGACTAATACTCCACGGTTGTGGAGGTAGACTGCCTCAAGGACATTACGGCTGCTCGCTATGCGATTGAAGCCCTCAAGCAGCAGTTTTGGTGACGTGGTATTCCAGAGAAGCTGCAAAGTGATTCTGGAAGTAAATACATGTTAGACAAATTTTCTCACTTTTGCAAAGTACATGGCATTACACACAATATTGTAGCCCCCAAATTCCAGTGCCATTGGAGAGGCATAAAGAACAATCCAGACAGTTAAAAAAAACTCTGGAAGAAATAAAAAAAAACACTTAGCCCTGTTAGACTATCATACCACACAAATTGAAGGAATAAACTTGTCCCCAGCTCAGCTGATGTGGAGATGCCCCAGAAACACACTGCCCTGCAACCATGCCCTTCTCAAGCCTGCTCACTATGACCATCACATGGTGGTCATGCTTAGATGCACAGAAAGAGAAACAAAAGCACTATCACGACAAGTCATCCATGTCAGGTCAACCACCACTTCAGCCAGGAAACAGTGTTATATTACCGCACCAATACAAAGCATTGGATCTCAGGTGTGATCGAGGCACATCATAACTCCCGTTAGTGTGGTGAGGACCACAAACAACGTATACGGGTGTACTCTCCCCATCAACCAACGTTGACCCTTTTGAAAAAGCCAGCCACCCTCTTGTTCCCTTGTTGCCCCAGATGTGAATGATGTCCATGATCCTGTTCCTCAATGGGACACCCCAGTGGAGAATGGCTTCAAGTCCCCATGAGTCTCAGTGTGCATCTGAATCCTGGAGTTTCCCCAAGTGTCGCCTCGAGCCACTGCATCACCCAGAAACGCCAAGTACACCACCAGGAGCGGTGGGGCCGTGAACCCTCCCAGATGTGTAGATCTTTATTTCTGAATTTTTTTTTTCTTTTAAAAGCAATCATTTAAAATTTATTGATCTATTCGATCTGAGTTTGATTGTTGCATGTTAATCAATGAGCACCTTATAACTATAAAGCAACTTTTGCTTTGCTCGTTTATCTACAAGAAAGGGAGATGCAACAAAGGCATTGGGCTACATCATTGTTGCTGTTGTTCGAGTTGACAATTTCGTATGGGAAGGCATCATCGTGGAAATAAACGCGCTCTCGCTTGCGGCACAATGGAGTCTGTGTGAACTCATTAGACGTCACACTGGCATGACAACACTCGAATGGTTCTAAACAAAAAGAACCCAGAAGCACACTCGCTTCGATCAAACGTACTTGCTTGTTGAAGCATCGCTAAATATTGCTACCGTGTCTATCAGCTCACTTGCGACTGACTTTTGCGATGAACCAAAATTGCAAACAGGAGAGAATCATTTTACATCTGAATGAAGAAAACCTTTCATATTTTCCAGAACTTATGGGAGGTGTCCAAGCTTGCATGAAATAGAAATGTTAGAGTTTTTGGCAAGTGTTCGTTGTCTTGCCAAAAAGTGAATGTACTGTCAATTTATTCATCCATCATCCTACGACGACTCAATCCCACCCCTTCTAATATACCCAGTATTTATACACCTGTGATGTCCCTATGCCAGCACTGCTGTTCTCATTCTCATGCCTCTCCGACCAGCGAAACAAAGATATTATCTGCAGTATTTATGCATTGAATTACTGTGTTGAGTGTGCAGGCATGTTTGGGCAAAAGGCTTCCTCCTGTGTCAAATTACCTGGTTTACCGAGAAAACACAGTAAACGCTGGCCCAGTCTCGACCACATTGTACAGACTACCGACCAAAATGTTTTTAATCCACATTGAGATTGCTGGAAGTTTGGGTATCCTCTTCCACAAATCCTTTGAGTGAATACCAATTATGAAAATAATTTGGCAATCTTCCAATATGCTCACTGGCTATCGAGTTGTGTAATGATTTATCCAAGTCGAGTTGCACATCACAAGATGCCAAACAGCAAATTACAAAAGTAATGCATGCTTAAAAGCACATGCAAGGAATCGCTGCTAAATTTCAAGCTGTCAATTATACTGCACAATATGGTTGTGGAGAATAAATACCACCTCTCATACAAATAGACTCTGCTGTCATTGGGAGTGGTAGTGTCTTGTTCAGCTACTTTGAATATTTAATCGAAACCAGAAACACTGAAGGGCAGAGACCAGTCCCCTATTCAAGGTGACATAAGCCGAGAAGGTTAGACAACAAATGTCATCGAAGACTCGTCCATGTCAAGCCCCGAAAAGAAAAGAAAAGAAAGAAGAAAAAAAAAAAAAAGGACAATCAAATAAGAAAAACTGAAAAAAAGGGATAAAAAAGTGAGGATTGGGCAACAGTGTAGGGAGTGGAAAAAGGATGTTGGGATATTATTTTTTAAACATCATGGAAAAGAGGGAGGGGATGGAAGGGGAGGTGGTGATGTAAAAAAAGCAAAATAAAAACCAGCAAACAACAAACACTTTTTGCATCCAAATTACCTATATTAAGCTAAATAAGAGGAACAAAATTGAACCATACTTGGCTTCCGCAACAATGGAACCCTGTGCACCATCACCTTCCAACTTAAAGGTCTTGTACTTCATATGCAATGACGACTATAAAATTCATTGTTTGTGGACAGCTTTGGCCACTTATCAATATTAAATCCTATTCGACAAGAAAGTTAAAAAATAAAAATAAAAAATAAAAAAAGACGAAATGTCATAGCCCCGTTGTTTTAGCAAGTTTGATGTATGTAGTTAAATGGCGAGCGCATATTTATGTACAACTAAAATGGCCACCAGTCTCCCAGTCAGCCATCTTTGATCAGATCACAAAATAAAGTGAGGGGCACATCCAAGTCATCATGCATCATTAACAAAATGGCTACCAGTCGGCCGTCTTGGATCAGATTTCAAGAAAAAAAAAATGACGTGCTGATGAAAGCCATCATTCGATAACTGTGTGCCAAGTTAGTTTATACATCGGTCAATGCTTGAGGACGTGTTCAACATCAGGGTTTTTATTACTTTTTTTTTTTAACAACTAAAATGGACACCAGTCTAGGAGTTGGCCATCTTGGATCTGATCTTGAAACAAAATGACATGCATATGTATGCTATGATTTTTTGTCTTTGCACCAAGTATCAATAAAATTGGTCCATACATGTCCGAGATATGGTTGCGGATGCACACATGCAAGTTCGGCTCAGTCCTTGGCCTTCCCCACATTCAAGCTTTCAAAACCCCCTTGGCTCCTCCAGCAAAAATCCTCAACATCCACCCTCTCCATCTGCCAAAGTTGTCCCGTTTATACTCTCACCCTCCTCCCACTCATAAAAGCACATGGGCATTCCCACGTCGAAACAGCAGAATATTTAACATTTTATGCACCCCTATCATGCCGTCAACGAATTCTTAGAAACCCATCACAATCACCTGTGCTCACAATTTTAAGATCAAGAGAAAATAGTTAGAAATAATAGCAAAGACCTGTGCAACATCTGCAGTGAATATGCTTGTTGAGAGAAAAGGTTCTAAAGGATAATTCCAAAGGGTTCCAAAGGGTAAATTCTAAAGTTCTAAAGAGTACATTACAAAGGGTTCCAAAATTTGCAGGCATAGTACAGAAATGGTGGGGGGAATCAGGCAAATTGTCCAACCAATGGGTGGAACTCATGCACTGATGGACACACGTACAGCTACTTTTATAATAGATTGCACAAAATCGACCTTAAGCTGTGACCTTTGGCAGGAAATCAAACCAATTCAATTTTGCTCTGTGCACGTCAAAGCTGAACCCACCTGCTAAGCCATTAAAACAGCAGACTAATCATTTTTGTGAAAAATTGTGTGCATGTGCAAAGTCATCAAAAACTCAACTACCTAATCATTGATGATGTTGTGGAAATGACTGCTGCTGTATTAGCATTGCTTCGTTTAGTTTAGCCATCTCCGTACTTAATGTAATCGAGTAAGCACGAGGTGATGCAGCCACATTTCCATGTATTTTATTTTTAAAGCAAAACTGGAACATATATTTTTTTTTTAATTATGGAATAGACATTAGATCTTCTTGCTTCATCTGCTGTGGCTGCAGAATATTTTTTTTAGGAAATGTACTTGGATATAAAAGGCAAATTTTTCAACCTTTCAGGAAGACTGGCCAAATTTGAACTTCCATTGCTAATTAAACACTGGCAGTTACTCAAAAGCAAAAATAGCAAAAATAGCAAAGGGTACCAATTAAGGACAAGTTATCAACTTGTACATATTTGCAGCTACTGACGCCCCCCCCCCAAAAAAAACATGAGCCAATAAGATTGTGGAAATAAAATTTTATTTCATTTGAGAATTCATTTTATAAATGTACATCTGGGGAAAGCATGGAGCTCCCTATGAATTCACACATTGGATTAAAAAAATAAGAGAAAACCAGTTGATTTTACAAACACCATTTCAAACAAGCATGGCTGCGACATGTACAGCTATTGGGGTGGTTTGTGCAATTGTGAAGGAGCAGAGCGAGTGTCCAATCTTCACACAATCTCACTATCTATGAAAGAAGACAGCCTCAGGTCAATTTAAATGTAAAGCAAGCATTGCATATCAAATGGAATTGCTCTACAAACAAGTGTAACTGTAATGACTCGACCTGCTAACATTGAGTTGTTGGAAAACTAGTGTCTCAATCTCACATCACAAGATGTTCAACTGAACAAAGGTTACAGCTCAGCCTCAATATGCCGTTGTAGAGGCAACAAATCAAAAATTAGCTCAATTACAAAAAATGATATGAAAAAAAGAAAAATCATGACATCATACTATACTCAGTTTATTTATTAGTTCTTTTCTGAAGAGTAAGGTCGTTATCACCAGCACCCAGAAGCATTCCAAATTCCTGTGACAACCTACAGGGGGAACTGCATCAGCAGCACTGCCACACCTCTGAAAACTGATGCTTACCCTTAGCCACAGGCTGCATACAAACAATGAGTTATTAATAAATCTTATGATGAATGGAACTTACAATTGATATTTGGTCATTGATCATTTGAGAGCAGTTTCTATTCACGAATAATGAAGAACTCTTGGAATAGTAGTTGCAGTAATATTCATAAATATAATTAAAAAAAAAAAAACATGAAAAAGAAAAAGGTAATGACTCCTTCAAGGTTACCACCAAGCATGCCAAATATTTCTAAATACATTGAAAATTACCTGTGTTTAGAATTCCAGCATTTAAAATCCTTATTACAATACACGGACCGGTGTTTGGAGGTTTGCTTGTGTGTTTGTCATGCTACTCCTACAGTTCTGGTCTGATTCCATCCAGACTTGCTACGTAGGATCAGCATGACCCCAATTAATGTAAAGGCGTATATCTATCTTTGCCGGTGGTCTTGGGGGGGGGGGGTGGGGGTGAGAGGGAGAACACAAATTATCCATGTAAATGTGTATCGTGCAGCACCACCTCCAGGTGGGGGAGGGTATTACAAGTGTTCATTCACAGAACAGCATTCCTGTCCCCAATGTCCCCATTCCTGTCCAATGCAGTGAGGTGTTTTGAATTACAGTGGGGGAGGTTTTGCATTCCATAGCGAGGTTTTCAATTACATGGTGGTGACGTCATGTTTACAATTTACACGTTTGCAAAATGGCAGTGATGTCATCAGGAACAGAAGTAACGGTCAGTTTTGTCAGTGTTGGTGGTGCTTGGAGAGAGATGGCATTTGAGGAAAAACCGCCATGCTGTGACGACTTGGAAATAAAAGCTGTGATTAAACCATTATTATTTATAAGGAGAATAGTTACTGAATGCAACAGATAACTTAAAGTTTACACAGCAAGAGGTGTTTTGAATTTCAATGTTCGCAGCATCAGGTCCAAGTATGGCCTCCTCCTGCATCAAGTTCCAGGCAGCTTTTAAGAAGAGGTGGGAATTAATCTTTATTTATTCTTTTTCCCCTCCATTTGCAAATTGTTCATCAGTATAGGTAGGCAGTGAATAAGAGAATCTATATTCGTTATTTGATAAGTTTATTCTTTTTTTGCTGCAAATTGCTCATTAGTAGAGGCAATGAACAAGAGGCAAATTTTTTTGCCGATACACCTCCCAAATAAAGGTATGCAATGGAAGGACTTGTTGCATGCTTTGAACAAGATCACCCATAGGGCAGGTACTCTGCTAGTTAAATACAATTCACTTTCAGAGTTCAAAAAGGGATTGTACAAAATGTCTGACTCATCCAGACTCAAAAGACAGTCCATTGTGCACAATAGTTTGCAGCACAGCCAAGAGGGAGGTGCACTCGCCTTGAGCTGTCTCGCCTGCGTTGGAATCTCGAGCTATGAACTGCCAACTTGGTGTTTTTCAGGCATGGCAAAGCACCAATGTGCACTGTGCCATCATTGGAGGGATATTAAGCCATAGGGACCAGTCTGTCAACACATGGGTGTTGGTTGAAATAAAAAAAATCCAACTTTTGTTCACAACGAGTCGGCAGATGGGTGACAATTTTTTTTTTTTATTTCATCCATTATAAATTCAAGCTGTATGTAACAACAAAATGTGACAGAAGTCAAGGGGTGTGAATACTTTTCAAAGGCACCAACTGATAAGAACGAGACAAAGTTCAAATATACATCAAAATATGATAATCGTCCTTGTATCCTTTCGATCTCCACACGTCTCTCTCTACTCTTCATCGACCCAGCAGCTTGACACTGCGTTTACCGTTCCAAATTCACCACACACTTCCACCATTTTACTTGAACCTTCCCTTTTCCAAATGTTACACAATCCTTATTTAAAATAAATAATTTCACTTTTAACGATACACCTCCAATAGCCAAGTGCTTCTCCCGTAACCACGTGATCCATTTACACCTCCTACGTTTACCGATCCAATTTCACCATTCACCTCATGATTTTGTCGACAACACTTCCATGACAAGCTGATGAAAACTCGCAAAAAATAATAATAATAATAATAATAATAATAATAATAATAATAATAATAAAAACGATCTCTTATAATGCTTCATCTTCCTCTTTGACATGTCTGGTACTCTTTACTCTATCACAATGCACTACTCTTCGACTATTTAAACAGACTGCTCTCAATTCGACCTTTCCTACATACCTTGCCTAAAAAAATCCAACTGTTACAGCATTTCTCCTCTCCTTTCTCTGAATTCACCTTCATTGCATGCACCAAGACACGTGTTTAATTGCATCTCTGACCTAAAACTTAAAAAAACAATCATTCTTTTTTTCCATCAACCATTCTTTTTTTCCATTTTCAGTGCCAACTCACCCCTCTCACAGCAACCATCACACACTTCTCCCTCCCAGCCTCCCTCTCACCTCTCTCAAAATCTCCCCCTCACCTTTCTCCCTCAACTCTCCCCACTCACCCTTCTCCCACCATTAACCACCCTCACACCTCCCTCTCAAAGCAACCATCACACACTTCTCCCTCACAGCCTCCCTCTCACCTCTCTCAAAAACTCCCCCTTCACCCTTCTCCCACCATTAACCCCCTCACACACCCTTCTCTCCCCCTCTAAACTCCCTCCCCCTCAAAGTTGCCCCCTCTCAACCACAAAGCTGCCTCCTTCCACTTCCTCACACCTCCATTTCTTCAATCCACCTCCTCAAATCCTCAACTACCATCTTCCTCCTCTCTTGTCCACCATCTCCCCCAGCACCAGAGAGCTTTTTTTCCTCATCTGGCCCCCTCCCCTAGTGATTCTGCAATCCCCCACACTCTTTGAACAACCCTCCGAACCTCCCCATCAACTCCCACCCCCAGCACACAAAGCCTCCTCCCATCCCTCTTCATTAAAAGTGTGGACCTCAAATATCTAGGGCCTTCGCTCAAACCTTTCAGATCTTTCCAGACAGGTTGCCACTGACAAACCAGACATAATCTGCCTAACAGAAACTTTCCTCCCAAGTATCTCTCCCAGGTTACTCCCTCCTCCGGTTTGAGACCTGAGCCTGGTCCTGGTGGAGGAGTTGCTCTCTTCATCAAAGACTATTCCTCACTCTCCATACACTGCCCTCACTCCCTCACACTCCCAGGAATACCTCTGGCCTCAGCTTCCCCTCCACTCCCACCTCATGTTTATATGTGTGCTGAACCGTCCACCTAACAGTGAAGACTCCATCTCACCGTCCACCTCACCATCCGAAAACATGGACCAACTTCTATCTTCTCATCCAAACTCTCTTCCTCATAAGTGGTGACTTCAATTGTTATCACGCCAGTTGGCGAAGTGTGGGTACCTCTCTCACCTGTCATGGCACTTCAGCAAAAGCTTTCTGCGACTCATTGGACTGACTCAATCGGTCAACTTCCCTAACCGGATCTCAACCAATGGTACTCCATTTCTTCTGGATCTGATTTTGACAAATTTCCCTGACAATATCTGCTGCTCTTCCTCCGCTCCAATCGTTTCTTCTGACCACGTCCTTGTCAAAGTGGACATCTCTCTGGCTATTACCAGAGAACAACCTTACCACCGTCGAGTCTGGCAGTGTCTCCAAGCAGCCATCAAACTTATAGACTGGTCTCCTATTGCTACTTTCACCAACATCAACTCATCCTGGGAATTATTTCAAAGAAACTTGCTCTCAGTCATGCCCAGATTTATCCCCTCTAGTCTTCAGTTGTCCTACCCTTCCTCCCACCCTTGGTTCACTGAAGTTTGTGGTGAGGCAGTTGTACTGAAACAACTTGCCTTTGCCTCATGGAAAGCAAACCCAACTGAGTGTAATCTCAGTTCCTTCCATAAAGCTCAGAATAAGTGTGTATCTACCCTCAGGAGAGCCAGAAAACAGCATCTTTATAAGATCAAGTCCGTACTTACAAATCTCTCCCCCCTCAAAATCCTGGTGGTGTCTAATCAAATCTGTTTCTGGTGTTGTTCCTCCTCCATCCCCTCCCTTACCTCAAATGGCTGCACGGCTGATACCACACGTGAAAAGGCTGAATGCCAAAACTCGATGTTTGCAGCTAAATGTTGTGTCCAAAGTCATCACTTTCTCTACCCACCTTACCAGTCGCACCCAACTGTCCTTGGACTATGTGACATTTTCTCCTGACAAGGTGGAGAGCTTGTTGTCAAACCTGAACTCACATTCTGCAACCGGTCCAGACGGCATCAGCCCACATGTCCTAAAAACCTGCTCATCTGCTCTTGCTCATCCTCTGTTCTATTCACTCTCTCATTGCCAAAGGTCATGTGCCATCTGCTTGGAAATCTGCAAATATCACTGCCCTGCATAAAAAGGTGCAAAACAGATCCCTGCAACTACAGTCAATCAGACTTCTCCCAATCATCAGCAAGGTTATGGAATCCATCATCGCTTCAGACATCAAATCCTTCCTCTTCTCCAATGGCTTGATTTCTAACCTTCAATTTGGTTTCAGACCAGGTCACTCTACCCTGGATATGCTGCGACTGCTCTCCCAATAATGGATGGAGGTTCTCAATGCAGACATTAAATCAGAGCCATATCCCCAGACATATCGTGTGCTTTTGACACGGTCTGGCATTCTGCCCTGCTCACCAAACTCTTCCAATGGTATCCAAGGCCATCTCCACTCATGGCTCGCAGACTTCCTCTCCTTTTGTGGCCAATGTGTGGCCTTCAATTGAGTTCTTTCATCCCCTCTTACTGACAAGGCTGGAGTTCCTCAAGGTAGCGTTATGGGCCGTTCTTTTTCTGGTTTTCATCAATGATCTCTCAGACTCTGGAAAATCCTCTTTTTTCTCTTTGCCGATGACTCCACCCTCTGCTATACTATCTGTCATCCCTCAGAGCTTCTTCGCTCACTGCAGATCTGGGTAAAATCACAAACTGGTCCAAGTCTTTCAATCTGGACAAATCTCACTCTCACCATGTCTCTCTGAAAGTCCACCATGTCATTCCTCTTTTTTTTCCCACCTTTGGAATAAACACCCTCACTTTTCAATCCCATTCTTCCCTCCAGGCCTTCAAAACAGCTGTTCACCACCACCACCACCTCTTATCATCCCACATCCAAATTCTCGATCTTTTCTACCCCCGATAATCCACCCAAGCCCACCTCCTTCAAATTCCCTGCTTTCCTTCCTGAAAGTCCCTGTAATGTCCATCTTGTATTCCCCATGTTCCCCGCCCCATCCCTCTCCCTTCCACAGATCTCAATGTCTGTTTCCCACTGCTTTATCCTTCCCACTCCCACCCTGTAGTCTCATGCCCCCCTTACTGTGCATTTGTGTTCTCTCATACAAGCCTCGACAATGTATACAAAAAAATAACCAAAAAAACTTCAAGTTTAGTCCCAAATCAAACACTCTTTACCAGTGCTCAGGGTTGTCATCATAAGTTGGTCAATCAGTGGCAAAGGACTGATAATTCACACTGAAGCCATGCCCCATCCGAGTACCACTGCCTTTGTATTCGAGGAGGAGAAGTTTTCCAGAAGATTCAACCTTTGAAGGATGACTTGTGTTGCAATACTTACCTATGGATAAAAAAATAACAAATACAAAAACAATAAAAAGAAACAACAACAAAAAACAGCTTTTGAAGGAAAAAATGAAAAATTTAATAATATGAGAGAATGTCAGTCATTGATAAAGACCCTGGATGGTATCTTTTCAACCCCCTCCTAAAGGGGAGGGGTGAGCAAGCTGTTGATCAATGCTTCACAACAGACCCCAATTAATTTCACAATTTTGTAGTTTTACTCATAAAAATAAAATAATTACTTCAGACAAAATTATATTTCACTTGGAATTACATTTGAGGTGATTTATAAAAATCTCGTCAATTTATGAACATACCAAGGAGAGGAGCTGATGGGTCAGGGCCATCATAGAAAGTCAGAGATCCATCTTGACAACCCTGACTCCCATCCAGCTCCACAGTAAACAAATGAACTCTCACACGTTGCATGCCACTGCTTGGATCAACAAAGAAGAGCCATGCACAATGCAGCCTGCCTGGGTAGGCCTCAGGGAAGCCAAGAGAACTCAAAGTTCCAGGCTGATCAGCATTTAGCACTTCCAAGCGTTCACAAACTTGAAGCCAAACAAGAAGAGGAGAAAATATGCATCAGAAGGTGGAAAAGCATATCCAGTCAAAACATTTTAAATTTCAATAAAATAATCAAACCATTTCCTCATTTCACATCAAGGTCCAAGTTGACCTTACCCACCCTTAGGCATGGTGACAAAGGAATACCGCAAACGAAAGCCAGGGGTAGAGCCAACATCATCAGACTGAAACTCCAATAACACCTCTGGACCATGAGAGGTTATTGGTGGAGGTAAATTTGGGCCACAAAGCTCAGCTGTTGTGAGAAAGAAATGGAACAGATAAACACAGTTTGCTTGGAAAACAAGTTATGCGACATTTGAGAACCATCTCTTTTGAAAAGATCTTGCAACACAACGGTTTCTTTCATAAATCAAAATTCTGGGTGAAGATTGAAAAATTCCACCACTTAAACATCAATGTCCCACAAAAACAAGAGGAGCACCTATTTTGATGGGCTTCAGCCAAACACCCTCAAAGACTAACAATGAGTCAGAGCAGCTGCCATTGCCTCCTGGCAGAGAAAAGTCGAGGAAAAGCAGCTTCACAACAGATGACCGAGGTGCCACAATCCTCCATGAGCAGCTGGACATCCAAGGTGAATGGGAAGTGGAAGTGGAAGAGCAGACACTAATAACACAGCAATAAACAAAAAGCTGAAAAAGCAGGCTTACACAATCACACTTTCACCACTTCATCCAAATAAAAGCAGTTATGAGTCAACAGCAGCTACCAATGTGGTTTGATATCCCACATCATTGTTGGAAAGTAAATGGATCAATATGCAACTCTCTTTAAAGAAATAAGTTGAAAACATTTGATGAAATAAATAAATATATCTCTTTCCCTATATCTATCAATCTCGTCTAGGAAACCCTCCCATCTACTTCCTTAATCACTTGAAGAAGTTTGGTCACTGAAACTTTGGGTCTCATTATCAGCGATGATCTTTCTTGGGAGAAACAAATTTTTAAGTTGGTCATCAAAGTTGGTCTCGCTGGCTGGGCATGCGCCATCATGCAAAGACCTTCATGAGCACACCTGCATTCTTGTCTACCTACAAGGCTTTTCACATGCAGCTTGGAGTACTGCTCTCCCCTCAGGGCTGGTGCTCCTGCCTCACCTTGCTCAGCTACACACTGTGGAAACCAAGGCCTTCGATATCATTGGAATCTCACACGATGAAGCAGAGTCTATGGGTATATCACTTTTATAATCACAGACTATCTTTGTCTGTCTCCATTCCTGTCTTGCACTCGGTTCTTTCCATGACTTGCCTCAAATGGGGGAACCAGCACTCCCCTTCTGGTGAAACTCCGAAAATCCAGAATCACTGCACACCAACACTCAGTTTATTTTTTCTTGCCTGTGGAAACAACTTCCACATTCTCTTTGACCTCACCCTTTCCTCCAGGTCTTCAAGACAGCAGTTCACTGCAATCTCAGATCACCCCCATCCAAAACCATATTTTCTACCCCCATTCCACCATTGTCCACCCCATGCATCCTGATCTGTTTTATGTTCTTCTCTTCCCTGAGCCTTGTCTGTATCGAATTGTTTTTTTACATTGACGGTTTTTTGCTGACATCTTATCAGAACTCATCTCAAATTATTCCTTTTAGACCAATTCTGCATTTCCTCAAATAAAGACCCTGGACATTTTTTTTCAACCCCCTCCAGGAGGGGGCACTTATTAGATACGAGGAAGCATTTTTTTTTTTGGGGGGGGGGGGAAGAGGTGTTTATTTTTTTTCAATCCTGTCCACGTAAAATGAAGTGAAACATGTGAAAAAGGGATCTTATATAACATGCTGCTGTTTTTGGTTGTCTTGCTCTTAATTTTTATTTGTTGCAATTCCAACTGCAGGTAAACTGTTTATTAGCTTTCCAACTTGACAAATATTTATTATTATAAGACAGCAGGAACCCTTTAAAATAGAATGACAGACATGGATAGATGGATGCTGCTTTTAGTGAAAGACAAGTTGGGTGACCATATTAAGATAATGTTATTTAGGCTTTAGTAAACCATCAGGATGATCAATGGTTAAAGTTGAAAGAAAAATTAACTGGGGAATGCACCACATTAATGTTAGGCCAACTAGCCTAATTTACTTCTTCGAGGTCAGTTTCTCTTCAGTCTCATGTCATTTTTTTAATATGATTTTTTTTCAGACAACACAACCACACAAACCATATGATCTTACAAGGTAAATTAACAACAAAAAAAAAAATGAGATCAAAATTTACCTAAATATAACACAGGAACGATATAACGAAGCATTATGCAAATACTTCAGAGTAGAAGAGCACCAAATAAGTCACAAACAAATGCACAAAACAACTTCCAAAGAATACTTGCATAAAACAAGACTGATCCTGAAAACATATCTTATCCAACGAAACAAAATTAAACAAACTAGCAATAACAGTATTCCACAATTGTGGAATAATACACAAGGTATCAAAACAAGGAAACTCACCATCCAAAATAATAATAATAATAATAATAATAATAATAAAAATAAAAAAGTTGCACCCCAAGACGAGAAATATGAAGCAGCCTGATGGAACTCAACCCAGTGCACAGAATGACTACTGTTGGATTGGCTGTATACGTGAAAAGTTCAACAGACTACATAATCCAATTTGAAAGCAAACACAAAGAAAGCCAGAGAAGGTATCCCGAACCCACCACGCAAAATTTTTCAAAAGACAGGTGCAAATGTTAGAAATCACACATGAAACCAAAACAGCAATGAATACAGCCCGATTGCAAAAAATACGAAATAAAAAATATAAAGCGAAAGATCAACAAATATACACCGCCAACTGGGAGAACAACTAAAGAGCAGAAAGATTAATAAAAAAAGGGAAAAAGAAAAAAAAAAGTTGGACAGATTGGGCATAGACAAAAAGGTCAGCTCAACTGAGTCAGAGAACAAATTAAAAATGCCCATGATCAGGAACACAACAGGAATGGCTTTAAGAAAATGTCAGGACTGTGTCAATCAGACAAGTGTAGGTTATACAAGGTAGAAACAATATAAGCCACCTCCAAACAGGATGTATTAAAAAAAAACCTGATGTCAGAACAACTGCACACACACAAAGGCACAATAGGGTTGGTAAAGTAATCCATTTAGCACATCTGAAAAAAAAAACAAAAAAACAAAAAAAACTTAAATATCCTAGTCCCAGAAAACTCATGGTAATATGAATCAAAAGTGACAATTGAAAATAATTCTCATGAAAGAACTGATGACCCCATCGAGCTTAAACATAGAAAATCAAGCACTGCACCTGAATATAGATAGCACTTCGGTACCAAAAAAACCCCCCAAAAAACAAAAAAGCAGCATTACTAAATGAGGCATCAGTTGCCAGCTATTTCAGCCTAAACGTAGAAGTAAAGAAAATGACCAAATAAGAAGACCTCAAAAATGAAGCGAAAATATCTTGGAGCAACGGGGATGATGAAAACCTCACTGGGATGTTAACCAGAGCTGGTGTCAAAGCCACCCAATGCTCACCTGTTTATACATTTATCGTTTTTAAAAGACGAGTCTAATAATACTTTTTTATAAAGCATTGCAGTGAAGTCTGATCCAAATAATTTTAAAGCAGTATATGTATTTGTATATTGTAATCAGTAAAAAAGTGTGGTAGATAAAAACATTAGAAAGGGAATAACTTGCACCAAAAACTTTAACATTTTCATGCTCACGCTCACGCTGACGCTCATGCCGGGGGTATCGCTATAGCTCTCTCTTCTTCGAACAGGCGAGCTAAAAACCATCCCTGGAAATATGAATACAAACCAACTGCAGTTGTAAGCTGTCTGGGGCTCAGCGACAACCCTGAAAAGAGCTCTCAGAACAAAACCTCACAACTTTGTCCATGAATTGTACTCCCCTCTAAGTGAAATGGAGGAAGATACTTTGAGACCAGAGAGAAATCCATTCCAACTTCTGAAACCCACACATGGAGACAACATCAACGCCAACACCACACAGCATTTTTTTTTCTGCTTGAACCCAATCCAATATCTGCCCTAGGGCATTTGCTGGAGGTGGTGGAGGTGATTAGAGAGGGTGGGGGGGGGGGGTTGGGATGTTTATTGGAGGAAATACAGTACGTTTCTCCAGGATCAATAGAGACCAGACTTTAAGAAACTGAGGAAAACAATCTAAACCAACTCATGGAAACATTTCCACACATTACAAACTCACTAAGTGTTGTCAGGATAGTGGTCAGGGAAGCCAGGTGAGATGAGGTCACCAGGCGACAAGAGAAGCTCATCACGACAACCAGAAAGGAAGTGATACTCCTGAGGTTCCAAATGACTTGCCAACACCTTTGAAGCATTTGCAACATTCCCACCAATTCCTGGAGAAGGGAACAAGGTTGAAACATTCTCCAGAGATGAACCCACTGGGTGTATAGTACATAATGTAGAAATTGGACCTTGATTTTAGGCACAACAGGGAATGAACCTTATGACCAGGGCTTGATTCTCAAAGTCTAAATTAGAACAACCTATGACATTTGGGTGTGGGCAAGGAGTTGAGAATCTGCTTCCCAGGTTCTCCAAAAACTCCAATCTTATTCCTGATGAGCTTGTCCTTCACACAATTTTTGCTGATTTTAGACACAGGTTGACCATAGACCCACAGCATCATCCCAACCACCTCTGCACTTTGGGGAACAAAATAATAAATAAAGACCAAAGTGCATTGGAATTTTTATATGAATGTGACCAGTTCAGAAATATCTAGCTGGCCAAAAATTCAAGCTGTAATCAGTGCAGGATGCAACTTTCACCAGGTTTCTCCAGTGCATTGTAGTCGAGAGCAAAGCCTCGTGGAGTGGCAAGTGGCAAAGGAACTGTACGAAATTTAACGAGAACATTTGGGCCAGAGCTGTTCAGGAGTACCGGTTCATGGAGTTGCCCACAAAAGAGACCTGCAAAGCAAGAATTAAAATGAAGGCTGCAGTTAATCTTTGTTTCATCAGATATGAGCAAATAAAATTGCCAACTTCGAGTTTTGGTCAAAATGAAGGATTAAAAAATTGCCCTCTTGGAATATAATGCTCATAAGAACACACTAACAATGGGCAACATGCAAACACAAACAGTGCTCTGCTTATCATTGGAAAGCACCAGCTATTAGCAGCAAGAACAATGCATCTGGTTAGTCTTTTTGCTTACAACTTGGGAAACAAATTCTTGGTAGATGACAACCTTTTGTCTTGGCCCACAGGTATAATTGATCCATCGTGCTCACCACTCATCCGTGATAGCGTCAATGTTGGTTCCTCATCCTACCTCACATACCTTTTTTCACCCAAATATTGTCCAGCAGCAACTTTGTCTTTCAATTAAAATTTAGAAGTGCATTTCACATAATTGAAAAGTGAAGTGCACAAGTCTCTGCCAACATCAATGCAAGATAGTCGAGCAATGACTCCCTTACAATCTTAAGATGCTGTCATTAATCATGCTTGGATACAACTAAAACACAGATGAATTGTTTGAACAAGGTTAAAGTTCACTTTTAATGTTGCGCCTGTCTTTCTCCGACACAAACAACTGGAGTCAAGATAGAGGAGTTTTAAGTACCCTTTTCTGTATGTCAAGTTATTGCCACATGGAATACAGAAAGTCGACTATAAAGCTATACACTACCAGCTTTGGTTTGCCAAAAATGATCGACTGGAAGTAGTAGTCATCGCCAGTATAAGAAACAGGCCTCTGGACAAAAAAAAAAAAGCGAAAAAAAAAAAAGCCCAATGCCAGAAATCAACAGCTTCATGAAACAAATAACTATATATTCTAAGATAAAATAAAATTACTGCATAAATTGTGCCATCTGGCATGGACAGTTCCTTTCCAAAATTCTTTGAGTCGAGATGAAAAGTGTAAATGCATGACCAGAGATCATTGTTGTTTGAATGTTGTGAACTGGAGTTTGAGACCATTAAAGCAACTCCTGAAAAGGCATAAATTGTTGAAGCTGCAACTCAAACTAAATAGCAAAGTTTCACAAATTTGAAACGAGCCAAATAACCATCTAAAGTTTACATTGTAATAATGTTGAAAATCCTTTCCAAAGCTTAAATTAAATTATCCAAATAGATTAAAATATAAACAAAGTGAAAGTGAGATTGCTACCACAAAGAGCACATTTAGTTTTTTTTGACAGGATCAAAGGCTCGTGGAAGAGCCGTCACACAAATCATGCGCACACGTGCAGACATGAGAACACTGGGCTTGACTTGAAAATATCAAAGCTGGTGACCTTGAGGAAATATCTTCCTGGAGAACTCTGGGAAAAGTAACATCCCTTTTCTCTTGGTCGTCTACAGGTCAATTGAGAAATATACCCCAAGAACTAACCCTCCCCTCATGGGGTTTATCCATGGTCTATCCTCTAAATGCTGAGAGGTGTTCCCACTGGTCTTATTGAAAATGAAATTGCTGATGCTGTTGACAAATAATTTGCACAAAAGATAAGGTGCTCCTGCAACTTCCAATATTTCAAAAGCTTTCATGATTATAGAAGCACAAAACCGAAATCTGACCCTCCACCACAATCCCAAACAAAAATTATACAACAGCGAGGGAAGTAGAATGGGAGAATGCAGAAAGCAGCCTTTTGTTCAGCCAACATATCCATCTGCTCTACAGTAGGGCAATTGTTCCAGACTAGTCATGAATTGCAGCTTTGGCAGAAGCAATAATCATGCAATTGCTGTGCTAAATGAACTGTCAAGTTAGTGCAGCATGTCACTTCCTGCATCCAAAATGACAATTTGATATATCTACATGATAAAATAAGCTGTGCATCTATCTGTGCAAGTTCCAAAACCCTCCATACATTTAGACCCCTCGACACCCCAAAGACCCCTGAATTCACTCAGACCATTTCAAACCTTAAAACCCTAAACACCCCAAGACCCTGAACACCCACAAGACCATTGAGACACATGAGACCCTTAAGACCACCCCCACTGCCCCCAAAAAGAACACCCTCAACACCCCTAATACCTCCCCTCAACTCCAAGACCCTTTAGAAGCCAAAGACCCTAAAGACCAATAAGACTCCGAAGACCCTGTGGAGTCGAAAGACCCTTAAGGCCCTGAAGAGTATATGAAGACCCCATTAAAACCCTTAGGCCTCCAAAGGCCTTCTGTCTGAGGGCCTTCTGCAGTAAAACTAGTCACCAGCCATAATCAAAAGGCCTCATTGATAAACTGCTTCAGTACCACTTGAAGAGGGTGCAAAATAGAATAAGTTAATCAATTTTTTTTTCAGGTTTTGCATATCTTGGTTGGAAGCATAGCAAAAGCTCCCACATGGCATGCACAAAGCCCAATGCCATAAAATTATATTTATAATCAACTTGCTGAAGTACCCGGGAATACCCGGGAAATTTGCCCTATTTTCCTCACGCTAGTTAGACTGAGGCATTAGTTGTATGGAGAAAATTGGGAAGGCTTCTTTTATTCCTCAGATTTATGGAAGGAAGGCTTTAGGCTGCCGTAATCCTCAGAGAGGTTATAGTTGAAGGCGGCCTTGAGCCACTCTGTTTCTAGCAGCAGTGGCAACTGTCGATGTCCTGCCAAAACGCGGACCTAGAAAGCTGGAACGCGAGTTTTGTGCTTCTCTCGCCCATCGGTGTGACGCTCTATTTGCAGTTAGGCGACGCTCTCTCTGCAGCCGACTGCTTGCCTGGCTCGTTCATGAGCAGATCTATCAGCAGCAAGACATCTCTCTCTCTCTCCGTGTGTGTGTGTGTGTGTGTGTGTGTGTGTGTGTGTGTGTGTGTGTGTGTGTGTGTGTGTGTGTGTGTGTGTGTGTGTGTGTGTGTGTCTCTCCGCTTGCCTGGCTCTTTCATGAGCAGATCGATCAGCAGTTAGCTGTTGCCGTGCGCGTGCAGTTCAAGAATTCAAATAACAGGAGGAGAATGTGTATGTTTAAAAAGTCAACGAATATGAACATTTTGTATTTCAAAAAAACCATAGCGTTTTTAACCATGAAGCCTTTTGTTACGATTAATATGCCGGCACACTTTTCAAAAGCCATTTTTTTTTTCTAATGGAAATTTTATTATATATATATATATATATATTTTTTTTTTTTTTCAATATATATTTTTTTCATTTTTATGGAGAGCCACTTAGCGCATCCTGGAGCTGAATGTTAGTTCTATACATGTCTAAAGTTTCATCAAGATCGGTTCACTGGTCTCGGAGCTTATTCATCACAAAAAACAGACACAGACAGAAGGACTGCCATTTATATAGTAGATGGGATATTTTTGTGATTTTATTGCCAAACATCAATAATTTTTCAAGATATACGATTGAAACTTTTTTTTTAAATTTATTTATATACTTCCACTACTTATGGTGGCATGATTTCATGATTTCAACTGGCTATTACCAATGGTGCATCGCCACTGCTACCGAGATTGAAACTTCCAAAGATTATTTGTATGAATGTGTAGTATGTGTGTAAAGTCTTGTCAAAAGCAGTCACAGGTCAAGGTCAACGCCATCTAAAACTTGCAAAACACCAAAATTTGGAATGCACAACATGCAATCATGTAAAACACTTCTTGACAGATCAAATTTTCCAGATTAAAAAAATTGCCGTTTCCATGGCAATTCATTTTTCAAGTACCATGTTGTGCACAACATATTTCTAATCAACAACAGTTCATCCTTTGAGCGGACCAACAATGTCTATAAAGCTAAACATGTACCACAGGGTACGTCTTCATCATCACTTCAGATTAAATTCCAGTTTCTACCAACACACACTCAAAAAAAATTGCTTCTTTAAAGGTGAGACACGTACGAACCCAGAGATGGGTACCGTGCCAGTTTTTTTTTTATATAAAATGTGAAAGCCCCCTTGTATCCGAGGGACCACACCTATAACTGTGCCAGATATAAACTTTGGGACTTCTTTGCAATGAGCAAATATCACTGATGACTTCGTTGATGGGATGAGAACACTTGGGGGGGGGAGGGGAAGAGAGAGGGGGAGGAGCAAGAGCGAGGAAGGGCAAGAAGGGGAGGGGAGGGGAGGGGAGGGTGAGGAAATGTGGAGGTGGAGGGCAAGGAAGTGGGAGGGGAGGGGAGGAGCGAGAGTGAGGCAGGGTGGAGGTGGAGGAGTGAGAGCAAAGAGCAAGGAAAGGGGGAGGGGAAGAGCAAGGAAGGAGGAGGGGAGGGAGAAAGAGCAAGGAAGGGGGAGGGGAGGAGCAAGGAAGGGGAGGGGAGGGAGGAAAAGAGCAAGGAATGGGGAGGGGAGAGAGAGCAAGGAAGGGGGGAGGGGAGGGAGAGGAAGAGGTAGAGTTGGCAAAGATAATGTTATGCTTTCCAATCGCACACAATCCTGGGAAATATCATTTAAATCGAACTTCAAAATCCCATTAACTTTTAAAATGTATTCAAGGGGGAATGCTTTCCTGACAGAAAAAAAAAAAATGAGTGGAAAATTTTCAAAGCCACTCACCCTAATCCTCCTGTTATGTTAATCATTCAATCTTTTATTTCGATCTTTAATTTAATTTGCCTTCCTCATTCTCGAGATTCGCCCTGGAAAACCCATCTGTTCCATGGTGATCCAGCTGGTAAATTATTTCTGTTGCACTGAATGAAGCTGGTTAATTTCAGGACGTTCCTTAATCTTTTTTTGTTGTTGTGTTTTTTTTTCCCCCCACACAATATAATTCTCCAAACAGTTGAAAAAGTAAAGTTTAATGCTTTAGAAATTTCACAATTTCTTGTTTATATGGTAAACAGAGAAAGAGAAACCATAGCCTTGCTTGCTTAAAGTAAATAGGTATATACAGTATACTTCATTATAAGAATTGTTCATGTCTTTATAAATTTTCAGATTTCATTCCAGAACACATTTAGTCCATGAGATCATGTCCACTCGGTTGAAATCATATACTTTCATTAGTCCGTGAGAGTAGATCATGGAAAAATCGCATCATACAATGCATAAAATTGCTCCAAGCAAAATTTGAAAACTATAGCACTTAAAATATATATATATATATATATATATATATATATATATATATATATATATATATATATATATATATATATATATATATATATATATATATATATATATATATAAAAGCAATGTATACAGAAATTCATAGGTATGAAGATCAGGCATTCAATGATATGTGAGGAAAGTTTAAAACAAATTGAGAACATTATTGTTAAGCTGTTGCTGCCCGTTCCAAGCCAAGGCATTGTTGAGCAGGCCAAACAAAATGGCAGCTTAACAGCCCAACAAGCTGCCATTGGACTAACAAAGACAGTGTATCAGACTTTTGAAAATTTTGTTTTTTGTGACGCACACCACCTAATTATTAATTATCTTCAAAAGGAGTGTTTAAATTTACCCAAACACCCAATTTTATTCATGCACTCCTTGGAGTTCCTTCGTATGCATGTAAAGTGTGGGGCAGATAGGTTTTGTGGTTTTGGAGGAGACGTACTGATGGGCACACAAATTAGAGTATTTGGACCTTACGAGGATAGTCAAATGCAACCTTTGAACAAATGTTTGCAAAGCATTACGCTTCTTTAAACATGGCAGTATACCTGGAAAAAAACAAAAAATCCATTCGGACCATACTCTGAACAGAGCATCAGTGCTATCAAAGCAGTCTCCTGGACTATTGGGCACAATCCTGGATGAGTCACCACTCCGACTCGGATACTCAAATGGCTCAATAATCCCAGCAAGCTAGTATTCATTTTGCCGACCTCGGAAGGATGACAGGCCAAGTCAACCCTTCCTGGTATTAATTCAATGGCCAGCAGGATTTGAACTTGGGACCCTAGGATCCCAAGCCCACCACCCTTTAACCATCAAGCCAACACCAGGCAGGATAACTGAAATCATAAAAAAATAAAAATTGCTTCTATCTACCTGTCAAAAAAAAAACATTACCCCATTATAGCCAATAACTCAGAACACAAACACAGATTAAACGACTCATTATCTGGTGTGTGTATAAATACTGGGGCAAAAAGACTGACTGGGATGCAAACGACAACTACACTTATATTTTACTGACACCAACCGAGATCCAAAGTTAGTGTTTTGCCAAGTGCAGGAAGTTACCCACGAATCAAAACCGAGTGTAAAAATAAACCTACCGTAGAGCATCAGCAATCAAGTTTTACTGTGTATTCATTTATGTGCTCCTGAATTAAGCTCATTAAAAATGGTATGATAAAGTCCCTTTTTCAACACATTTATTCTTTAGAAGCAAGATTCAGAGTCTGTTCTCTTTCAATTAGCTGAAAAAAAAATGCGGCATTCCATACAATTCACTCAGGGATGTTTGCCCGATTGAAACAATTTTGAACTGCAAGTCCATGTTTCTCATGAAAGCATGACAGAACTTTTTTTTGACCCACAAGATGACAGGTCAGCTAGTGCAGATGTTGCAAGGTCAAACAATAATCAAAAGCAACCAAAATGTACTGCGATACCTTAGGAAGGGACTACTGGCCAAATGGCTGTGTGTTCAGAAACAATGACCCCAACGGAAGAAATCCGCCTTGTCTAACTGCAGAGTAGACGGCTATTGTTGGCTGAACAAAAGGCTCCTTTTTGCATTCTCCGATTCTACTACCCTGGTAAGAGCTGTTCCAGAACTTATTTATTAGGAGGAATTTGTATAAAGGTGGGGGGGGGGGCAGATCAAGGGACAGAGTGTGTGAGAGTGTGTGTGAGTGTGTGTGAGTGTGTGTGAGTGTGTGTGAGTGTGTGTGAGTGTGTGTGAGTGTGAGAGTGTGAGAGTGTGAGAGTGTGAGAGTGTGAGAGTGTGAGAGTGTGAGAGTGTGAGAGTGTGAGAGTGTGAGAGTGTGAGAGTGTGAGAGTGTGAGAGTGTGAGAGTGTGAGAGTGTGAGAGTGTGAGAGTGTGAGAGTGTGAGAGTGTGAGAGTGTGAGAGTGTGAGAGTGTGAGAGTGTGAGAGTGTGAGAGTGTGAGAGTGTGAGAGTGTGAGAGTGTGAGAGTGTGAGTGTGTGAGAGTTTGAGAGTGTGAGAGTGTGAGTGTGAGTGGTGAGAGTGTGAGAGTGTGAGTGTGTGAGTGTGTGAGTGTGTGAGTGGTGAGTGAGTGAGTGAGCGCGTGGGGGAGCGAGCGAGTGAGTGTGTGAGTGTGTGAGTGTGTGAGGGGGTGAGTGGTGAGTGTGTGAGTGTGTGAGTGTGAGAGTGTGAGTGTGTGAGTGTGTGAGTGTGTGAGTGTGTGAGTGTGAGTGTGTGAGTGTGTGAGTGTGTGAGTGTGTGAGAGTGTGAGTGTGTGAGTGTGTGAGTGTGTGAGTGTGTGAGTGTGTGAGTGTGTGAGTGCGTGAGTGTGTGAGTGTGAGAGTGTGAGAGTGTGAGAGTGTGAGAGTGTGTGAGTGTGAGTGTGAGAGTGTGAGAGAGTGAGAGTGTGAGAGTGTGAGAGTGTGTGAGTGTGAGAGTGTGAGAGTGTGAGAGAGTGAGAGAGTGAGAGTGTGAGAGTGTGAGAGTGTGAGAGTGAGAGTGTGAGAGTGTGAGAGTGTGAGAGTGTGAGAGTGTGAGAGTGTGAGAGTGTGAGAGTGTGAGAGTGTGAGAGTGTGAGAGTGTGAGAGTGTGAGAGTGTGAGAGTGTGAGAGTGTGAGAGTGTGAGAGTGTGAGAGTGTGAGAGTGTGAGTGTGTGTGTGAGAGTGTGAGAGTGTGAGAGTGTGAGAGTGTGAGAGTGTGAGAGTGTGAGAGTGTGAGAGTGTGAGAGTGTGAGAGTGTGAGAGTGTGAGAGTGTGAGAGTGTGAGAGTGTGAGAGTGTGAGAGTGTGAGAGTGTGAGAGTGTGAGAGTGTGAGAGTGTGAGAGTGTGAGAGTGTGAGAGTGTGAGAGTGTGAGAGTGTGAGAGTGTGAGAGTGTGAGAGTGTGAGAGTGTGAGAGTGTGAGAGTGTGAGGCTGTGAGAGTGTGAGAGTGTGAGAGTGTGAGAGTGTGAGAGTGTGAGAGTGTGAGAGTGTGAGAGTGTGAGAGTGTGAGAGTGTGAGAGTGTGAGAGTGTGAGAGTGTGAGAGTGTGAGAGTGTGAGAGTGTGAGAGTGTGAGAGTGTGAGAGTGTGAGAGTGTGAGAGTGTGAGAGTGTGAGAGTGTGAGAGTGTGAGAGTGTGAGAGTGTGAGAGTGTGAGAGTGTGAAGTGTGAGAGTGTGAGAGTGTGAGAGTGTGAGAGTGTGAGAGTGTGAGAGTGTGAGAGTGTGAGAGTGTGAGAGTGTGAGAGTGTGAGAGTGTGAGAGTGTGAGAGTGTGAGAGTGTGAGAGTGTGAGAGTGTGAGAGTGTGAGAGTGTGAGAGTGTGAGAGTGTGAGAGTGTGAGAGTGTGAGAGTGTGAGAGTGTGAGAGTGTGAGAGTGTGAGAGTGTGAGAGTGTGAGAGTGTGAGAGTGGGAGAGTGTGAAGTGTGAGAGTGTGAGAGTGTGAGAGTGTGAGAGTGTGATGTGAAGTGTGAGGGTGTGAAGTGTGAAGTGTGAGAGTGTGAGAGTGTGAGAGAGTGAGAGAGTGAGAGTGTGAGAGTGTGAGAGTGTGAGAGTGTGAGAGTGTGAGAGAGTGTGAGAGTGTGAGAGTGTGAGAGTGTGAGTGTGAGAGTGTGAGAGTGAGAGAGTGAGAGAGTGTGAGAGTGTGAGAGTGTGAGAGTGTGAGAGTGTGAGAGTGAGAGAGTGAGAGAGTGTGAGAGTGTGAGAGTGTGAGAGTGTGAGAGTGTGAGAGTGTGAGAGTGTGAGAGTGAGAGAGAGAGAGTGTGAGAGTGTGAGAGTGTGAGAGTGTGAGAGTGTGAGAGTGAGAGAGTGAGTGAGTGTGAGAGTGTGAGAGTGTGAGAGTGTGAGAGAGTGAGAGTGTGAGAGTGTGAGAGTGTGAGAGTGTGAGAGTGTGAGAGTGTGAGAGTGTGAGAGTGTGAGAGTGTGAGAGTGTGAGAGTGTGAGAGTGTGAGAGTGTGAGAGTGTGAGAGTGTGAGAGTGTGAGAGTGTGAGAGTGTGAGAGTGTGAGAAGTGTGAGAGTGTGAGAGTGTGAGAGTGTGAGAGTGTGAGAAGTGTGAGAGTGTGAGAGTGTGAGAGTGTGAGAGTGTGAGAGTGTGAGAGTGTGAGAGTGTGAGAGTGTGAGAGTGTGAGAGTGTGAGAGTGTGAGAGTGTGAGAGTGTGAGAGTGTGAGAGTGTGAGAGTGTGAGAGTGTGAGAGTGTGAGAGTGTGAGAGTGTGAGAGTGTGAGAGTGTGAGAGTGTGAGAGTGTGAGAGTGTGAGAGTGTGAGAGTGTGAGAGTGTGAGAGTGTGAGAGTGTGAGAGTGTGAGAGTGTGAGAGTGTGAGAGTGTGTGAGAGTGTGAGAGTGTGAGAGTGTGAGAGTGTGAGAGTGAGAGAGTGTGAGAGTGTGAGAGTGTGAGAGTGTGAGAGAGTGAGAGTGTGAGAGTGTGAGAGTGTGAGAGTGTGAGAGTGTGAGAGTGTGAGAGTGTGAGTGTGAGAGTGTGAGAGTGTGCAAGTGTGCAAGTGTGAAAGTGTGCAAGTGTGAGAGTGTGCAAGTGTGCAAGTGTGAAAGTGTGAGAGTGTGCAAGTGTGCAAGTGTGAAAGTGTGCAAGTGTGAGAGTGTGCAAGTGTGCAAGTGTGAGAGTGTGCAAGTGTGAGAGTGTGCAAGTGTGCAAGTGTGAGAGAGTGAGAGTGTGAGAGTGTGAGAGTGTGAGAGTGTGAGAGTGTGAGAGTGTGAGAGTGTGAGAGTGTGAGAGTGTGAGAGAGTGAGAGAGTGAGAGGGTGAGAGAGAGTGTGAGAGTGTGAGTGTGAGAGTGTGAGTGTGAGTGAGAGTGTGAGTGTGAGAGTGTGAGAGTGTGAGAGTGTGAGAGTGTGAGAGTGTGAGTGTGAGAGTGTGAGTGTGAGAGTGTGAGTGTGAGAGTGTGAGTGTGAGAGTGTGAGAGAGTGAGAGAGTGAGAGTGTGAGAGAGAGTGTGAGAGTGTGAGTGTGAGAGTGTGAGAGTGTGAGAGTGTGAGAGTGTGAGAGTGTGAGAGTGTGAGAGTGTGAGAGTGTGAGAGTGTGAGAGTGTGAGAGTGTGAGAGTGTGAGAGTGTGAGAGTGTGAGAGTGTGAGAGTGTGAGAGTGTGAGAGTGTGAGAGTGTGAGAGTGTGAGAGTGTGAGAGTGTGAAGTGTGAGAGTGTGAGAGAGTGTGAGAGTGTGAGAGTGTGAGGGTGTGAGAGTGTGAGAGTGTGAGAGTGTGAGAGTGTGAGAGTGTGAGAGTGTGAGAGTGTGAGAGTGTGAGAGTGTGAGAGTGTGAGAGTGTGAGAGTGTGAGAGTGTGAGAGTGTGAGAGTGTGAGAGTGTGAGAGTGTGAGTGTGAGAGTGTGAGAGTGTGAGAGTGTGAGAGTGTGAGAGTGTGAGAGTGTGAGAGTGTGAGAGTGTGAGAGTGTGAGAGTGTGAGAGTGTGAGAGTGTGAGAGTGTGAGAGTGTGAGAGTGTGAGAGTGTGAGAGTGTGAGAGTGTGAGAGTGTGAGAGTGTGAGAGTGTGAGAGTGTGAGAGTGTGAGAGTGTGAGAGTGTGAGAGTGTGAGAGTGTGAGAGTGTGAGAGTGTGAGAGTGTGAGTGTGAGAGTGTGAGAGTGTGAGAGTGTGAGAGTGTGAGAGTGTGAGAGTGTGAGAGTGTGGGAGTGTGAGAGTGTGAGTGTGAGAGTGTGAGAGTGTGAGAGTGTGAGAGTGTGAGAGTGTGAGAGTGTGAGAGTGTGAGAGTGTGAGAGTGTGAGAGTGTGAGAGTGTGAGAGTGTGAGAGTGTGAGAGTGTGAGAGTGTGAGAGTGTGAGAGTGTGAGAGTGTGAGAGTGTGAGAGAGTGTGAGAGTGTGAGAGTGTGAGAGTGTGAGAGTGTGAGAGTGTGAGAGTGTGAGAGTGTGAGAGTGTGAGAGTGTGAGAGTGTGAGAGTGTGAGAGTGTGAGAGTGTGAGAGTGTGAGAGTGTGAGAGTGTGAGAGTGTGAGAGTGTGAGAGTGTGAGAGTGTGAGAGTGTGAGAGTGTGAGAGTGTGAGAGTGTGAGAGTGTGTGTGTGAGTCTGAGAGTGTGAGCGTGAGTGTGTGTGTGTGAGTCTGAGAGTGTGAGAGTGAGTGTGTGTGTGTGTGAGTCTGAGTGTGAGAGTGAGTGTGAGAGTGAGTGTGAGTGTGAGTGTGAGAGTGAGTGTGAGAGTGAGTGTGAGAGTGAGTGTGAGAGTGAGTGTGAGAGTGAGTGTGAGAGTGAGTGTGAGAGTGAGTGTGTGTGAGTGTGAGTGTGTGTGAGTGTGAGTGTGAGTGTGAGTGTGAGTGTGTGTGAGTGTGAGTGTGTGAGTGAGTGTGAGTGTGAGAGTGAGAGTGTGAGTGTGAGAGTGAGTGTGAGAGTGAGTGTGAGTGTGAGAGTGAGTGTGAGAGTGTGAGTGTGAGAGTGAGAGTGTGAGTGTGAGTGTTAGAGTGAGTGTGAGAGTGTGAGAGTGTGTGAGTGAGAGTGAGTGTGAGAGTGTGAGAGTGAGTTTGAGAGTGAGAGTGAGTGTGAGAGTGAGTGTGAGAGTGAGTGTGAGAGTGAGAGAGAGAGAGAGAGAGAGAGAGAGAGAGAGAGAGAGAGAGAGAGAGAGAGAGAGAGTGTGTGTGTGTGTGTGTGTGAGTGAGTGAGTGTGTGTGTGTGTGGTTTCCACAGTCCTGAATGCTTTTGAAAGATTGAAATTTGCATGAGAACCTTGTCTTGTGCATAAATGATTTGTCAACAGCATCAGCAATTTTATATTCAACAAGGCAAATGGGAACATCAGTGTTGAGCAAAAAGTGGTTTACATATTTTTAAACTGGTCTAAAGCTTTTGGAGGATCTGCAACACAAATACCACCCATGAGAACAAATAACAGGGACAGCACAAGACTGCAGACAAGCACTGTCCCTGAGCTTGGGGGAAGTGATGAAACTTCAGAGGATTCTGGGTAGTAGCAACACAATCTTCATGGGGTCACCTTTTGGTCTGCACTCAGTAAATAAAAAAGAAATTTCCTCCTTTCCAGGGAGGCCAACCAAGGGAGATTGTCCATATCCTCTCTTCGAAATGCTGAATGTCAAGTGAGGAAGCAGCTCATTCCATTTTAATGTCTTTGGTATGACTGGGCCAGGGTTGGAATCAAACCAGGGATGATCCAGACTCGGTGTGGATGTGCCAACCATTACGGCACAGTTTTTTTGTTTTTGAATACAGTTTCAAGATCATGGAGGAGGTAGAACAGAATGCATCAGGATGTAACAGAATAAAAGGTACAGTAAAAAGAAAGTGGGGAGGGAACACACCAACAGCAGGTTTGTGGAGCAAAAAAACAAACACTGGGAAGAATGAGAGCAAGGCAGCAAGGGGGGGGGGTGCAGGGGGTGAAGATGTTTCCAGCTGTAAACTCTCAATCACAGGAAAAAAAAAATATCACAGCCAGTGTCGAGGAAAAAAAATCAGAAATGTTGAGAAATGATACGTTTGGGGGATATATACGAGTTAGGACGTTGAAGTAGCTTAATCAGTGTGCTCACGTAGGTTAGAACACTCTGTAACCAAGGACTCACTCAAATGAAATCACCCTGTTTTTAGATATGTGGTATAATTTGGTGAAGTCAGCTTGGGATGTGTGATGCCAATGCCCTCTGTACAAACAGGCAAGGCCTGGGAAAGGAAAGGAGAGAGGGTGTTGGCAGAAAAACTTTGCTGTACATTTTGGCATTGTGGGTGCGTCTTGGTAAACACTCCCTCGTGGCCCATGCTCTGAGAACGAGGTTCAGCAAGGCACTGGCAATAAGGCACACTGCCATTGGCAGCCTGCAAGGTGGTGCTCTAGTTTGGGAGGCACTGGTGACATCACCCTGCCCATGTGATGTCACAACAGCTGTGGTAACATACTGCAGCATTGGCTGGTGTTGGGCTGTGAATGACAGATGCTTGAATGGTGAGGTGGTAAAAGGCTGTGTAGAAATGTTGATTCGGCAGGAGGGGTTGGAGAGCAGTCATCGATTCAAGAGTTTTGAGTTGGGAGTGAACTATGCAGTTGTTGCAGTAGAGACAGCCTATCAACAAAAACCATATCCTTTGAAGTTCTTGCCTGGCTCCCATTTGTTTGATGCAAGTGATTGAATGATTGTGGCACCTGAGGTTCTTGCCATATGTGGTTCTTGCCATATGCAATCAAGTGCAATTTATTTGCTGTTTACTGTGTTCTACCTTTAATCTGGGATTTTTCACTTATGTAGTCTTGTCATCATAAACCGTTGTTATTTCTGAAAAACATATCCACCTCAACTCCAGCCGCAATGCATACAAAATGTTTGAATTTTTTTGAAATGCCCAGAAGGGGGGGGAGGGGGTGAAGACCTAAATTGCAACTTCTTTGTGGAGATCGATGGAATACAGATTCAGTTTAGATAAGGAACTCTGTATGCTTCCTGCTGCTGCACAGCTTTCATTTATTTGAGTTATCGAATCACATTGGTGAAGGGCCACACAAGTGAGCACTCCGTCAATGGCAATAAGTTGCCAAACAGTACCTCTTATTGGCAAATTACTCAACGATTCATAGCTACTTTACACAAAATGGACAAAGTAAATGAGGTTAAAAAGTAGTGCGTGAACAAACACCAACTGTGTTATCATAAACTTGCAAAAAACATTAGCTTTTCAGCTGAATGTACATGTTGATTTTATTTTGCTTGGTGTATGTGGCACGTTATGGATCAGTCCCATGGCATACGATGGGGCTGGTAGAATACCATAGAGGTATGCACCTCTCTCTCTCTCTATCGAGTGCAGCCTATGGCTGCTGGTTGCATCATTGTTTGGGACACAGCTATGCCGCTGATGCAGTGTTATCCTTACCACTACACTGGTGTTCATTTTGCCGACCTCAGAAGGATGACAGGCTGAGTCAACCTCCTGGTGTATTTTTAATTCAGCGGCCAACGGGGCTTGAACTCAGGACCCTAGGATCCCAAGCCACCACCCTAACCACGAAGCCAACACCGGGCTTATGCACCACTAACCTCTGAGCTGTCATGCTTTTGTTTGAATCTCAGCACAGCTATAAACGTTCATCTTGGGGTTTTGCAGACTGGATGACATTAATGTATGTGCCATCCCTCAGATGGCTGTTTAAGCTGGGCTTACAATCTGCCAGTATGAATTGATGAACAGTGAAGATCCCATGGTGTCTTTCATAAAGAGTAGGTGAGCTATTACTGGGACCCTGGCCAGATTACAAATTTCTGCTTTAAGCCACAAGGGGTACTGCATCAGCAGAACGGTTGCAACCTCAGCAAATGATGCTACCGCCACCCATGTGCTGCATACAAATGAATGAAACCCATCTTTAAAAAAAAAAAAAAAAAATCATAATAAAAATAAAAATAAAATCCCATCCTGATTAATTGAGGATGCCACAACACCCTCTGCTCCAGTGAACCACTCTTATTAGATCTGCAAAAATTAATTATTTGCACTCTGGAATGGGCACTCACTGATGAACAAGAGAACGTGGGCAAGTGCATTTTGCTTGGAATGTCTCGGCTGTTACGACAGTCATTTTTGAAAAGGTGGCAACATTTTGATGACAAATCAACCTATCTTGTGAGTTCTCCTTTAAGCATGAATTTTAAAATAAATATTAAACTAGAGTAAATCGACTGCGCACAGTCGATGGGTATGCCTCCGCTCTCCCGCACAAACACTTGAGTTTCGACATATTTGACCCTTGACCTTTATCATATCTGGCCGAAAATCTAATCACTTAATTGCCCTGTCTTACTTTACCTTTTTACCAAGTTTGATGAAATTCTACAATTTGCTTCTTGAGTTATTGCGTAAACGAAAATCCAGACGAACAAACAGACGGACGGACAACCCGGAAATATAATGCCTCCAGCACCTTTGGTGCGGAGGCATAAAAACAAAAAAAAGTGTGTACACAAATCAAAAAAAATTGACAACTGATTTTACTAAATTTAAAACGAGCACAAAGCAAATGCAGTGATAATGCATGCAGTTACCCAGCAGAGGCGATGTCTCATTGGGGCCATCAAATATGGCGAGACCATCACCCGTACAGCCTGACGAACTATGAGAGGACAAGGTGTGCACAGCGATTTGCAGCATTTGACCCAGTGGCTGAGACAGCAGCCAGAGGCATGTCATGCTTCCTGGGTCTGGACCAGGAAAGCCTGGTGAGACAAGCTGACCGCTGCCAGTAGTGATCAATGCCTTTTGTGAGCAAGCGTCTAATAAGTTGCAGGAAAAGGATGCAGGGAGGTTAAATTACAACAAACCCAAAAATAAAAAAATCTAATAAAATAAAATAAAAAACATTTTTTTTTTTACATACAATTATAGTTTTGTTAAAACTTAAGTAAAGGAAAAAATAATAAGTGGAGAGATTCTTACCAGTCTCTTCCATGTTCCTGTTTATAAGAACTCCTTCCAAAGGTGCTGGAAAGTTAACAATAACTGAGTGGCTCATTCTCCAAGACAAACCACAAAAACGATCACAAATTTCTTCTCATCCTCAATGTTTGAAATAATTGTTTCTGCATTACAACAGTTATGTTTTACATCACAATGGTATGCGAGCAGCACTTTCGGGTTATTTGTTGGTGCAATAAAGAGGACAACTATTACATCAAAAATTGAGCTAGGAAGTGTATTCATAAGCATATGCCAATCCTGACTTCTCGAGCTTGCTTCATTTGAATAACTACATCAATGAGATTCAGGATTCTGTAGAACAATGCATAAATCTATCATTGAATGCAATAAAATGAATTTCCAAGGCCTCACGGTTGAGAATCGAGTCGATCCAGCTGAGAGCAGAATGTACACTGGTGTACACGCCTGGTACGTGGAGGCGACTGCACCCCATTCCCCAGCTTGTCACTCCAAAAACGACAAATGCATCACCAGTCACAGCACACACCAATGGACCACCAGAATCGCCCTGAAAGATCAGACAGGTGCAAAAATGCTGTCATGCTTTGCTGAGGAAAAGCAACAGATACCACAGGAAAATAAATAATTCAAAAGTGAGTTTGTGTTTGCACACCCAACATGTGTCACCACCATCTTCACCCATGAAGCCAGCACATATCACATGTGGAGAAAGACCCATTGCCAGGCCACTGTAGTATTCTGCACAAATATTCCAGTTCAGGATTGGTAGCTGAACTTGATGCAGACGATCTGTTGGTTGATCATCTAATTGTGAAGGTTTGGGATGTAAAAAGATAGATAAGAGCATACAACAGCATTTTGACATGCTCCACCAGTTACAGATTTTGAAAAAAAACAAAACATTCAGAACAGAAGTCAGAAATTCTAAACAGCTTTGCAAAGACTACCATCCATCCATCGGGACCATACTCTGTACAGAGCATTGGTGCTGCTTAAGCAGTCTCCTGGGTTATTGGGCGCAATCCTGGACGGGTCACCACTGTAACACAGGATACCAGCATGTTGGCACTCATTTTGCCTCGATCTGCCTCGCTGATTGGAATATGACAGGTGACCCCAACTGGTATCAATTCAACAGCTAAGCAAGATTTGAACTCAGGATCCTCGGATCCCAAGCCCACCACCCTAACCATTAAGGCAACACGAGGCATACAGACTAACCAGCAGTCAAAAAAAAAGTAATTCCTTCAGTCTAATGTCTATTATGTAACCTTTCAACGACAAGTGATATCATACAAAGACCAATTAAAAAAAAAAATTGGAATATCTTGTTCGCAAGTATTTGTGCCACTCATTCATCCTGATCCCCATAACCCCAAAGGTCCAAATTAGTGTTCACACATTTAATTAATGGATTCAAGATAATTTCCACTTCAACACTGAAATCCATTTATTACACAGCTTGTGGACACCACAGTGGAGGGTACAGGAAGGTTTGTAATAAATAGGCCAACACCAAGTGCTCAGATTGCAGTTGCAACTGAATGCATACAACAGATGAAATAACTAATCAGACAATCAGGTTAAAACAGCACAACTTCCAGGAGGAAGTGCAATTTAATTACTATTTTAAGCAAAACATGACTTTCATGCTTGGGCACGTTGTCCACTCATCCACATTTGAAACCTCTCCAAGGCATCGTCGGATTTACACAACACTTGGCAGAAGCCTTTCTTGTGATGGTCATTTGTTGGTCAAGCCGTTCACCCTCATTTTAAATGGGTCAGCAGAAGGTGAAAAATGTAAAAAGTTGTTTGGCATTACGATAATAGCAAACATGGTATTTCAATAAACTTACTTTCTGGACCATGTTGAAGCTGAAAAGTAAAAATGACTTAAAAGGGAATTTTTCTTCAAATTGAAATAGGCAAGGTCAGAATATACATTAAGTATTAGATGGCAAGGCACAGTTGAGATGCAGGGCTATTGAAACACACAAAATGCACTACTCACCTTCCGTGGTACTGCCCCAACCCGTAGCAGTGCACAGCATATCGACGGGAACATCTGCATTGACCGGTGGCAAGCAGGCCGGCTGTACAGCAGGCCCGAGTTCAAGCGGTCTATCCAAGAGCAGCAAAGCTATGTCATTGCTGAAAGTGATCAAATCAAATCCATCATGAATCTGAATGAGGCTGATATTTCGTACCTAAAATACAACACACGGGATATGCAGGTGCAATGGGAAAGGTAGGTTAGATTAAAAAGGAGACATTGCACTACAAATACAAGGAAAACTGGACAACTTCGATCAATAATCTACCACTGAAGATGAGCCTCCCCTGACTGAGGAGGGTTACCCTCGGAGATCACCAGCAACTTACCCTTGGCCTGCGATCCAATGATGGTCAGATTTTATTCAGACCATGTGACCTTGACCTTCAACATTTATGGATAGAGTATAAAATAAGAAAGTGTTGCCATCTAAAACCTATTGATAAAACTCAACATCACGAAAAATTGAAGGACAATTACTCAAGTTCTGATCAAAAAGGTGTATTTTTTTTTTTGCATTATTGTTTGTAAACAAATGTCAAGGCTCATATGAGAACTAACACACATAACATACAACAAGGGGAGCAGGAGACAAGAGGGGTGGGAGAGGGAAGGACAAAACTGTGAAGAACAGACATGAGACCCGTGGAAGGGAGAGGGATGGGGCAGGGTACACAGGGTAAACAAGATGGACACTACAGGGACTTTCAGGTCCTTACACAACAGGGGCATTCAGGAAGGATAGCAGGAAATTTGAAGGAGGTGGGAGTTTGGGGTGGATTAACAGGGGTACAAAAGATTGTGGCTTTAGATGGGAGAAAATATGACAAGATGCTGCTGAACAGCTGTTTTGAATACCAGGAGTGAAGAGGGGGATTTAAGAGTGTGGGAGTTTGTTCCAAAGGAAGAAAAAAAAAAGAGGAATGAAAAAATGAAGTTGAGCAGTGATTCTTGATAGTTAGTTTTACTAGAAGGGGGTTACTGGCAGACCTTGAGCACCCTGCAGAAATATGGGGAGCGGTGGGGGTGGACATATCGCAGACAGAGCAGGGGGGTAAGGCCAGAGAGGAGACAGTAGAAGACAAAGACCAGAGCTGCCTGTGGTGGAAGTGTGAGACCCAAAGACTCAGCCTCATTGCCGGAGATACCAATAATCCTAAATGCCTTGGTTTCCACAGTGTGAAGCCAAGAAAGATGAGAGGTAGGAGCACCAGCCCAGAGGGGAGAGCAGTACTCCACTCCATCAGGCCGTGGACAAAAGTTTTGTATGTGGTCAAGAGCTCAGGTTGCCAAGGAAGTACTTTGCATGGAGGATGATGCCCAGTTGGTGACTGGCTTTGGAAGCCCGCTTGGAAACGTGGCTTTCCTCGGAAAAATGATGGCAGATAGTGAGACCCAGAAGCTTGAATGAAAGGACTTTTTCAAGAGGATTGTTGAGTAAGTAGATTGGGGGAGGGGGGGTGGAGTCCAGACTGTCCTTTTGAAGATACATCGTGAATGATATATGTTAAGATTGAAAGACATGTTCCACATGTTGGACCAGCTTGTAATTTTATCCAGATCTGCAGAAAGGGAAGAGGCTGCTGCTTGCCAATCTGAAGGATGACAGATGGTACAGCAGAGTGGGGTGTCATCAGCAGAGATAAAGATGATTTTCCATAGTCAGAAAGATCATTGATGAAAACCAGAAAAAGAACAGGGACCAGAACACTGCCTTGAGGAACTCCATTAAGGGCCACAAATTGGCTGCAACAGGAGAGGAAGTCTGAGCCATGAGTAGAGATGGCCTTGGTTACCACAGGATGAGAGTTTGGTGAGCAGAGCAGGGTACAAGACCTTACAAAAAGCACATGATATGTCTAGGGACATGGAGGTCCTCAAAGCCAGAAATGAAATCATGCCATCTATTGCTGGGAGAGAAGCAGCATATCCAAGGTGGAGTGACCTGGTCTGAATCCAAATTGATGATCAGAAAACAAACCAATGGAGAATAGGAAGAATTTAAAGTCTGAAGCAATGATGGATTCCATAAGCTTACTGATTGGGAGAAGGCCGATTGGTCTGTAGTTGCAGAGATCTGTTTTTGCACCTTTTTATGCAGAGCAGTCATGTTTGCTGATTTTCAAGCAGATGGCAGATGACGGTGAACAGAACAGAGAGAAGGTGAGCAAGAGCAGAGGAGCAAGGTTTCAGGACACATGGGCTAATGCTGTCTGGACCGGTTGCAGAATCTGAGTTGAGGTTTAATAGCAAGCTCAACACCTTGTCGGAAGAGTCCAGGAACATCTGGGTGCAAATGGGTATGGTGGGTACAGAAAGCGATGAGTTTAGGACAAGATTTAGAAGCAAACATGAAGTTTAGGCATTCAGCCTTTTCAGGTTTAGTTTCAGAAGTATGGCCATTTGAGGTGATGAGAGGGGTTGGAGGGGGAGCATCCACCGGAAACAGACATAACTAGACACCACCAGGATTTGGAGGAGGGAGTCAGGTTTGAGAGTTCATACCCGAGATTAGAAAGATTCTGGCTTTGAGGGTAGACACGCTGTTCCAAGCTTTGTGGAAGGAACTGAGATTGTCTTCAGTTGGATGAGCCTTCCATGAGGCGAAGGCAAGTGGTTTCAGGAAAACCACCTCGCCACAAGCTTCATTGTACCATGGGTGGGAGAAAGGGTAGGACAACTGAAGATGAGATGGGATAAATCTGTGCATGAGGGAGAGGGCAAGTTTCTTTGAAATAATTCCCAGGATGAGTTGACGTTCGAGAAAGTTGAGATGGGAGACCAGTCGAGAAGTGTGATGGTTGCTTTAAGTCCCTGAAAGTTGGCCTGAGTGAAATGCCAGACTCAACAGTGCTGAGGTGGTTCTCTAATAACAGCCAGAGAGATGTATACTTTGACAAGCATGTGGTCCGATGAACCAATTGGAGCAGAGGAAGAACAGCAGATATTTTCAAGGAAATTGGTCAAAATCAGGTCCAGAAAAGATGGAGTACCATTCGTTGAGATCCGGGCTGGGAAGTTGACAGATTGTGTCAGTTCCAACAAGTCGCAGAAGTCTTTTCTTGAAGTGCCATGGGCAGGTGAGGTAGCCACACCGTCAACTGGCATGCTGATAATTGTTGTCACCTTTTCTGAGGATGAGAGTTGGGATGAGTATAGAAGTTAGTCCATGTTTTCAGAACGAGATGTAAATCGAGTCATCTGTTTGGTGGATGGTACAAAACAAACACGAGGTGGGAGTGAAAGCCCTAAGCCAGAGGTATTCGGAAGTGAGTTTTTTGATAATTAGGTAACAATCCAAAAGAAAGTAGGTCAAGCACACATCAAATATCAGGTGCATATTAGTGCAGATCCACTATTATTATGCAAGAACGTCTTGGATGGCAAAGCAGTCTGAGATTCTGCATTGGCAAAATTATGTGATGAAAAAACGATTTTTCAGATCACCATTTGACCTTCAACCAGTATGGGTATGATTTAAATCAAGCATAAATGCACCTTCCTCCAGGCTATCGAGAGGGCAATTTTGTTCCAATCGGATAAACCTCAGTCGAGGTATGGTAATAAATGTTAAAATGTCTACAATTGGGTCATGACCTTAAAAGTTACATCATGGTCAAAAAAAAGAAATTACCTCAACCCCACGAATGATTTGTTCTCATTATTGATGTAAATTCTCATTCCAAAAGTTCTGACTGGATTTGAGATCCAGCTCAGAATTTGCCACAAAAAAGTAGTAAAACCAAAATGGTGGTTTAGTACTCCTGAGTGTATGACCTTGACCTTTAACCTGTCAGAGTATGATGCGAAGTAGGTTTCAATGTGGCTTGCTCCAGGCTAATGAGTAATTTTGTTCTGATCAGACAAACTTTAGTCAAGTTATGGTTTCAGAAGAAAATGTTTAAATGTCTATAACACTGGGGAACAATTTTTTTCTTATCTGTTGCATGAGAATTTTCAACTTATTCTATGTATGTTATCAACGCTGATTACAAATCTGAAATCGGTTTTCTTAGACAAGCTCGAGTTTTCATGCAATTTGAAACTTGCGATTTTCGCAAAAAAAAAAGGACACCCATTGCTATTTGCACTGGGGATAACTTAAGAACTAGGGGTGCGATTTCGGACTTTAGTTGAAATATACGATGCGTAAACTGCTAAATTACTAAAGACCATATTCGTTTTGCTGCTAACGATTTATTTGGCATCAATTTTCTTTGTCTTTATTGACATATATTCTTTAACTTTATGTTTTTCTTTGTTTCAGATCTGATCATGGCTTCTTCAATAAGACATAAATATGCACATAATCCTGATGCATTCTGTTATGTATGTGACTGCGACACACTACTTCGTCAAAAGCACAATATAACATCGTTTGTAAGGCGTGCCTAAAAGCCTATTTTGATGTTCCCCTTGGCGACCAAGACAAGAAATGGGCTCCTCATATTGTATGTCATAATTGTGAGGAAATGCTTCATGACTGGACAAAAGGAAAACGAAAGGGTCTGCCTTTTGGAGTTCCCATGGTTTGTCGAGAACCCAAGGACCATGTAACTGACTGCTATTTTGCCTGGTCAACACAAAGGGTGTCGGCAAGAAAAACCGGCAAAAGATCTCTTATCCCTGCATTCCCTCAGCAATTCGACCTACTCCGCACTCTGAGGAACTCCCCGCTCCAGTCTTTAATGGTTTTGTCTTATCTGAAGATGAAGGCAGGGAACATGATCAGCAAGAGCACGAGGGTTGTGATGACAGGCTTCAATAAATGGTTTCAGAATCCGAAGCCTCCTCATCTGATATCAAACAGTCATCAGCCCCTCAGCAGTTTAGCCAACCGGAATTGAATGACCTAGTGCATGATTTGGGGCTCTCCAAGAAAGCAGCTGAGGTATTAGCCTCCAGGCTGCAAGAAAAAACATCTACTTGACCACTCTGCAAATGTTTCATATTTCCGAAAGCGGGACCAGATCTTTGTCGCGTTTTTCGAGAAGACAAGCAGTTTGTTTACTGCCACAATATCCCAGGTCTTCTCAGGCAATTAGGTGTTACTTCGTATAATCCAACAGAATGGCGATTATTTCTGCATTCCTCTAAGCGCAGCCTCAAGTGTATTCTCTTGCACAATGACAATGTTTATGGAGCGGTTCCAGTTGGTCACTCAGTGCATTTGCGAGAAGAACATCACATAAAAATGGTCATTGACTTACTCAAATATCACGAGCACAACTGGATCATTTGTGTGGACCTGAAAATGGTCAACGTTCTCCTTGGTCAACAGAAAGGCTTGACAAAGTTTCCATGCCATCTCTGCATGTGGGACAGCCGAGCTCGAGAGAAACACTGGATCCAGAAGGAGTAGCCCGTCCGTGAAACTCTGGAAGCAGGAATGCCAAACATTGTGAATGACCCAATCGTCTACCGAGAGAAGATCATCTTTTCCCCACTCCATATCAAGCTCGGCTTGATGAAAGTTCGTGAAGGCATTGAGTACTGATGGTGAATATTCAACATGTAGTTTCTGCTTTTCCTGCTTTGTCTTTCGAGAAGATCAATGCAGGTGTGTTCGATGGACCTCAAATTCGTGCCCTTGTATGTGATGAGGAATTTGTAAGGAAGATGAATGACAAGGAGAAGATAGTGTGGCTGTCTTTCGCCACAAATATACAAGACTTTCTTGGTACTAAAAAGGCAGATAACTACGAGTTTCTGGTTACTAGAATGCTGTTGGCTTTTCACGATCTTGGGTGCAACATAAGTGTCAAGCTCCATTTCCTGAATAGTCACCTTGATCAATTCCCTGAGAACCTTGGGGCTGTAAGTGAGGAACAGGAAGAGCGCTTCCATCAGGACCTCATGACGATGGAAGAGTGCAACCAAGGGCGATGGGACAAAAATATGATGACAGACTACTGCTGGAGCATCAAACGAGATTGCCCTGTGGAAGTCCACAAATGCAAGAGCTACAAGTGCAAATTCTTGCCTGAATAGGACCTATTTGAACTTTGCATTCCATCCTTATCAATTGTTCTGAATCACCTATCGTCTTTATGTCGAAATATGTTAATTTAAATTTGCTTTCAATTCAAATTGTAACTTAACAAATTAATGTTGAATTGCAAAATACATGTTTAATATAAATTTGCTTTTAATACAAATTGTAACTGACCAAATAAATGTTGATAATGGTGGATTGCAAAAAAATGTAGAGCTCACAGAGAGAAACTAACTTCAGATTTGAATTCAGCACACTCAAATTAGGTAAGATCAAGTGCTGGAATCAATGCAACAAAAACTTTGTTCCCCAGTGATAATCAGATCATCATACAAAAATATGCAATTTGGCGTTTGACTTTTTGACCTCGATACATTTGGTGGTTACTTATCTGATCACAACCAAACTTGACAAGGGCACCAAGTGTCATACAATGGAGGTTATAGCAATTTAACTTTCCCCCATCTGCAAAGTGGGGGAGGGGAAGGGGGGATAGTTGCACCTTGCACAGACTCCATGTTGAGGTGTATAATAGGTTATGGCTTTTCATGGGGCATACTTTCAGGATGTAAAAATTATTATAACCACAAACATTTCAGTCAATTCTGTCCAATGTACAATTACATTTTTAAACAGTTGCTATGAGACTGAAAGAAGATTCGAGGAAATTCGACGTGATTAAGGCATTCTATACTTATCACGTCCCCCTCAGATAAATGGATCAGAACTATCTTGAATCGATGGGCCTCAAGGTAAGTGGCAATCATGTTTAGCTAACAAAGCTACTTACATGAGTCTTGACACATGAATGATGGAGGTTCAACAATGGAAGTTGTAGCGATTTAACTTGCCCCCCCCCCTCCAATTGGGTGTTCCACCTTGTGGGAAGTCCATGTTAAGGTGTATATCCATGTTAAGATAGCCAGATGTGATTTTCTTCCAAGGCCGCTTCTCATAAAACTAATGCCAACACCAATGATAACAGCAGAATATTAATGTTTTTACATCGCAGTATTAAGATTAATACTATCCACTCACTCCAAGGGGTTTTTCCTCCTTAGACAAACACTGTTAATGTACATAAATGGCTTATTGTGGTGTTTCATGGGGAGGAGGAGGAAGAGGCCCACCATAAATAAAAAAAAATTTAAACAACGCATGATTATTACCTTTTTAAATAGTCACTACGGCTGTTTAACAAACCTGAAAGAAATGTGGAGGAATCCCAATATCCTTGAGTACACCACAGAATAATGGAGCAGAGACAAGATCTACTGTAATCTATATACCACAAAGAGGATAACATGATACTTCCTGAACCTCTCATAGGGAAGGGATGTACTTATGACCTAAAATTAGGTTAGCCCTGCATACTATATTTCTTCACATTATTGATGCAAAATTTAGTTAAGAAAATCCCAGCTGGCTCCAACATACAGCTTGGAAATTGATATGGAAATTTAGTGTGTTGATTGTGGAAAGAAAAAATATATATATATATATATATATATATATATATATATATATATATATATATATATATACACATGATTTTTCCAAATGGTTGATTAATTCTATGAGGGATCAAAGAAACCCTTACCATAAAAAATTGGGGTGCCAATTGTAGAAAGCAAACCCAACAGCAAGAAGCCTACCCCTCTCCCATAGGCAGATGCTTAATTAAGCAGAAGAAACGGGACAGTTGGTTTTGGCAAGCATTCCATACCTGCTCAGTTCCTTCAAAATTGTTTCGGTCATGATCTCCGGCAACAACCTCCCACAGAGTTTCATCAGGCAACCTAAAAATGGCAATGGAAAACAAACAGGAAAGTTAAAGCTGATATAAATTGCATTTTTGGATGGATAATTTTTTTTTGTTTAAATCAATAAATTCTCAGTTTTAACACTGAAATGAAATATATATATATATATATATATATATATATATATATATATATATATATATATATATATATATATATATATATATATATATATATATATTATGGTTTTTGGAATGTACCCTGGGGTGATTGGGGGGGGGGTGTGGGAGCATCCATGTAAACAGGATTTCCCACAATGAATAATTCCATTAGTTTATGTGGTAGTTTGACCTTTGCCCCATTTCCATGTGTTTGAGGGGGTGAAATGCATTGAGGTTTGTCGATGTATTCCTCTGTGACGTTTCCCCATTCTCTACCCACTTTTATTATTCTCAATCCACCAAAATCTGCTTTACCAAACATCAATTCAACAATCCTTCCTTCATCCCGTCGGTCTTTCCTTCAACTCCGCAGTCAGTACATTTTTATTATTTGCGCCGTCTCTGTATCTATCTCCCTCAACTCAATCCACTCATTCCTCAATTCATAATTTACCCTCTGTTCATCCGTCCCTTACCATGGACATTTAATCTTCAAGACCAGTTGAATTACCTTCCCACATTCTTCCTCCTGAATATTTGTCGTGAAGGACAACACTTCACAAACAAACAAACAAACAAACAAATGAAATTGCTCCTTGAGCAAGGAATTGCCGGAATAAGTCATATCTCCATGATCTCTGAAAAAAAACAAAAACCTGGAAATTAATTTGGTTCTTACAAGTCAATAATGCTACTGTTTAATGAGTTATAGCATTTAGTTTGGTCATGATCATAACTTGGAAGTCAATTGGACTTGAAATGGCGTTTTTATCGCAATTTGAAAGTTTAGACCTTACCTCCCCCCCCTGACATTCGACCACCGACCACTAAGAAGGCTGTTGATCTGACACCCCAATGAGACATATGGTTGGATGCAGTATTGGAATATGCACATTTTGGATTTGGTTTGAAGTCGATACGACCATTTTAGCAGATGTTATTGTGAAAATAAGAATTTCGGTTTTTCGGTGACCTTGACCTTTGACCTAGATTCACGAAAAACAACGTGTCTAAGTTGGACCATTGCCGACGTCTGTACCCAGTTTGGTCATGATCGCTGAAATGGTGTGGCTTCTACAGGGTAAACAGACAGACAGACAGACAGACACACACAACCGACCAACATAATTGCCGAAATCCGAAGGATTCCAGCAATGCACGCGCACACGCACACGTTTGAATGTAGAGTGAGTGGGGAGGCTATCTCACTGTTGGGTGCACAAAGGGCACGGCGGGGCTCATGTCACCATCTGAACACACAATGCGGGGACTTTCCACAGCCCAATTGCTGCACCAGCCTGCATTGGATGTGCAACAATGAAGATGATCATGTGATGTTTGCTTTCTCAAAGCCACACAGCTGGGAAACTTGTAAAAGACCAGGACACGGCTCGGTTAGGGGGTGTTGTTGATGCCCCAGGGGCTGTTTGTCGATGCGCCCAGGGCACAAGTGCAGTACATCTCAGACTGCATGTTTGGGAGATTGTCTGACAGAGTGCGGGTCATGCTGGGATACGAGGTGCAGGAGCGAGTTGTGCCGGAGCCAGAGGCGAGTAGCCTATGAGACAAGGGTGCGGCAAAGTCTTTGGAGCGTCACAGCTCCACATACACTTGCACTGCATGTTTCCAACAACACCGACAACTCCACCACCCAACATATTTGGCCCTCCCACCCCACAAACAATATTAGAGGTAAGGGGGCAGGGGGGGTTGCCACCACCCTGTCTGCTTCCTCATCTCCTTCCTGGAATGAAAGATTTTACCACGTTTGTTGTACAAGTCTGTACAAGACAGAACTACATATTAGACATGCTCGTTTGTCCTTTTTTAATTGATCTGACAGTGTTTTTATTATCGATGGATGGGAAGTTTTTGCCCCACTGATTGGCTCTGCAATTAGCCAATGCTGCACCCCCAGTTCTGCTCAGCCATATCAAGTACTCGGGTGCACGTTGAGGGAGCAGACCTTGGTTGAGGTCATTAGGTCACCAAAAGGTAAAGATGTAATCGGCGAAAGGACCCTGTTAGACCTAATTACCACAACCAGCATCTGCAGTTGGTTGACAACCCTCCAGGTTGTGGAATTACTTGCGGTGCTGGGGCCTCAGGGTCAGTAGCGGTGGTTGGTCCAAGTACGCACCTCATGTGCTGATACCATATACACATACGCCCCTCGTGAAAAATTGTAAATGGTTATTTCAAGCCCCATCACTACCAATACCTGATTTTACAATTTCCAATGACTTTCAAGGCTTGTTCTGGACCTGCTCATGAGATTGAAATGCTTGTGATCAAAAGAGGATTGAAGAAGAAGAAGGAAGAATGGTGAAAAGATTAGAAATTCATAAAACTGTAAGCATGACAATTTTTCATCGCAAGTAGTTTCTTCACACAGCGGATTTAACGGAATAAGTAACCATGGCAATGTTTTTTATTTTTATTTTTCCAACCAAGTAAATCAATGATTACCTTTCAATCAGGAGATAGTCAAGTGAAGGTACAGGGCATGAAGTGGACTTCAAAACCATGAACAGACATTTTTGGGAGTGAACTACATTGCCAGTGGAAGAAGATGATGATGATGATGAAGTAGTGTGCAGACATAAAAAGAAACACTTTTCTGGGACCCATATCAATAGGTAACAGCCGCTACATGGACAGTGATATTACGCACTTGGGACTGCAATATTGTTCAGGATCTCATTGTTCACGAGAGAAATGGCTCATGGTAGAGAAAAAACAGAACTCGACAATGATGTCCACGGGAGCAACAAAAGTTGACGCAAAAAGTGAAATCTGAATCCAAAAAGATGCTCCTGGTGTCCTTGGAACATGTAAAATAAAATCTGACAAAATAATTACCTTTAGAAGAGTGAAAAAATGAATTTTGGAGCCATTTTACCTCAAGTTCCACAGAGCCTATTATTTAATTATATTGGGTGCAGAGAATAAATAAATAAATAAAAAACACCTCTTTCCTAGATTTGTTTCCTGTTTCACGAGATTTCAACAATTATTTAGGCCACGAGTTCCGATCTTCATGTATGGAATCTAATTTCGATTATCAGCTTTTAATAAGCCGAAATGAAACATTATTCAATCTTGCCAGGAGCCAATCACATTGCACCTCACCTCACACAGCCAATCAGCAAAAACAAGAACAGACCAACAGACAAGTGTGTGTGTGTGTGTGTGTGTGTGTGTGTGTGTGTGTGTGTGTGTGTGTGTGTGTGTGTGTGTGTGTGTGTGTGTGTGTGTGTGTGTGTGTGTGTGTGTGTGTGTGTGTGTGGGTGTGTGTGTGTGTGTGTGTGTGTGTGTGTGTGTGTGTGTGTGTGTGTGTGTGTGTGTGTGTGTGTGTGCGTAAAATACACACGGCGTTTCCGGGGGGAGGGGGTGCTGAGAAGTGGGAGAAGGAGGATAGGAGAATGGGGCAGGTGGATTAGGGGAAGGGGACTGTGTCAGGGCAGGATATCTAGAACACCAATGGGTAAAGGTGTCTTAAAGGGTCTTGGGTTCTTCAGTGTCTAACGTCTCAAGGTTCTTACAAGTCATAAGGGGTGTTAATAGTCTTCAGAGTCTTCAAGATTCTTATGGATCTTAAAGCTTCTTAATTGTTTGGGGAATTCAATGGTCTTAAGGTTCTTAGAGGTCTCATCTTCCAAGCATGTAGAAAGTATTCTCTCAAGCATGCATTTCAATCTCACGCAAGTTCAAAAAAAAAAACACAAAAAAAAAATTGTATGAAGGCTGAATTTGTGGATGAAAACACTTCGGCTAACAGCTGGGTCGGACTTGGTCTGTGTGCCAAATTTGGTGATTGTCGGCCCAGTGGTGTTTGAAAAAAAAAAAAAAAGAGACAGACAGACATCCAATGATTATTATATTACATTGCCCTGCCATGATAGGACATATTAAGCTGCTTTACATACCTTAATATGGCATGTGTTTAAACAACATGGCAATTCCAATGGATCTTTTGTAGTATAGTCGAGTCATAAAGGGTCTACAAGATCTACAATCTTGGGAGTCTTCAACGTTCGAAGGGGTCTCAGCAGTCTAAAGGGTCAAAAGCTAAATTCAAATAATGTGTAATTAATGAATAGACGTACGTAATTGATAGACAAAAAGTATGCCTCACACACCCACCTCATCATTTATGGTAGATAAATCTTCAAGGGACGGGCATGGTGTGGTGATTGCGAATAGGACCGTACTGTGCACCACTTACCGGAGCAGATAGCTTTGGCTTAATGCAGCTCAAAAATGGTGAACGTATTTATTTAGTTTCCAATTGCGTGAGGAGTCAGGTCAGCTGTGCAATGAGCCAATGGATGGAAGACACAGCTCGATAAGTCGGTGTGCTGGCCTTTGGTCATGATACACGTCACATGATATCTGTTAACCAATTATATCAAAAATAAATGAAAAGCCAGAAAAGTGATCATTAAAGGCTTGGGTGGTGGATGAAAATACCCTTAGGACAACCCCCAGATTAGATTTGGGCTGTGTGCCAAATTTGGTGGTTGTCGGTCCAGTGGTCATTCCAAAAAAATAGCCGATTAATCTCATTTATTAGATATAAACACAAAAACCTACTCACATGTCACCTGTGAATGGCGAGAATAACCAATCAGCTCTAATCTAATAAACTAACCCAAGTGGCCAGCATTAATGCGCATTAGACTGATGAAAAAAAAAATTACATTTGAGTGATAAAAAATGGCAAATCACGACTGGCTGACTGGAGCCATTAAAGTAGGAAAAGAGAACAATGACCTTTGCTTGGATAGTCCCTCAAAGTATTATTGCACTTCAAAGTATGACTGAGGATTACACAAGGTAATTCATGTGTACTTGAAAATAGTTCAAGTAAAACACCCACATGCTGGAAAGGCAGTCTACAAGGGGCTTAAAAGCCACATCAGTAGAGTGCACTGGTGGAGGTAAAACCACAAGAGACATCAGATATCACCGTTTCATGGATTAATAAATAAAAGCCAGTTTGAAACATGTGAACACCCATCTCCTGCCATCACCATTCTCCTCCCCTGTGCCACACCTACATACTGTGTTTCGCCAACCTACACGACACCATCTTCCTGCAGCCATGACCAGCTTGAGCCAGCAGAAAGACCCACTTACCCCTTTGTTCCAGTGCTAGTCCAGCAATTTGGCACGTTTTCAGAGTTTAGTTTCATTCTCATAAATTTGCAAGTTGATGCTTGCTCTGTTTTTTTTTTTTTTTTTCTTCCTGGCTCGTCTGTCAACCACTGGATCTGTTCTGTGATGTATAGTGTCTTATCCATCCTTGTCTTCATGTACCATTTAAATCAGCCACTTATTTGTCAGACCATTTTCCAACCTTCTTGCCTTTCCAGAAGAGCAACCACAATGTTCGGCTTCAATTGGAACGAGCCTTGGGGGATTGTAAATTGGTCAATCATACAGTAAATTTAGAATGTAGTAAATTCAGATTGTTGGGTCATTTGCAAAGGTTCAAAGACCCTCTGTATTAGCGGGTCACATGACCCAAGTTAACGGAGCTTACACTCTGAACTGTTTGCGAGGCAATACTGACCCGTTTGGAACTATACAATGGTCTTCAAAGGTTGGTGCATTACACCTCGGGAATAGTCTTCAGAATATATGTTGCACTCCTTTCACCAATTTCAGCTCTACACTCTTCTCGATAATGAAGATTCACAGTTCTATTCGTGCTAGGGGTGATCTGCAAAATCATTTCTTTATTTATTTATTTTTAATCTGAAAATACATTTCCGACAAACAATTTGAATGCTCTCCTCACCTAATTCACTACATTTAACAATTCAACCTAACACTATTTTTAAACAATGTTTCGAATTGGATACATCTTTGTGACTCACCCTGTATATGAATTAAAAAAAAAAAAATCTAAAATAATAATAATAATAATAATAATAATAAATAAATAAACCTGCCTTGGATTGTTGCATCATCGCATTGGTGAAACCTTTCAATTCACAATAATCCATTGCTATGGACTCGAGGTTTTTGCACATCATTTCATAAGAATTTTGTGAAGTTACGAGTCCAATCGTTCAAAGGTATAAAACATTCATCTTGGAGTCGTCTCGCCAGAGTTCAGTTTGGAATGGAGTTTCACAATTAGGGCGTTGGAATCAGTGTGCCATCCCCTTGTATGGACATCAAGCTGGAGAGACCCTTCCACTAGCATTAGTTGGTGGATGTTAAAGACCCCACTGTCTTTCACAAAGAGTAGGTTAGTTAATTGCTGGCACCCTGAAACATACTCAAAAGTCCTACCTTCACAAGTTCCAGGACATCAGGCCTCGCCAGGTCATGAAAAAAACTTTGCATGTGGCAGACTTGAGAAGGTGAGATTAATTGGCACCATTAAAGTCGTAGGAGAGAGCAATGAACTTTGGGCTATGTTTGGATATTCCCTCAAAGTATTATTGCACTTCAAAGTATGACCAGGGATTACACAAGGTAATTCATGTGAACTCGAAAATAGTTCAAGTAAAACATTTACATACAATCACACCAAATAAATGCAGATTTGGCATAATACATGCAATCCTAAAGCTGCAAATTTGCCCAGGTTAACGGAACACAGTTGAAGGTGGTCTTTAAGAGTCAATCATCCTTTATTTGCTCTGTAAATTCTGGTGTTCCTCAGGGTTCTGTTTTTGGTCCTGCCATCTTTCTGGTATTTATCAATGACTTGTCCAATAACATTTTATCCCAACCCGCCATGCAAGCCGATTATTCCACAAGACTGTGTATTCCCCAATTAAACACACACTTCTCCTAGTGAGGTTTGTGCCTGATTGAAGTGGGGTTACAATTGGCTGGTAACCTTCAATGCCAAGAACACGAGATTGCTGTCCCTGTCTTGTTCTAGAAAGAGATATTTTCCTCCTGTGCACATGGCTCCTTTCATCTTGCCAGAAGCATCAGACCTGTGCCATCTTGCTCTCAATATATCTGCTAATCTCAGCTGGGAGAAGTATATATTAGGTATTTCAGAGTGTTTCTAATAGAGTTGGTCATCTCTATTGAACCCAGAAATATTGTTGCGAATCTGAAGCCATGAACACTCAACACACAGGTCCGATAGAACAGTTATATCGGTAAGTATGTTTTTAGTTAGGGTCCCCGTCCCTTGTTTAATGGGTAAATAAATGTACATGCGCTGTGAGTTATTTTGATAGTTAGGGTTTTTACAACACTCACGACTACGGCTACGACAACAACGCCATCTTCGCTCTCACAGAGACAACCCTCTGCTCCCGGCATTCTCAACGCGCTCGCTGGAATGCGGGTGTGTTTGGAATTCATTTGGGGATGGAATTCCATTCCCAAATATGGTCATGAACCGGTTCGCTTGGCTGTGTGCCCGAGGACGGGCCACGCCTGAGCGAACTGTGCCCGAGAGTGGGCCACGCCTGAGAGCGATAAAAGTAATGGAGCGAAAATAATCATGTGGATCTGCTCGAGTGAGAGAACGAATCCGTGCCCATTCAAAACGCATCTCTCGAGGCTGGGTGAAAGGCATCTCGTCGCTGGTATGCTCTGGTTCCCGGGTCATCTTGTCTTGTGGCTGGCTGCTCTTGGTCCGTTCGTGCTGACTGGTGCTCCGGGAAGGTGTGGATGTCGAGCTGCACGCTCGCGGCCAGTAGCTTGCTATCTCGTCCCTCAGCTCGACTTCCCTCCGAGCTGAAGGGATAATAAAGACCATTTTGGGTCCGTTTATTTGGGTGTGCGTCTGTGTGTGGGCCCGTCTTTAAATAGGAATTGTTTTGTTCAAGTGCTTGTGTGTAAATTTACATTCTCTATTAGTCATGATAACTCTGCCCTTACGTGCTTCTCTCGTTTTCCCCGATTACTGTGAATAAATTCCCCATTTGTTAAATGTATCAGCTTGTTTCTGTGCTTCTTCCATTGGCTTAGCAAGGCACGTGTTGGTGAATTACAAAGGCCGTTGCCTCTGTAAATGTACATTTGGACCGACAGGACTTCGGCAACCATCCGCTCGGGTTGCGCACAGGTCAGGCACGCTAACGGCTCGACTCGTACGAGTGCCGTCGAGGGTGTGAATACTCGGTAGCTTTGTCCGCGTGGGTAATTAGGTATATTGAAGTTTGGCAATTAATCCTACCCCACACGGTCAAATTATTGACGATTCACGGTCCGGTAAGGGACCCGTACCCTCGGAGTTTTTCGAAAGGTACGATCTAGATTCCGGGTGTTCGGTAGAGTTCACCCTACCGCCCCACCTAGCGGTCGTGATCGCAACAGATACCCAGCCCACAACAATATCTATCTCCAGATACTATCTTCTATTTGCACAAGACAACTAAATGCCCCCTTATGGGGTACTGTTGTCACATTTGGGTTGGAATACCAGCCTGTTATTAGACAGGCTCCAGAAGCATGTAGCAATTTGGTTGGAGTAGAGCTTAGCTCATCTCTCCAAGCACTTTCACATAATGTCTGGTACTACTGAGTGTTTTACAGATATTTTCACAGCAATTGCTCCACTGGTCTTTCCAACTTAGTATCTTCTGTCAGGGTCTTTGGTCGGGAGACTCGTATTGCCACTTCATACCGATACGTTTTGGCCATACCTAGGTGGAGAGCGGAGAGCGATGCAAGTAGGTTTTTTATTTTTATTTTTATTCCATGTGCTGCATCAATTTGGAATTCTTTGCTGGTCACATGCTTCTCCACATCTCATGATACATTTTCTTTCAGGAAAAATATAAATTTACACCTCCTTCAGCTTTTATTATTTTCTTTTATTTTGTAACCCGACAATTTAGCGGCTCTCAGCTTTGTTTAGGGCAAATTTCAATTTATTTAAAAATAAATAAATAAATAACAATAATAATAATAATAATAATAATAAAAAAAACCTCTTTTTCCAAAATGCCAAACAATAGTTTTCATAAGTCAAATAAAAGTCAATTCTCCGCCATTGAAATAACTACATGCTCCGAGATGTAGCACCCCCTGCTGGCATACTGCACGAATACCCACAATTAACATTCCGTTAAGTATGACTCCATCAGGAATCCAAAGGCAAGTGGACAGTTCAAGAGCAAATGAGCTATCTCACTGCACACAAAGTGTCAAAACCTGGGTGATGCAGCAACATATTTCAGAATAAGAATGGAGCTCTCAAGTCAAACACCATTGCCGAAGACTCACAGGTGAATGCAGTGAGCAGCAGTGAGCACCCAGTCAGCCCTGATGACTGTTCCTCCACAAAGGTGGTCACCAAGGAGCTGCAGGCTCACCTGCCAGGGCCACGAGTGTGGACGTGCCTCAGAGCCGCCAACCAAACGGCTGATCCCGGGTTTAGGAGGTACCGCTGCCATGCCACACGTGCCTAGTGTGAGACCAGAAGTAAAGATAATGCATCAAAAACATGAGAAAACATGTTAAAAAAAGAATCAGATAAAATTGGAGATTCAAAAATAAAAAAAAGTTGTGAATGACTACAAAACCAAGTCTTTACCCCAATTCAACATTTTACCTTCAGGGATGAGAAAAGGAATTGGAACTGTTGGAAAAGATCGAGGAATGGCACCAGGCAGTGATAAAGGATCTGAAGTGGAAAGGATAGTTGATGAAATCAAAACCAAAGAAAGCAAAAGTACTCCCAACCAAAAGTAAAATAAAACTAGAAAGCATCTCAAAATTAAAGCCCATCTAACATTCACTTTGTACTCAATATAAAATTGATGGAGAAAAAGAAAAGAAAAAAAAAGCTGAATCATTAACAAAAAAAAAAAAAAACTATCTACAATTCCAGCAGTGTGTGTGTGTGTGTGTGTGTGTGTGTGTGTGTGTGTGTGTGTGTGTGTGTGTGTGTGTGTGTGTGTGTGTGTGTGTGTGTGTGTGTGAGTGTGTGTGTGAGTGTGAGTGTGAGTGTGAGTGAGTGTGAGTGAGTGTGAGTGAGTGTGAGTGTGACCGCTGTTTCTCGACAACCACTGGTCCAATCTAATTGAAACTTGCCAGGTATATTGTGGGGACCCTGTAGATGTGCCTTTTCAAGGTTTGATATTAATCGGACAAGTGGTTTCCAAGTTATGTCCATTTATTTACCAAACCAATGACAGGACACGGTGCTACGACATCACTATTGACGTCAATTTTTTTTATGCACGTACAGCCGCGCACGGGCACGCGAGAGCGAAGGAACGGCCTGTGTGTTTGTTTCTGGCACGCGGTTAGAAAGTATTTTTATTTTTATTTTTATTTTTTTCCCCCACGTACGGCCACGTGCGCGGCCTTACATGAAAAAAAATCTTCACAATCACAATTCTTCTTCTTGATTGAAATGATTGATAATTCTTTTTTTTCTTTGCACGTATGGGCACGCACTAGTAACAATAATAATAATAATAAATATACCATCAGAGATGGGGAATCCCCCGCCATTGAATGAAAAAGGTCATACATATTCCAGATAATGAGGGAGGTGAATTGTAAACAAGACACCATTTGGTCATCATCTCGAAAAGGTTCCCCTGGGGTGAGGAACGTAGTAACCAAAAATAATTGAAATCAGATAAATGGTTTTCCATTTATTACAAAAAACATTTTTTCAAGATGGCCGCCCCAGTCTGCCATCTTTGATCCGGCCACGCCAAAAATCAATAGGGTTCTTCCTTTTCAGGTGGAACATGTGTGACCCAAATTTAAAATCGATATGGCAAACAGTTTACGAGTTGTCGCACTCACAGCTATAAATGTTGACGCCAGGACGGAAGGACGGACGGACAGCCGGACGACCTGGGTGACAACAATATCCCCCTTCTGCCACGCGGTGGGGGATACAAATACAAAAAATATCCTGGCATCTCAAGCAGTGGACAGGTTGATAAGGACCATTTCTACTCACTGTGACTTTGCCCTTTGATATTTTGATCCAGTTATTCATTAGTGTTCTCCACATTATCATACTCAAGGTTTCTTTCAGAATTGATGTGAAAAACTCAGATGGCAAAAAGGTTATGGCCTTGTCAGACAAACACCCAATTGTGAAAACCACATCTCCTGCTGCATGGGAAATGGGCCATGAAAAACATCCAAAGCTTGGTCACATCCTCACAACCTGCACGATCCTTAAACAGCAAAACCAGACGTCTTCAATCCTCCTTGCAAAAAAAAAAATAATCAGGTTGCTTTTTGCCTCAAACATTCACATTTAATTATGCTCATATTGAAGTACAATAGAGACAAAACCAACAATAACTATAACTACGTTGTCGATGGCACACCATCACACATTCACACATGCAATGCTTTGTCTCATTAACGCTAGGTGAAATTTTGATTTAAAAAGCTACAAGACAATTTTTTTTTTTAAATCGACCCCGTGACCCCAACCCCTCTGGCCTGGCCCCTAGGGGTCATATCAAAAATCCAAAAGTGTTGTGCACTTCCCCATACATATATCTACTATGTCCCAAAGTTTCAAGTTCCTATTTCAAACGGTGTAGGAGGAGTTACAGGGTAAGACAGACGGACGTACGGAGGCAATCACAATATTCCCGCTTTTCTTTGAAAGCACGGGAATAATAATAAACAACTTGATATCTGCAGTCAAAAAGCGATCACCAAGGGGCAATAATCTCCCATAATGGAACCGAGTATGGGCCAATCACTTCACAATCACAAACAGGTTGGTGGTTGCTGTCTCCCACAGCCTCCTTTCTGGTCTTGCACTCTCTGCTCTTTCCATGCTTTGTCCTCCTCACCCCCAGGTTTCTGCAAGGCTCACATGGTCTACCATCAACCTCGTTCTGATGAAACAACCTAAATCCAGGATCACTGCTCACCTCCACTCATTTTTTTTTTGTTCCCCCCCCCACCTGTGGAACAAACAAACATTCTCTTCAATCTCATTATTCCCTCCAGGCCTTCAAGACAGCTGTTCACAATATCATATCAACTCCAATTCAAAACAATGATACATTTACCCTCATTAACCCACCACAATCCCTCATCCTTCCAAATTTTAGTTTTCCCTCCTTGGCATTTCCTTTTGTATCCATCTCGTCTACCCCATGCATCATCTCGTGCCTTGCCCCCAATCCAACCCCCACCATTGCTTGTCCAAGTCTCCCTCCATCTTGGTTTTTAAATCTGTTGGAGATTCCCCATTCTCTCTCCTGTTCTATTTGTGTCCTGTTTTTGGCTGTTAAATCCTTACCACTCAATGTACTAGTTCTTCCACGAGCCTAAACGTGTACAACAAAAAACAGGAAAAAAAAAGCAAAAACAAAAACAAAAAAGGGGGGGGGGTAAGCCTCCCTGGCACTTTTTAGAGTGCCATATGACCCTGACCTTCAACATTTAGGGATAGAGCATAAAGAAAGAAAAAGTTTTTCCATATACAATCTATCCCTAAAACATCATGAAAAAAAAAAATCAGAGGAACATTTTTTCAAGTTGTAATCAAAATGGTGTTTTTTGTTCATTGGTTCACAATCCAATAAAAAGCAGGTCAAGGACACTAATCAACAAGAAAAAGAGCAATCAGATTGCAGACACTCATCAGGACTTGTGTGGTGTTTGTGTAATGGTGTGTTGACATTACAAGAACTGCCACTTTATAATTGCTGGCAGTGATGACCGGGTACCAAGACATCCCAATTTGATGCAACCCTGCTATGAATGGACACTTGACCCTGACCCATGATGTTTATTTTTTATTAAATCCAATTCAGAATGGGATTAAAATAAATTCAATTCAAATGGAAGACCAAATACTGCAGGTAAAGCACTACAATGGAGTGATCATAAAGAACCCAAACAAGAAAAAGCAAAGATGAAGACATCAGGAGGACCCTGGATAAGATTCAGGGTTCAGTTGCTTCTCCTTTACCCTAAAAATCAACCAGGCACAGTGAAGTGAGCTTTAGTTTAAAATATATATATATATATATATATATATATATATATATATATATATATATATATACATATACATATATATATATACATATACATATATATATATACATATATATATATATAAAAATAAACAACTTTTAAAAATTTCAATAATTCTGGCTGCCAGACATGGGTCCGATCAGGTTGAAATTTAAAACCTCTGTTCACCATCACAACTAGATTATAATTATGAAGTTTGTCGATCAATGAAGCGGTTCAAGATGATTTGTAAGATTTTCGTTCAATCCAATGTGGATACCAGACCATGTCACCAATCAAGTGTTTGTGGACACCCTGGTATCCCCAAAGCCTGGGAAACATTTGCATGAAGATTTTTGTCCGTTATGATCGGTAACAGACATCCCTCAATTGCTCGGTAAATTCTGACCTGGCCAACCATTTTGGAGAAGAATTTTTAAAGGTTTTAGGGTAAACCCAATATAGCTGCCAAACCATGTGACCGAAATAATCATAGGTGGGAACATTTTGTTCCTCATAGGCCATCTCAGCTGTAAAGTTTCACCATGATCTGTTCAGCTGTTTCAAAGAAGATTTTGGAAGTTATTTATTTATTTTATTGTTGTTGTCAAACCACATGACCAATGATTTCTTTTCTGTCAACAAATTTATCCCAACATGACCCTCAAAAATTTTTCTTACCGATTGGGTGTAGCGTTCTATGTATGCAATGACATCATAATGAAGGCACGTATGACTCAAAAATAGGGGCAATAACCCTGGGTACTCACCTGGTAGTGGCTGGATAAGAAAATCAGGGAACCACTGGTGGGCATAGATGACCCACAAAATATGGAATGGAGAAGTAAATACCTATGGATTTTACTATTTTATTCTGTAAACATACTTTTGGACATCATGGGTGATGAAGGTTGTGGCAAAGTTTCATTGGAATTGCATGTGTAGTTTGAGAAGAAAGCAAATACCAATTTTGGGGGACAACCCCCTGTAGACCCCCTTAGACCCCAATATTTTTAATGCCTAGAACAAACTTTGGGACATCACGGGTGTTGAAGGTTGTGGTCAAGTTACATCAAAAGTCAGGGTGCAGTCTCAGAGAAGTGGCAAGTGTTTGTGGAAGGACAGACAGACTGACTGACCGATTGAGACAGACTATGCACCATCCCATAAGCACTCCAGAATTACGTTCCAAGTGAGCTAAAAAAAAAAAAGTCAACCTTGCACACTTTTTAGTCCCATTATTAATGAAAATTTTTATTTAGAAACCCAGCAGGCTCTGTTCCAGTAGAAACAGCTCAGAAATTGGCAGAAAAAAATAAACAAAAAAAACAACAAATAGTGGTTTAATACTACTCAGGGCCTAATAAACTCTGGGATACAATTAAAAATTAGGGAGGGGGGTAGTAATTGTGGAAACAAATGCTCCAACAGGAGTAATGTTTAATCCTCCCCCTATCCTATATGGGGAGGCTTAACATATGTTCCATTAAAAGGAAATTAGATGCAGGAGAAGACAAATTAGCCCATCAAAGCCTGTGCCTGTATTGCCAACCTATGGTGATCCATGCTTTATCCTTTTTAAAATGCTGAGCATGAAGCAAGGAAGCAGCACGTACTATTTTTTAAAGTCTTTGGTACTGACTCGGCTGGGGATCAAGCCAGCGACCTCCCAGTCTCATAGCAGATGCTCCAACCATGATGTCACAGATTCTGGTGATGTACAAGATTATTTCCAAGTTTCAAAACTAGAGCAAGTAAATAATAACCAGGAATGACCAGAGAACAAAAGAGCAGCAAAATTTAGATTAAAAATAAATACTGCCGTGTCCAGGTCAGTTAACATCGATGCTGAACGGATGAAATGAACTGGCATTTTAGTCCCTCGGATGACATCCCAAATTACAGCGGACAATGCGCACATGGGTCATGAGAAGAGACGAGGAACTTGGCTCTTGTAAAACCAAGGGGTTTATTTCCTGTACTCACAAAACTCAGGGATGGTGGAATTGCGAGGAGAGAGCAGGTTGGGAGGAAGGGAATGCAAATAACAAACGATGATATACCATGAGAATAAAAACGAATGCAAAGAAATCGAAGGTGCCACACACACCAGACTCTGTCACTTATGGGAAGAAAACAAAAAACTGGGACTCTGCTCTGGTGGCAGTGAGGACAAGCAGGTGATGAGGCAATTAGGACAAAGACGAAAAACACATGGGCAGGTTGATGAATGGGGCAAGGGAGTTGGTGGGGAGATGAAGCAGCAGGCAGACGAAATGGCACAGGGTGAAGCCAACAGGCAGAGGTAAGCAAGCAGGATGACCAAATGGCACAGGGTGAAGCCAACAGGCAGAGGTAAGCAAGCAGGATGACCACCTCAGACTCAAATCCCCTCAATTCTGTTCTCCACAGAACTCCACAATCCTCTCATTCTCCTCGAACAAAACTGTTCTCCCCAGAACAACTGCCCCCTCAGCAACACTCTACCCCTCTGCGATGCATATCTGCGCCTCCCCCCCCCCCCATGGGAGGCATCAAACGCTCCTCCCCTTGGTCTTGTGCAGAGTCTCCTGGCACCAGCTGGTCAAGGTTGACCAAGATTATAAACAAAATTTCCTTACCATAATCCCAAACTCATCACCACCATGCACCACCCACTGTATGGTGCACAAACAAGACAATTCTTAAGCTGACATTTCCCTACTTATTACATCAAGATTGCTAACTACTCACCCATGGACCATGCTACTTTATACATTCCTTTCTGCTCGATGGTAACATCGCCCACCCACCCGTCCGCCTCCCTCCCCCCTCCCACAAATACAACAATGCATAAGTAATTAAAATGAAGAATCAAAAGACTGTTGGACCTGCTTGCTTTATCAAAGCCCAAGTTATCGATTGGAGGACATGCTGAAGTGAAACAATAAAACTCTTCACTCGAGCAGAATTGGTCACTTTACAACCAGCCAACATTTTGTAAAAGTAGTGTCACATTGGACTAAACAACAAAACATCACACTGATCAAAGAACAGTTCTTTACCTTTCTCAATGAAAGCCACTTGTGCCTTAAAACCACGGAATGCATTTTCCTTGTCAGAGACGAACACAAGTGCCATGATACCGCTCTGACTGATGACAGGCTCTGGCAACATTGAGCCACAGAGTTTTGCTGAAACAGAACACAATAAAACACAATGCAAGGGCCATGCACCTGGTTTATCTCAATTACAATGAACCTGATAATACATGTCAATTATTATAATCTCAGTGTACATTTACAAATGCATATAAATCGCACAATTTGGAATTTGTACTTAACTCAAAATTTCACAAAACATCACTCGACTCTCTTTTAAAGGCATGTAAATTTAGGTCTCACAAACAGGCGCTTTTAATTATATAAATGTGCAAACTACATCGGACAACATTTGAGGTTGTAATGGTACTTTTCCTGGAGGAAGTAGAAATGCAGTCAACCAGACCCAGCAAAAAAACTGCACGATCCCCACACAGTTATTTCCTTCAAAAAGCCCACCTATAAACAAAAAAAATAAAATAAAAAAATAAGCAAATCTGACTACAGGATTGCACAGGTACCCACAGTTACTCAAACACCATTACTGTTGGTTGAAGGACCATTCATAAATGCATTCACTGCAAGAGTTTTAGGCAAGAATCCTAAAGTCTTGCCAAAAGCATAAGCACAAACATTAAAATTAGTAAATTAACAAAAAAATATATAATTTCAAATCAATTTGTTAATGGAAATGCCTCTGCACACATTAGATATCAGCCCACTGTTACATAAAATAAATAAATCAAGGTCATTATAGAGTGTATGAGAGAGAGGGTAAGTAGAAGAGAAAACATCAGATGCTTCTAAACTCGTTATGATCTGAAAAATGATTTTCAAGAGGCACATGATGCTTGATATATTAAACCCAAGATCTAATGAGTTCATATTTGTACAGCAGTCCATACTTAGACACAGTTTGGTTGAAATTCCTTCTGTATTTCACAAGTTAGTGACAACGAAGACTTCCAATTCAAGATTCTATTACCAGAGACCTTTGACCCTTTTGAACACAAAATATTGTCAGTTCATTTTTTCATGACAGTACATACTTATTTCCCAAGCTTAGTCAAAAACCCCTTCAGTGGGTCACAAGTTTCATGGTGACCAAAATATGGATGCACAACCCCAACCCCCCCCCCCAAAAAAAAAAAATAATGGTAATTTAATAAAGCTTAAATTTGTCTAATCAAGAATGACAACTTCAATTGCAGTTGAGGTGTTCCCATCGGTCAACCCATCTTCCTTACACAAACTTCCACCTCTTCATAGTATTGGCAAACATTGCTCAGTAATGGAAAATGTGCATGCCTCACCAAGCAGGTGCCGCCGGTGAGCATCTGCATAGACAGAGAGAGAGTCATACGAGCAGTTGGGACTCATTTCCACTTCAAAGTCTTCAAAGCGCAGCTGCATAAGGATGAAGAATGAATAAATTCATGGCATTTTGAGTTTTATTTATACACACACACACACACACACACACACACACACACACACACACACACACACACACACACACACACACACACACACACACACACACACACACACACACACACACACACACACACACGACAGCCATTTAGCCACTTTCTTTATGCTTGTGGCTTATCTCTACACACTATCTGAGGTAGGCATGGTTAAACAGCGATCGGTTACCTTTTCACCAACAAAAACATTAAACAAAAATAAATTGAAATGGCTGGACATAATTTTAGAGGCCAAACAATTCTGCAGCAAGGGCAACAATAACCACCCAATATTTTAATGGTATAGTGCAGAAAGACTGACTTTAATACAAACACAAACAGTAAAGAGGTTTGAGAGAAGGCAAGGAAACAGTAAACTGCAAGAAGGTCATTAGGTGAGTATCAGGGTTAGCTACCCTTTCTTCTACCTTCAGAGCCAAACCAGGAGGTGACTGAATCAGCCAGCGGCAATTGGCATCATTTGGGTAGTGATGGGGATACATGGCGCTGTCTATATCACTCTCACGCTCTACTTCGGCCACACTGCCACAGCCAGAGGAAGCTGTGGATAAGCAGATAGGAGATCCATGCCATGTTAGAGTCTAACAATAAACATAGCTTAATAATAACAAAAGATTTGCAGAACAGAACACAGTACATGATGCAAACAGATAATTGTCAACTATCGAGTTAGCTAGCTTTGACACGTCCTGGCCAACTTCTGGTGAGCTTCATAATGAGATTTCTCTAAACATCCCTGTCCAGCACTGATTCCCAAAGCTCCGGCAGAGAAAGCCTGGTTACCTGTACAGGGCTAAAACTGCTCATTTTGATTTATAATTTATCACTCCAAATACAACCTAAAACCCAATTAGCTTTACCTATATCTGCCTGGTACCATGCTGTCTGCTAAAATGGGTCAACTATACATCACGACATTGATTTTCACTCTTAAACTAGGGACTTGTCAACTCTCAACAACCTCCTGTGACAACATATTGTGCTCATCACAAAAAGTTGCATCAATCATTAGCTCCACAATGAGTCCAGACCATTGTATTTATAAATAATAAAAACAAAAACCTTTGAAGCACCTTATCTAAACACAAAGCACAACAATCACTACATTACATTACTAAAAGTTAACAATCCTCAGAAGATGGAAAGCTTTTAAAAGTGCAAACATTGAAAACTTTCATCACAGTTTGATGGCACCCAATCAAGGAAAACTACACCAAGTTTGCAGTTCAATTTAGGTTGATACTGAAAGTGCAACAAAGATCGAAGGACTAAGTGGTCTGGGGTCATCCATGCAAAATAGTGAATGGCTTTCATATATGGGCCATCACATACAAGACATCTCGAAAGAGAACTGTCCGTTTTGGGTGAATGGAAACCATTTACCACCATCTGGGTTGAGGATCAAATAAAGGCACATCACTACAATCATTGTTGCTCGATTGGTCCACACTTAGGTTCTGTATTTTAATTTTGATACTTAAATATTTTCACAATTGGAAGAAATAAAATAAATAAATACATACACCAGATGCTTTCTATATATTTTTTGACATACCTGGCAGCGCTTCAGATGCCACAGCTGAGAAGTGGAGGGAAAAACCGAAGCCTTTAATATGCTGATCACTCACAAACTTCACAACGGCACGATGTGAGTGGACTATCTCTGGAGCTGGCAGAGAGGAACCACACAGCTTTCCTGCAAAGCAAAGACCTCAAATCACTTCAACCTTTTATGTTCATTTAAATGGATGGCAGATGCAATTTTGAAACAAAACTTTGACACATGAGGGATGATCTCAATCAGTAAGCCAAATTATTTTTGTGCAAACTCAATATAGTTTTATAGCATGCAATTAAATCGGTTCAATAAAGAGAAAACCACTGGGCATATGGAAAATTTCACTGCACAATATTTTTAGAAGGAGAGTGCCCATAAAATTTGGATATGGGAAGTACTGTATATGCTGCTTTACACCAATTGCAAGTGCAGGAAATAAAGTGCATATGATCAACATGTTAAAAGCAAGCTTCTTGTGAAATATCAATGGGAAGGTGCAAACCTGAAAGAAAAGTCAAACTGTTCAAGTTCATCAAAAGCATGTCGACCACACTTTCATTATAGTAGGGGTAAAAATTTTAAACAATTTACTCAACAAAGATTCATGCTCATAAAATAAGGAATCTTGAGCTATGCACTTATCAAATGCCCTACCCAGAGAAGTTTAGAGTATGTTGTATAATGTCCATCAATGAACTTTGCACCTCCTACGATATATTCAAACCTAAAACAAGATTTTGTGGACCACCTGTACTTCGTTCCAAAGTCAAAACATACATTCATATAATCAATTGTAAGTTTACCCAATTTAATTATTAAAATAAATCAATAAGTTGTTAAACTAATTTTACTGTCTTTTCTTTGAAGCACCAGGTAAAATACACAACTACTAAAGACATTCCTTAATGAACCTCAGTTTTGATCTCTTTCAATTCCCGCACAGGAATAAAAGGTTTCCTTTTATTTTTTTCTATTATGATATGTTCATCATGGGATTTTTGCTATTACAGGATAAATAAATGGGAAATCAACGAGGAAGAGTGCACAACTCAAACCAAAGGAGGAAATTGGGAGCAGATCCTGCAAGTGAAGGATGAAAAACTAAAGAGGAATTCCCACTTGAACAGAATCAACCATTGGGGATCTCAGCACAGATGGTAAGATGACATCACCACAAAGTACATCACACACTCCCATGATAAAACCACCCAACAAGCTCATCGATAAGGTGGACCCCCTCCTTTCCTTGAGAAGGTGAAATTGGATTTTTAATTATAGTGTCTTAATATTATGAATAATTTTACTCCTTAATTGCATGGGTCAAATAGTTTTTCACCTATTTAACATTGAAGTCAATGGTGAGATGGTGACATTTACTGAACCAATATTTTCCTTGACTCACGATCTTGTTTAACACATCTGAGCATCTTCCAAAAATGCTTGACCATCTGCAGCAGTTCAGACCAAAGATTCAACTGCATGTCTCACTATTGGCAAATAATGCACAATTACAATGTACAGATATATTTTTACAGTTTATTGGTCATCTAAAATAATGAAAAATAAATAAAATAAAGAATCAACAACAGCAAAATTTATTCAGAAATATCTAAATCTAAAAATATGCATTGAGTTTCCTTCCTCCTCTTTTTCTGTTAATAAATTCATTCAACTGCTTGACATGTCCATTTGCACACCCAATACCATTGTCAGCTTGTTGCCTTTTTTGTTTTTAACCCTGTGTAATGTTACTGTTCCATAAGTCTAGATCATGTCTCCAAAAAAAAAAAGAAAAACTAAAGGTTACCCTTTTCAAATCCCTGTGATCAACATCTGATGGTCAAACTGATGGCTTGTTCAATTAAAGAGTAGCATTGCTGTATTTTTGTTTTTGCATCAAAATTTCTACTTTTTCCACCTTGCAGGTTGATATCACATACCATTAAAAGTGGTGCCACTATAGATGGACAGAGAGTCATAATCACAGGCCACATGATCCTCCAAGTCAAAGTGCAAAAATTCCAGGAGGATGCTCTTCCCCATGGAAACCTCAATGGTCCAGACACAGAACCTGAAAACAAATTTAATTGCATAGCAAATGTCCATCACCATTACAAGACAGATTTCAAAAGCAGGCCAATAAATCAAGCAAGTCAAAAACTCAGCCAGAAAAATGGCATCCATGTTAATTTGAGTGGCCCTTTAAGAGAATAGGAATGCAAATGCATACTCTGAGGTGCTCTGCTACCATAACAATAACAAAAATAATAAAAAAAAAACTTCAGAAAGTGATCGACATGAAACGGTTGAATCAATTAAAATAGAAAACAACTTTCTCAAAAAGGCCATCTTACATAACTCACAGGTTGTTTGCGTACGTTCCATTATCAAGAGGGTAAGAAAGCACACCCTCATCGTTCCTTATAACAATTCCTGACGACTCACAGCCATCTGCAAAGAGGACATCTCCTTATAAAGTTTATTACAAATATCCACAATTCAAAAATTTGGATTACAATTAATACAATAGCATGGAATTCACGTATTTTGTTTTTAAAGAGCTATAACTGCAAAAAAGAAAGCGGTTCCCTGGCAATCAACAATTTACAGCATAAGGGTAAACACAATGAGCTGCATTTGTGGTCAAGCATTTGAGCACTTCTAACTTGAAGATACCTCATTTCCAAGAGCATCGATAAACTACAAATCCGAGCAGATTTTGATTCCACCACACAACACATTGATAGTCGATGCGAGTTTGACCGAGATGGGTCGTATTTTTTCCAGCATATTTGTGGCAAAGTTGCATCAACTTTTTTCAGCCAAACGTATAGATGCCATTAGTTTATGGAATTTTTTTTTCAGAAAATATCTTTTAAATGACAATAATAATAGCACACAAAAACCAGAAGTGAACATGTGCATCCATCACTTGATTGGTCGATGTTGGAATGCGCTTCAAATCTAGCAAGTTTGTGGAAAGTGTCCAAAAAAAAAAGGATACAATATCAGCATAGCTCAAAATTCCAGATAATTTTGGTTGGTTAGAGATGCAGCGTCAGTCAGCAGGGTTGCCTGTCAACCACTGAATTATCAATGTATCTTTGCCATCACCAACACCTCACATATGATTCACTCATATAATTGTGCTTTTCATCAGTTTATTGTATTCAAGACTTATGGCACTTCCTCTTCTGGTGCACTGTTCAATACACCTCTGGCAACCAACTGTATTTGGCTCGTGGTCATTGGTGTGCGTGACCTTCCCATGGTTATCAATTAACCTCACTCTGTCCCAATCTATCACATTGCCAGCATGGGTTGAACAATGCTGCTTAGAAACCAGAAAAGTACTATGGTTCATAAACGCAAAACTGAAACAAAAGCAAATTTTCGAAATTGAGAATTTCAAACCTGTTTATCATATTTTTCACACATACAAATGTGCCATTGAGCAGCGAATTAAACTTCAGTGAAAGTCACAGTAACTTAAGGCTGAAATGCTTCAGTGGTGTTAAGGTGAAAAAACAGATCAGAAACAGCATTTTAAATTTTATTTTATTTTTGTTTTCCTTTCTTTGAATTGTTCCTCTTGTTTCACTTTGACATCAAGATATGCCTTTTGCTTCTCACAGTAACAAAATATCAAACACGGATGCCACCATTACATTTGCTTTACTCAAGATCCTGATGCTGCAACTTTTATTAACAATTCAACACAAACACAAAATCCATTGTTCGTTCTTCAGTTGCTACACATACCTTTCCCACTCTTTCCTCGAGGCCCTATTAAAGAAACAAACAAACAAAAAACAAAAAACAGATTAAACATTTAGATAGACCAGTCAACAGTGAATTCTCACAACGTGCACAAAAAGCTAGTTTGTGAACTCATCACTTCTGCATTACCATCATTCGACAATCAAAATTCCTTATTGCATTACAGTGAAATGATGACAAAGACATTTCACTTTGAAACTGATCACAGCAACTTTGAATGTTGTTATACACCCAAAGCTTACTTTAGGGAAAGATACAACATGAACTGGCAGAATAGTCAGGTTATTATCTCTTTCTCTCCACCCCCAGTTAACAAGTTCTGCAGTAATGATTTTGGTTTGTTGGCAGATTTACTTAAATGAAGAATCAAACTCAGACACTTTGGACCAAATAAAAACTATCAACTACTACAACACACCACTGTACAATTATAATCTGCATTTTTAAAAAAAGTAAAAATATGAAACAGACTTGGGTAAAATCCATCACTTCTAAAAATTTTTTTATTGAAAAACAGCAATAAAGGAATACCAATCATCCAAGGAAATCACCAGCATTTAACTGTGTCAGTAACCATGGAAGCAGGTCAACAACATTGCAGAACATGCCCGGAGATCCCAGCTGTTCAACTCGCTGGTCCCATCCACGAGCGCAACCAATACCCCACGACACCACACCGGTCAACACCCATGGGCCACTTTCCCGCTGGCATACCAGAGGCCCACCGGAATCACCCTGGTCACATGATACACTCACTCAGACCAACACTTGCTTGTACATTTATCTGCAGAAGTTGACAGATTCATGTCTGCTCCATTAGGAATGCAATGGCCCATATATTAAGTTGTAAATTAAAACAAACAAACAAACAACCAAAAAAAAAAAATTATTAACGACCTCCACCACCCACCTTATATCCCCATACACCTCCCCTTTCAAATTTTTCCAAATTTTCCATCTTCCTGCCATCCAAGCTCAATTTTTTTTCTCTTTTCTCTTTAACCCATGCTCAACCTTATGATCACCACCCATTATTTTTGCACACTTAATTACACGTCTGATTAGAAATAACTTCACACCTACAAAGAGTAAAATACCATATTTGCTTTATTACGTGCTGCTATTTTGTACAAATAATCAATATTTCCTCCTGGAGACAAAGCACCTGACAGGCATCTCGGCCCCCATCAGGAAAGCCAGCACAGAGCATGGTGGAGTCGGGTGCTGGAAGGCCAAGGGACGCAAGCACTTTTGTACACCTAGTGCGCCCAAGCAGTGGGAGTGCAACTTCTTGGAGCTTGCTAGGTAGACGGCCTCCTGTAAGTGGCAAACCAAACGAGGAACATCAATTTTAAATTATCAAAGGAGATCAACATACTCCACTTGGACTGCATACTGAAAGAAAATATGGGCACATTCAATAAATGTATTCGAAACATAGTGCACTACTTGTGGTTTAAAGTATTTTATAAGCAGCTGGGTAATTGGTTAAGGTTGGTCGAGGTAATACTATAATATACGCTTTGGGAATACAACTACAAGCCAATGAATCAAGTTTCACCATAAGAATCTTTACCAGGTGGACACTGCCTCAACAAACACCAATTTAGATGAAATTTAAGAACAAAATGATGGTCACAGTGCCTTTTGTTTAGATTAATCCACCACATAAAACAATCATAGCAGCTCAGAAAAAGTAACAAGTATATATATATATATATATATATATATATTTGGAAATTGTGTTTGGACAGTCTAAATAAACAGTATACACAAAAGAGGGCATGAAAGTGGGCGAGAGTGGGGCACAATATGAACAAATAAAGATGGAGATGAAGGGAATGAGCAAGGCATAGGGAAATAAATGTGGGTTTATGGACATGCAAGGGGAAGTACAGGTTCTCACCTTCAGCTAACTTCCCCCATCCACTTGTAATACATAAGGTGCCATCAGGGAAGACCTCACCAACATTAGGAAGACAAGCTGGCTGCACCATGGATCCTACTCGTCATGCGTCAGAAACACAAATAGTCACATGATAAAGCCCAATTGTTTAGTTTACATTATATCCACAGATAAAAAAAATGTCAAAACCCTCCAGAACATTTTTTAAATTCTTATTCTACCCGATAAGTTTTCATACATAAAATTAAAGTTGCAAAACCAACAAAAAAAATAAAATAAAATAAAAAACTAATGGAAGGAGGAAATTCCTGTAAAAAATTCAAAATATGAGGTTCAACTACCATACAACTGTTGCTTAAAAAAAAAAGGGGGAAAAAGATAAAATGACTCGAACCCACCAAACTTTATATCCTCTTTTAATCCCAGCAGGGCAATGTCAAAGTTGACTGGGTTCTCAGGATCAAAGTCCGGATGTCGAACAACCTTTGATATGCCGAGTTTTTGCTCTTCTGGATCAGTCCTCTTCAGGTCATGCTCCCCCACCATGACCATCACAGATTTAAGCACAGTCCTTCAAAATATATATTTGTGTCAGCACAAAATTTTAAAGTCTGATCACCCATTAAACACCTAGAATATTTTATATATATATATATATATATATATATATATATATATATATATATATATATATATATATATATATATATATATATATATATATATATATGTATTCATGCATGCACAATAATCTCGCAAGTCACAATGTAACAGCCAAAGCAACGGCTCTTCTCCCGATTTCAATCGAGCACAATTTTACTTGCATCTTCTTTGGACAGGCAGAGGTTCAAATAATCATTTCAATTTGTCCTCTATGGCATTTACAGTCAGGTGTCGTGTGAATGAAAAGGGAGGTTACTGTATCATTTTCCGGACGATGGCAGTGATGGCCATATAATCATAGGTGGGCTGGTTGATCAGATTTAAATGGCTTCAGTGCTGCAACTTGCAGTTCAACTCTGCATTGTTGATGTGATCTTGCCACCAGATTCAAAGGATTCACTCAGATTTAATGTTACCAATATCACGTCGGCTAATCAGTTTGGAAGCTATGGGCCGGATTCAGGGCCTATTCCTTCTTATAACTAGTCCAATTTGGAACTCTCATGGCCGATTGAGCAGCGCTCCAAGAACCTTACCTCATCAGGGTCACAATCAAGATGAACCCGAGGGGTGGTTCTCACCGACGAGGAAATCAATTTAATAATGAGCATCAAGCAAAAAAATACAAATATCCTTTAAAGGAGCCAAGCAAACTCAGCTGTTCTGACTCAGGGATCATAGCAATCTGAATGACAAGAATATCCAAGGAGTTCAACACAGTAAACCCTCAAATATTGCAGGGTTAGCTGTCTGGAAAATACTGGGATAGTTGAAACCATGATCATGGAAACCAAGGGCCAATGGGAAAGAGTGGGTTCAGTTCCTGGGCTTTGAGAAAATAGAGGAAGGTGGGTGGTAGCCATAAATAAACACAATACAATTGAAACAAGTTAAAAATAATAATAATAATAATAATAATAATAATAAATAAGACATAAAATGTCATAGCCCTTGTTAATTTCATAATTTTGCTGTACGAAGTTAAAGGACCAGCCCATATTTATGTACAACTAAAATGTGGTTGCCAGTCGACCATAAGGCCATCTTTGATCAGATTGCAAAATAAAGTGAGGGGCACGTGAATGCCATCATGTCCTGTGCTTGTGCCACGTTTGAACAAAATCAGACCATGCATGTCAGAAATGGTTGGGGACACATTCAAGTAACAAAATGACCACCAGTCAGCCATCTTGGATATGATCTTGAAATAAAATAACGTGCTTATGCAAGCCAATCATTACATGTATGTATACCAAGTTTGAACAAGATCAGTAAATGCATGTCTGAGAAATGGTTGAGGGCGAGTTTTGACACCTTTTTTTAATTTAAATTTTTTTAAATGCAACGAAAATGTCCGCCTGTCGGCCATCTTTCATCATATCACAAAATAAAATGATGTGCGTATGCGTATCATGTGTTGTCTGTGTAAAGTACAAAAAAAGTGATATACATTGTTGGTTGATACATCATATGGTTAGACACACATGAAAAGAGACCAAATCCACAAGCCGAAATGGGGGCAAACAAACATGTAAAATATATATATATATATATATATATATATATATATATATATATATATATATATATATATATATATATATATTATGCATGTTAACATTGAAATAAACTTGAAAATACAATAGTGTACATTAAAGAAAAACACAAGACTTTTACCTTTTAAATTTATTCCAAAAGTGGTGGTTTTTACAAAATAACGAGGTGGGTGAGCACAAGAACATTATGTACTCATAGTGTACTCTGCCGTAAAGAGAAAACCAAACTTCGCTCGGAATAATGATGGTGTTGGAGGGGGAGGGTGGAGCAGGGAGTGGTGAGCAGTGAGTGAGCGAAGGGGGAGGAGGGGAGGAGATTGGAACCATACTCTGGGCAGAGCGTTGGTGCTGCTTAAGCAATCTCCTTGTTTATTGGGCACAATCCTGGACGGGTCACCACTCCGACACAGTATACCAGCATTCTGGCACTCATTTTGCTGAACTCGAAGGCTGACAGGCTGAGGTAACCACACCTGGTATTAATTCAACAGCTGAGCGGGATTTTAACTCAGGTCCTGAGGATGCAAAGCCCTCCAACCATGAAGCCAACATCAGGCATGGGGGGGGGGGATTCAGAAGATTCAGTGATCGGAAGAGGAGCATTAGCTTGATGGCAAAAATTGCCTGCAGCATTACTACAGAGAACAGAAGGGGAAGACAACCCTTAACCACCTTACCTTGAACTGCAGAGCCGATCTTTCCGACGTGGAGAGGAAGGCATCAGATGGCATCCTCTTACAGAATAATAGTCTCATCGGCGTTGAAAACCTGCTCCGGGATAAATCCCTTAACTTGATTTAGTTCCACGAGCTGGGTAGTTTTTCACACCATGATGACCGGCTGATGCCGCTTTCCTGACTCATGTTACATGATGAAGGACAAGTCCTCTTGATTTACTCAAAACAGTCGTTGAAGCCTTTGGCTTGGTTACCGAGTTTTGGGAAACACCTCTTTTGATCCGATTTGACTGGGATGCTGGAACGGTGAAGAACCATGACCTTTATAATGCTAAAGTGGCGATTGTCCTATCAAAACATTGGTGAGGTGACGTGGTTTGAGAATGAAGCATGAGAACAGGGGTTTGAGTCCAGGTGTCAGAAAATGAGGGTTTGAGAAATAATTGAATATGAAGTTGGAAAAAAAAAATGAAAGTTTGGGAATGAGGTTTGAAGGAAAATAAATGTTGAGGAATGAGGAAGAGAACAATGTGGAAGGTTCCACCTACAATCATTGACCACATCATGGTGGTCCACAGAAGTCAAATTTTCACCTCTAGCCAACCGATCTAAAACTCGATCTTTTCACATATCATAATATTTCTCTGCCTTTTGGCAAACTAACTTTATCCATCGCTTTACGTTTGGGCACGATAAAAACGGTGCAAAAGTAGCAATGCTCGTAATGGGAGATAACCGTATACGCACAGGACACAAATGATGACTCATCTCAAGCTCAAAAACCACGATTGGTCAAAATTAAATCCAACAATCATGAAATGGGAACAATAGGTCAAAATCAATGATGTTTGAAGGTTTACTGTAATTTGCATATAAAAGGAGGGGAATAACAACAAGGTAATTATTGATTCACACAAAACTGTACCGGTATATTTACAATAAATGGCACATGTGCCCTGGGAGTTGGTACGTAACGAAGGCTCAACTAACTTTAGGCCTCAGCTTATACACATGTATACAGGACAATGACACTGGACAAACAGTATATGTGATGCGAGCCTGCAATTCCAGCATCATGAACACCGTGCTCAGAATGGAATAAAAACAAAACAGACCAACAAATAGTTGACAAAAGTAGATTCGATAACAAGAACTGATTCAGAAACAAGTACTTTGTTTGAGGGATGCAATGTGCTGCTGTAACCACCCATCGTGCGTCGATTATCGTCCCACCACAATAGTGCTTTGCTCCTTTGTTACTGAGAGACACCTGCAAACAGAAACCAATTAGCCCACGATGAATTAAAGACCAAAATCAGGTACCACACACATGTTGTGACATCACTGTATAGCACAATTTCTGTTGACATTTGCCCTGTTACAACACATACCTGCCATGGGTGCATACCAGCCAAGGCTGTGTGTCCACCCACAATTCGGCTTTTGAACTCTGTAGGCAGCATACCAGCACGATCCTCCACAGCTATACCCATGGGCCGAGTTCCACATTTTCCTTTAACACAGCAAAGGATGAAGGGAAAGAATTCACAATTGGTTTCAAAATAAGTATACATATAAAACACGGTCATCCAAAGTTACACTGATACAATGCTGAATGCAGATCATGCTTCTTAAAGGGTAGACAAGGGGACAGCAACTGAGTAACAGACAAGGAGGTCCAAGTACTATTGGGGATGCATTTGACCATGAGAGGATGATGCAACTTCATTTCCAGGGGGACATCATCTTCATATTTCCAGATTATCATTGTCTCAAACACCATCATCGTACTCAATTTCTCACTGTCCATGTACTGATCTTATACCTCTCAGCCCACAAGAGTACCTTGGACTACAACTTGGACTCCACTCCCACATCTCGTTTGTCTTTGTGTTGTTCCATCCTTCAAACAGCGAGTCCATCTACATCTCTCTCTGACAACATGGAACAACTTTTACCGACTCTTCCCAACACATAGCAATTTCAATTGTCACGATGCAAATTTACTGGGTGTTCCCACTCTCACCAACCATGGCACTTCAACAGCAGACTGCTGTAACACCATGGGACCAACTCGATCTGTGAACTTTCCAACGAGGATGTCTCCCAATGGCAGATCCTCCCTTCTGGACTTTGATATTACACACTTCCCTGCAAATATCTCCTGCGCTTCCTCAGCTTCATCTGATCATATACTTGTGAGAGCAAACGTATCTCTGCCTATTCTCAGGGAGCTGCCTCAGTGCCAGTATGTCTGGAAGTTCACCCAGGCAGATTGGCAGCAATTGCAAGCAGACATCTCTCTTCAGGAGTCATCTCCCACATATACTCTCCCTGATGGTATCTCAATCTGGGAATTCTTCCAAAGAAACCTCTCTACCTCTACCTCTCAGATTCATCCCTCTCATTTTCAGTTATCCTACCCTTCTTCCCACTCCTGGTATACCAAATCGTGTGGTAGGCAGTTGCTCTGAAACAACTTACCTGCTCTTCCTGGCAGGCTGGAGGCAAACTCAGTGCATTCCAAAAAGCCCACAACAAATGTGTGTCCACTCTCAGGAGAGCCAGAAAACATCTGTCCAACCTCAAAAAGGAACTTTCTAATTTGTCCCTCTCCTCCAAAACCTGTTGGGGGGCTTGACAAGTGTCTCGGGAGTATGCTTCCCTTCCAATCCCACCCCTCGTCAAATGGCATCACAGCCGACTCTGCTCGTGAGAGGCCAAATGCCTAAATTCTGCGTTTGCTTCCAAATATTGTCCCCAACCCCTTGATTTCTGTACCGCCAACATTCAGTCACACCAACCACCCCTGGACTCTGTCTTTTGCACCTGAAAAGGTGCAGACGTTTGCCAACCCTTCGACACTGCTACTGGACTGAACAGCATCAGCTCGTGTGTCCCAAATACTTGCTCTGCTATTACACATCTTCTCTCCACTTTTCACGCTATCATTTAACCTCGGAAATCTCCCATCAGCTTGGAAAAAAAAAAAAAGAGCCAACACCACTGATTTGCATTAAAATTTACAAAAACTGAGCTGCTTAACTTCAGACCCAACAGCTTACTTCCAATCAAGAGTAAGGTCATGAAATCCATCATCCCAGTTGATACGAAATCCTTCTTTTTCTCCAATAGCCTCATCTCAGATCACCAATTTGGATTCAGATAAGGTCACAACATTGGAGATGCTGCTTCCACTCATCCAACAATGGATGGATGCCCTTAATGTCAGACATGAGATTGGGGCAGTCTCTGGATGCATCTTGTGCTTTCGATATAATCTCGCATACCTCCTTGCTCCCTAAACTCAGGGTAGGCAACCCAGGAATTTGCCAAGGAGTGCAGGCTCAGCGGTCAGCCTGCAACGAAGATATAACAAGGAATAACCAAAATTTGGTGCCAGAAGAGGCCATTCGGATTTGGTCAAACATGCCTACTCTACACCAGCAGAGGTGTTCCATTTCCAATTAACTTTAAGAGCAATTAACCAAGTGGCTTGAGCAATCAAGCGAGCACTCAAACAAAACAATTAAGGAACGGCCGTCTTGGCAAGCAATAGCAAACTGATTGGTAATGGAACACCCCCCCCCCCCAGTAAATAAATCCGTCAAACTAATGACTAAATTCCATTCGTGGGATGGGGATGAGAAAATTGGGGCAGGTACAGGGATAAGAGGGTGTGAAAAAAAATGAAAACTATTTTTGAGGTGGGGGGGGCATTGCAGGCAGTTTTGGGGAAGAACACACATGCACACACTATTGCTTGACAAAATCCTCATCGATATCACACTCAATTCAGATGTACATAATCTCCCAGGCATACCCACGTTACTTGCAAGTCCTGCCAATAACCCTGCACCCCTCTGCTCCAATCCCAGGTAGAGATCCAACTCCAATTGGAAACTATCTACTGTTTCTGCTGCCACTACCTTTTCAGAGATACCATTCCATGAATTAACTATTCTCCAAGTGAAAGACCCCTGCCTTACTCATCTTGCATCTCCTATTCTTTACTTTCGGTCTATACACAGTGGTCCTATAACTGTCGAGACTGCAGAATAACCCTTCTGTACATATTTTGTCTCCACTATTCATCAACTTAAAATATCGACCCTCGCTGCCCCCTCCCTTATCACTGCATGCCCGAGCATGAAAGGGGTATCCCCCCCCCCCTTTCTCCCCTCACCACTGCATGCGGCATGCCTTCACTACCAGTCTACTGCTTGTGCTCGCTGCCACTCAAAAGGTAAAAGTTAAACAGAGAGGAAACACCGAAGACTACCCTTGCCTGCAGCATCACAATTCATCTAGGGCTGGTCCTGCATCTGCCCATTGTTAAGTGTCCACCTTGAAGCACTGCAACTAGTGCATCAGTAACCTGGATGATATCACGGCAAAAATAAATAGACACTCGTATGCCTTTTGTTTTACTGGTGAAACCTATGTACACCAACAGATAGAAGAATAAATTTATAAGGACTATTTAGTAATCCCAACTGTCTACCCTAAAAAGTAAAATACTGATTTAGAGCAACACTTGATTACATTCCTAAGCATCCACAAATTAAAGATGTACAAACGGCACCAATATCAATGCAGCTACAAGTTAACTCGACTCTATTCTCCGAGTGAAAGACACATCTCCTATTCTTTACTTTCAGTCTATACCAATATACCGGCAGCAGTCTATACCGGCAGCAATAGCCAATAGCCAAAAACAGCACTGGCACCAATAGCCAAACTGATCTCAAGAAAAAATAAAAAATAAAAAATAAAAAAGTCCACAAAAATAAACTCCAGTGAGTAATAAATGGGTGAAGGGTTGGCTGTGAGCATGTTTGAAAGGGTCTTTTCCAGTGTGTGAACACAGTATGAAACAAACAGGCCAGTCGTATTATAAAACTTCAGAAGGTGAGGTCTTGTATCTCTGAAGCATGCAGAAGAACCTGAATCCACAGGTCAAGTTGCATGAGACATTGAAAACGATGAGATGCTGCCTTTCCGAACAGTCCGAATTGGGAGGGAGTGGTGTACAATAATTAATTGCACAATTAAAATAAATAAATATGTCTTAAAATTATTAATTTCACATTCAATTGCCAAATAGCATACCTAAACCACCAGTTTCATCCAAAGCTTAAACTTTTTGAAAAATCTAGTAATTAATTGAAAAATAAATAATCAATTAATTGATTAATAAATCGAAAATACCCTCAATAGGCAAATCACTTGGTCACTGTCATCTAAATATCAGCTTCCGAGCTCAAAATATGCCTAAAACATTGCCAGGATGCAAAATAAAATAAATAAATCGATAATAATAAAGTAATTAATCAATTAATTGATGAATGAAAAAAGAAACAAAAAAACAAGTCACATTGGTCATGAAATTTCAGCTTCCAAGCTCAAAGGATGCACGAGATATCGCCCGGACAAACAAGAAAACAAACAAAGAAAAAGAAGTACAGAGCACAATACATGCTTGCAAAATCCAACCCCCTCTCAAAAATTTGCCATTGACACCAAATTTTCCATTTCATCAAGATTAAAATCGACAATCTTGATTAAAGCTCAGGTCAATCGGATGAAAAGTGATTATTTTTCATATTTAAATTGATGATTTTAGAAGTTTGACCTTTTGATATCAAAATATAGATGGTTTCCCAATTCAGTAACGCACTATGCAATTGCCGTTTAATTTTCAAGTCAATTGAATGAAAATTGACGATTTCAGAAATTTGTCCTCATAACCTATGACCTCAAAATCAATAGGCTTCTCAGTTGAGACAAACTATACATAGAGCTTGGTAAAGTTTCACGATGATCACTTTGGAATAATGACCTGTAGGCAATTGACAGACATAACTAGAAGGGCACTTTGTAGAGCGCATCCCTCCGCCATGTCATACCTGAGCCACGAGAACACATCGGACCCAATACATTTTTGATACATCATGCTATACAGTAAAATATCGTTTTTGGCCCTATCAATGGTGAAAAATCACTTTAAAAATTAAATAATTCTTGTATCCAGACTGGATTCAGATCTTCACCAAAATCGAAATAATTTATCCTTGCCACACCCCCAACCTGTCCACAATGTTTTGATGTCATACTATACATGACTTTTGGCCCCATCTCTCTATGGTGAAGAATCACTTAAAAATAAATAAAGAAAATTCTCATAGTTGGATCCAGATCGGGATATTCACCAAAATTGAATCGATTCATCCTTGCCACACACACACACCCAACCTGTCCAGAAAATTTAATCTGGATACGTCCACAACTTTGAGATATCCTGCACACAAAGTCAAACCATCCAAATCCCCCATCTTTTCTACCCCCGATAATCCACCCAAGCGCACTTCCTTCAATTCCCCTGCTTTCCTTCCTGAAAGTCCCTGTAATGTCCATCTTCTCTTCCCCATGTTCCCCGTCCCATCCCTCTCCCTTCCACAGATCTCCTAATGTGTCTGTTCCCCACTGTTTTGTCCCTCCCACTCCCGCCCCTCGTCTCATGCCCCCTTTCTATGCTCTCATATGAGCCTCGACAAGGTATACAAAAAAAAGGGGTGAAAACAACCTCCTTCACCTTAGGTGGTGAAGGTAATAAAATCGACTGACCAATATACTTTGAGGGGGGGGGGGGACAAAAAAAAAATATTTCTTCAATTTTGCAAATAAGAAAATGAAGTGGAAACAGACTACTCCCTTCGGCGCCCAGCAATGTCATGCACCGCCTATATATGGAATGGGGATGGAGCAATGTGCAAAGAGAGACCATTAATTACTAAACCAAAGCATACTCGAAAATTGCAAACTCCAACAAACCAACTTATCCACAACCTGCATAGATTACAAAAAAAAAAGCCTTCGACAGTGTCCTACATTCATCGATTATAAAATGCATGCAAGTATACAAAATTGAACCACAGATGGACACACTGAGCAATGATGCTCTGGAACACAACTCTGATACAACCTTATCTGGAAGGAAAGATTGAAATCCCAGCCATAAAGATAAGACATGGTGTCTTACAATGGTGTCATGATAAGACATGGTGTCAGACATGGTGTCTTACAATGGTGTCATGATAAGACATGGTGTCAGACATGGTGTCAGACATGGTGTCTAACCCTAACACATTTGTACAAGAAAAAAAAAAAAAACCAGTAACAAAAAGAACAGACATCTCAATTGATCAAAGTAGAATAGAGCAACTAGAAAACGAAGCATCCTTCAAATACTTATGGAATACAAGGCCGCCAGGTACAATACAAAACAATGTGTAAACTAATCAGCAAAGAGTACTTGCGCAGCATTAGACATTAGACAAATTCTGAAGCCATCCCTCTCTCTCTCTCTCTCTCTCTCCAAGAAACAACACCAAAGCTATAAACCAACTTACAGTGACGGTATCCCAATAGAGCTGTGCAATTATAAACTGGCTACAATTGGAGATCAACAACTTCGACACAAAACCAAGGAAACGTCTAACTATTCACAAGATGTTCTACCAAAACCAATGCAATGCTGAGGTTGTATTAACCGAGACGAGAGGGAGGAGGTGGTTTGATGGAGTTTAACCAAGTGCACAGAACATCGTGTGGAGGTTTAGCAGAGTATGTGAAACACTAATCAGACTATCTGATGAGATTGGTACACGAGCAAGAAAAACAATTCAAAATCCATCCGTTAGCCAGAAGAGCTTCCATAACGGATTAAATAAACTTCATGTAAATCTCATCAAGTTTGAATTTTTATCGGAATTTTCAATAACATCAAGGCATGAAGAAAACAAGCAAAGTGCTATTAAAAATGGATTAGCTTGCAGTCTTCGCACTAACTAGGTAAATTTCGGAATGGTTGAAGTGCAGACAAGCAGACTTGAACATGTGCAGCTCGTTGACAATAAAACAGATCATCAGGGATAATGGTCGACTTCGAATGTGAAGACAAGCTCACCATTTCCGGCGATCCTCGCATTCACGAAGACCACCATGAGACCCACCAATGGGAGCGTCACCATGGCCACGACCATGACTATGACAATGATGTTGCGTGTCCACAGAACGGTCCAACTTCCAAACAAACGTTGAAAACGAGTTCCACCCGGTTCGTTTATCATTGTCGTCGTGTGGAACGGGTCCACGAATCCAGGTGAGGATAATTTGCCTGATTGGGACCTGGCAGCCAATAAAATTCCTGTTTCGGCACATGTACAAACATGGAATCTTCTTCAATTACTACCTGCTGCCGTTTCATACCTTGAGAAAGGCAATCAGAGTCACGTGTTTCCCCAAAACTGAACCTTGCAATTTGATCGAATAGAAATGGAATCCACCTCCAGATTGTTTTATTCGTGGCAATAATGAAGACCTGGGTCCAAGAAGTCATTAAGTCACATTTTTGAAAAAAATAAGTTGGCACCAGTACTATCTATGTATAATTCCAGCAATATGTGTGTGTCTGTCTGTCTGTCTGTCTGTCTGTCTGTCTGTCTGTCTGTCTGTCTGTCTGTCTGTCTGTCTGTCTGTCTGTCTGTGACCGTGACCGCTGTTTCTCGACAACCACTGATCCGATCTCATTGAAACTTTCCAGGTATATTGCTGGGGACCTGAGGATGTGCTTTTTCAAGGTGTGATATGAATCGGACAAGTGGTTCCTAAGTTATGGCCATTTATTTATCAAACCAATGACAGGACACGGTCCTTGACGTCACAATTGTTCTTCTTTTTTTTCTTTTTCTTTTTTGCACGTATGGCCACTCACGTACGGGCACGTACTAGTAATCTATAATGGCCAGAGCATCATTTGATACCAAAACATTCCGAAAATAACTACTGAAGTCCTGTATATTGGTATGTGGTCATTGTTGAATTCACTAAAATGTGGTGCAAGAAATACCCAAGTCCATAATGTTTGAGCAAGAAGTTCCTAAGTCCATGACTGTCCAATCAAAATGCTGGTATGTGTCACGTGACAAGGTGTGAAAATGGCGACCATGGAGGCTGGACAGCATGGTGTGAATGAGGATAACCCTGATAACAGGCATGACAGGGGAAAAAAACGTAAAAGAAACCCTGGAGACTAGGACAGAAAGAGAATGGAGGATGCCAAAGCATCAAGTATGTCGTTTCTATGCATTATACTTTGCTGGTACTGAAAAAGGCACGACATTCGTCATCAGCTTTTGAGCCCTCATAATGGTGGCCATGGTATTTTTATACTCTTTAAGAGCTGACTTTGTTGTAATATTTCCGATCTGGTATGATTTTGATGCAAACTTTCTGAGCAGGAGGACTTTGCTGAATGAGGGACTTGTGATATGAAAGACGACTGGCACCAAAGTTCGGTTTTCTTTTATCGAGGACATTAATTTCCGATTTAACCGAGTAATTTTGGACTTAACTGGGTAATATTGTAGTTATCTGTGTATTTCTGCATAAAATTAAACCACGAAAGGCAAGGAAACAGCAAAATTGACTGTTTGGCAATCAAAAATGAGCAATAAAGGGCTTTGTGTGTTGAAAGAACTCAAGTCCAGCCATTTTGTCGCAAAAAAGTACCTAAGTCCAGGTATTTAGCCACAAAAAGTACTTAAGTCCAAAACTAATTTTCTCGTTTTTTTCGTAAGGATTATTTTTCCAAAAAAAGGGTTTGTCTGCTCTGTTTTGCCCCTGGAACCAGCAGCAGGCTCCATAGTATGTGCCACCTTAAAAAAGTATCTTCAGCATGTTTTGAAAACTTTGATCCTCAATATCTCAAAAGTGTTATTTTGTGATTAAAGTACTTCTTGCACTCAGGTCTGCAATTAGAGAATGACAATGTCGAACTGAGGATCGTGGATAATCATTCAGGTGAATACTTCATTTCAACCTCCTGCTACCTTTTCTCCCCATCTATGCACTGCACACATGCCCCTTTCATCCCCGAAATCCAACCTCCTCTCATTTTTCCCACATTCACGGGTCCTCCTTGGTCCCCTCATTTCCTCAAATACAATTACCTGTCACTTCCAAATCCATCCATCGTTGCCCGCCGAATGTGCATATGTCATAAATAGAGTACCCATGTTGAAGGCAATGTGCTGGGTGGACTCTGTTGACATCTCGTGAGCAATTCTAGATCTTTTTCTATGCAAGACAAAACGAATTTTCCGATGAATGAATAACTTCACGTCACTATAGTAAACAATGAATACAATAATGATTAAATAAGCTAATTTATCGTTTCCAACGGAGTTTGTCTTCACGAAGTTCAATTTGTGCCTTCACTCGTGTCCTCCAGACGATTGACCAATCTGATAACAGACAGTGTGTCCTCCAGCAGATTGAACAACCGACATGATGTGATGGTTTCGAGAGAGGTCCTGAAGCCACGGAGGACACGCTTTTGCAGTTTCGTTCAGTAAAGACCAAACAAAGTCAACCCATGAGCTCCAGAGAAGCTCTCAACACGACATGTGTGCGGACATGTTGTTCTTGGCCTAAAAAGATGTGATACCGAAAAATGATCACTCCGTCCATCATGTACATTGACCTAACCTCCACATGGGCTCTTGAGAAGCTCGTTGCACAATTGGCATGCAGAAAAAAAAAAACATGGACTTAAGAGTAGCTTTTTCCTCCAGTGACCATACAATCCCATCCTATGACAGATCAGTAAGTCCATGGGTTGAAATAATTCAAGTAAACTAAATTACAGTCTCCATACCTACTGATCAGCTCATGTGTATTTGGTGTGTTGGAGAATGTCAAACAAGAGCCATGGTGTATGTATGTAGCTATAATTTAAAACATAAGCCACCTGGCGGATTTTATAGTAGCTTGTCAACTATACAGGTAAAGACCATACATGTTCTCAGCATGATTCTGTTGATACAGACACAACAGTCACAGAGTGACACCCTTTACGTGAAGAATATGTTAGTCAACTGTGGTCTTGTGCAAATGAAACATGCTCATGAAGCAGATTAAATTATTCAGGCCATACATGTGGAAGCACATCATTCTGTTTGGGAATTACAATTTCTGCATCATCAGAACGTGTAGAACATGGTGGTAACAGGTGGGGGGGTATATAATTGGTGTAAGAGGAGGGGGGGAGTACCGACATGAAAAGGAGACGAATCAGAGATGTCATGTTTGTAGTATGGTCATGACTTCAGTCATGCAAAGCAGAGACACAGATGAGAGTATCCATCCATTGGGACCATACCCTGTGCAGACCGTTGGTGCTGCTTAAGCAGTCTCATTGGCTATTAGACACAATCCTGGACGTGTCGCCACTCCGAAACAGTATACGAGTATGCTGACACTCATTTTGCCGACCTCGGAAGGATGACAAGCCGAGTTAACTGCACCTGGTATTCATTCAACAGCCCAGTGGGATTTCAATTCAGGATTCAAGGATCCCAAGCTGACCACCCTTACCATGAAGCCAACATCAGGCATAGATGACAGTATGCTTCAACATTTATGGTTGGTTGAGAATGCATTTCCTCCTGTGAGTCTTGAAGCATCTGTTCGTCACCAAAAGAAGCAGCCATGGCCCCATGTCATATGGCACGTCTTGTGGAAAGCTAAACTGAACGAGTGTTGGCTGGAGAACCCACCCATTGAACGAACCTTGGAGCCAAGGTGGAGTGCGTTTTTTCACCCCAGTAATGCCCTGGTATGCTGCCTACCCTCCCTTTCCACTGCCTTCCCTACCCCTCACACAAGGTGGAGCTATGTGGAGGGTCGGCGCCGGCTCGATGCCTCTCTTGGTTAAACTGCCCTGGCCCGTTGTCTTCCAATGTGCTCCGCCGCGTGTTGACCACCATGGTGCAGAGGCGATCAACAAACTCCAGCCCACCGGAGTGGACGTCCATAACAGATAGGGACCACAAACCATCCTAATATTGGTTCGCTTGAGGTCCCGTGACGAATGCCGACCCAGCGCCAGTCTTCCTCCAAGTAGGGATAAACATGGCATTCCATGACTGTAGACCTTTGATTTAAGAACACTCAGCAGACCTAAGTTTAGCCAGATAATATAGAGTGGAAAAAAAAAATCATTAATACAGACAATTTGTTCTTGAAAAGAATGTGGCTTATGAGAATTGTTATGAAAAAGGGAAGTAAAATGGTGCACATGAAATATTATCAAATAATTACCCATGAGATTTTGTATCATCTTTTTTATTTTATTAAACTGCTCTTCTTTCATGGCCACAATTATTCCCACATTCTTCTGGCTTTCACTTACCAACTGGCAAGGCGTGAAGTTATGGCAGGAATTTGGCCATGATACTGACCACCTAGTCTTCAGGAAGGACACCGTGGGATCTTTAACTGCTGTTCACTATGATCAGTGTCCATCATTATTCAACAATCTGTTTGGGTTGTTCTTATAAAAACAATACATGATTTATTCAGTGTCTGAAAAAGAAAATACCATATTGCATACTAGAAAAATTCAGCACTCAAAACAGTTAACGTCCAACAATTATTGCCAACAGACAGGATGCCAGTTTAACATCAATCTAAGGGACGACACACATTGATGAATCACAGTTTATTGCTGGGTCGTGATTCATACCCAGACTCTAGACTAGTGTGTGAACATCACTGAACCATTCTGGAAACCCAATTTGACACTGCAAGGCTCTCAAAACGATTTAAAATAAAAAGTATAGGCAACTGTAGTTCTCCACAAGATTAAACCTTTCTCCTCTTTGCTTGATGACCTCACCCTCTGCCAAACCATTTTTCTCATCCCTCAGATTGGCAGGCAGCAGCCTCCTCTTTACTCTCTACAGACCTGGATAAAAATCACAAGCTGGTAAAAAAAACACTTGGAACGCGTCTTTCAATCCTGACAAATCTTGCGTCTCACCAAAAGGAAGGTCTGGAATCCCCTCAATAATCCTCTTGAAGAAATCCTTTTATTCAAGCTTTTGGGCCTCATTATCTTTCCTGGGAAAGCAACATTTGCAAGCTGGCCTCAAAAGCCAATCACCGACTGAGCATCCTACAGTTGTGCAAAGTACTTTCTTGGCACACCTGAGCTCCTGACCACATACAAAGCTTTCATCCACAGCCTGATGGAGTACTGCTCTCCCCTCTGCCTCAAACCTAGCTTGGCTTCACACTGTGGAAACCAAGACCTTTAGGATCATTAGTATCTCCGGCAATGGTGAGTCTTTGGGTCTTTCACTGCAAGCAGGGTGGTGGTCTGTCTTCTTCAGTCTCCTCTGTGGCCTTGCCCCCCCCCCCCCCCAATATTTCCACAAGGTGCTCAAGGTCTGCCAAAACTACCAAGATGAAGAAACACTACTCACCTTCACCCATTTTTTCCTGCTTCTGGAACAAAAACTCCCACTCTTCCATCCAGGTCTTCCAGGCAGCTGTTCACCACCCACTCATATCTTCCTTCATCCAAAACCATGATCTTTTCTTCCCATTAATTCACTTCAAATCCCCTGATTTTCTTTATGACAGTCCATGTCGTATCCATCTTGTTTACCCCGTGCACACACCCCATCCCTCTCCCTTAAACAGATGTCCTAATGTCTCTGGTCCCCAAAGAAATAGAAAAAAAATGCACCATTGGTAGACCAAGTCTTGGCAGCATACAGGTCTTTGTCTTGCTGTCCTCACCTATTGGCAGGAAATTTGCAGCATGGTGCAACTCCAAAGCACTCTGCCAAATCCCAAATTATATTTTCCTTAAAGTATCCATTACCATATATGAAAACCACATTCCGATTTTGCTTGAAATATGCAATGTAAAAGTAATGATTCGTTGAGACATCATTAAGAGCTCGTTTAACACCAGGAAATGTCACAAGATGATCAGCATGGTACATAGTTTTTATTATGTATGAATGGAGGAATAAAATCTAAATAAGGAGGAGTGGGATGAGCAAGACAAAGAAAAGGTTGGAAGGAGATCAGATGAAGAGGAGCAGGAGCAAAAAAAAAAAAAAAAAAAAAAAAAAAAAAAATGGGGGGGGGGGGGGAGGTATGTATGAAGTATGGATCAAACCACGTATGAACATTGCCCTGCCAGAGGAAAATGAACACCCTTGATTGCAAACAAACTTTATTTTAATAATCTCATTTATGAATACAATCAAAGGGTACATACATAAGCATGCCCTTTGACATCACAGTGCTTGAACAGGGTCTTATTGGCTTTCACAAGGGGGGGGGGGGGAAATCCATCATTTAATGTCTGCTTTGTCAACAAAAACCAAGAAGAGCGGTCATGCTGGGAACTATGCAATTTCAAAGTTTCACAACATCCTGACTTGGAAGTATATTGTCATTCCATCACAACTGCTTAAAAATCCTGGAGTGCCATACCAAGAACTGTCACAAGTGAAAAATACCACAGGGATTACAGCACTTTAAGGAGGGAAGTTCCAGCACCAACCCCCTCATGACGAGCAACTGCATTGGTTTTTCTCAAATAATTCAAACTAGGATCTATTTCAAGAGCATACATCACCAACGCACCAGTTTGAGTCTAATTTCTTGCTCCTAAAGCCTCCTATTCTTAACACTCAAAACTCCTGGTCAAATTCAACAATTCTCAACTTACCTTGTCCTCTGTAGTTAACTTCTATTAACTGCTAAGCTAGTATATCCTCCCCCAGTCTTGTATTACACATAGCTCCAACAGAAACACCAACACTCACTGCAATTATTATATTCTCTTGAGTATCCTTCAACAAAAACCGATTATATATACATATATATTTTTTTAAAACATGTTTAATATGAGCTATTTCAGTCCTGTAAGTAATTATTGGTGCATACTATTTGTGGGTAAACGGTTTAATTTGCATAGGATAAAGTGCCATAACTGTTTACCTTATACCCTGTTAATTCACCATTACATAATTACTTCCAATGTGATATGATAATCATAGGGCTAGAAGGATAGCCTAGAGATATGCAAACTCATCTTTTGAGCTGTCCAGCCTGGGTTCAAATCTCGTCATGTATAAACTGTCACTCTCGTGTTTCGTGTGCAGGGCGATGCATTAACGTGGGCCCTGTGCACTGGAATGGCATTAAACCTGAGAATCTGTCTGCCAACACTTGATGTTTGTGGAGGCTCAAAGAGTGTGTTATCACTGGCACACTGGCTAAAGTATAAATTGCTACCCCGAGTAACTGCTGGGAAGATAACGGGAAGCCAACTAGTACAACCTTTGCCCAGGAACTGCTTCAACAGGACAATAGATTTTATTGAATGATAATATTCATCATAGATTTGGGAAATGAGTCCCTTCCATTTTGTGCATTACCAGTTTTTATCAGTACGAATGGCTTGCTCATTTTAAATTTTCTACAGCATGACGCAAATTATAATTTATCAAGACAAACTATGTGATGAGCTGTAAAATTTTGCAATCTGTCCATTTGAATACTTCAATCGACTCATTAGGAATGCAAGAACTTCAGTATGGCAGAGCTCTATTACAGATAAGATATCGGCAGGCAGCAAGAGCAGACTTTCAAGCTTTGGTACCAGTGCTCAATGTTCATGTGTTGAAGGAAGTCTTGTATATAAATAGATGGATTATAAACAAAGCAGCCACTTACTTTATCCATCGACAACCCTTCCCTCCAAAAAAAAAAAAGGTGAACAAAAAAAAATTTCATTTACACGAAATTAATTAAAATAATCAATACAATAAGTATCCAGGATACAAAGTAAAATCAACATAAAATTAAATATCAAACATTGTAAGATGCAAAAAAAAAAAAAATAAAATAAAATAAATCACATTGAAAGATGTCAAAACAGGATTAACAGAACATTGAGACAATGAAGTAGTTTGACCAAACAACAATAAACATGTCGTATAAAATTTAACAACTTCAAGAACAACTCACAACAAAAAAGCCCAGCTATCTGATGGCACTATGCAATCAGTTACTCTTGAACTAAACAGCATCATTGTGATATGAAAATGGCTTCACATGCATTGCAGCTCATGGAAGAAAGGCAATGTTCCAAGGTCACTTCCGTATATGGTGGATGTTCATACAGAGATAAATTGCAAAGGCAACAGCCAAAATCTGTAAAGAAGCAATCATGAGTGTAAGGAATCGGATCAATTACTCTTACAAAAATAAAATAAAAAAATATATATAAATAATAATAATAATAATAATAATAAATTGATAGCATAAATGGGGCAAGGCCAAGGGAAACCAGGGAGGGTATGCCAAAATGTGAAAATTAACAAATCCATTATTTAGAATAAATTGGAAATATTAACTTTTTCAAACTTCAGAGGCATAAAACAATTCAACAAAAAGCTGCATTCTACATAATTGATTGCTTGGTACAACTTTATCATTGCAGCAGGGAAAGAGCAGGGAGCCTGGTGGGGAGAGCACCATCAGTTGCTTAACTGCACCCAACTAGGGAAAAAACGAGTAGACCAAATGCGGAATTGAATCTTCGTTTGATTATTTAATTGCACTCTCAATAAAAAAAAAAAATGCACTTTACAGCGAATGCATTAGCTCGATAAACAACGCAAGCAAGGTTAAAATCAAATCTTTTTTTTTTTAATGAAAGACTAGAGCAGCACTTGTTCGAACGCATACCTCCACTGGGCAGAACAGTTAGGTTTTGTATCGCACGGATAGGCCAGATCTGGATTCAGACGCAAACCAAAATCTAATCAGCTTGTTCTTGTCAACTAACCAACTCACCCACCGAGTTTCGTCACAACTTTTTAAAATATCGTGCTATATATCGTTTTTGGCCCCACAATTGTCTATTTAATGATAAAAAAATATGTTACACCCGATCTTCACGAAAATCGAATCGATTAGTTCTTGTCACACACCCAACCCCTCCACAACTTTGAGATATTCTGTTTACAAACAGACGGGCAAAAACATAACCTCCTTGCACCTTCGCTGGCAGAGGTAATAATATTACAAATGCCCATTCTAGCAAGTTTGGTGATTTGTATAGATTGTCAGATTATTGATGCTTGATAGAGCGAGGGTGTGGGATTATGGGCTGGTGGGGTAACCACACGATATAAAACTTGGTGACAAAATATCTCCTTTGCGTACCGACCTCAAGAACTCCAACTGCCAGACAAACGGACAGTATAACAAGAAGATTTGCAGACAGCCATGCTTCGACACTCCCCTTGCAACCCTGCCAATCACAGAGGTGTGGGGAGGGAAATAATTAAAATATATATTTTTTTCTCTTGACGTCTGTGACATCACTTTATTGTAATTTTTTCTGCATCACAGTTGCAAAAAAAGAAATTTGGTCTACTCAAAGGGAAACCTACATAATACAATCTTGTAGATCAAGACATCTAATGCAGTGTGATCTCTGCAAGTAAAAATGAGAAATCAAAAGTTGTCCTGTGGTGTGCGATTACTGGAGCGTACCATAGACACCATATAGTACAGGCATTTTAGCAGAAATATTTGGTCAACCTCCCACAAATTGCAACAAAAGAAAACTCAACAGATTTTGATTCCTGGATATGTCCTCAGTGACAGAAAAAAAAAAGTCCTAAGGGATCCTCCAGGGGGGGAAAGTCCTGAAATCATGGAAATCCAATATGGCCACCACCCGGCTTCAGGGAAAATGAGAAAATTGTAAAGATTGATATTTTAAGATGTAAATATATGTTTTTCTGCATTCCAATTGTTTAGTTCTGATCAGTATATTGATGTACAAGAATAATTATAAAAGAGGAATATATTGAGGGTAAAATAAAAAATTACAGCTTTTTTGTCCAAAAATGTCAATTTTTTGTCACAAAATTTTTTTTACCTGAGACTGATTTTGGCTCCTGGACCAAAAAAAAAAAAAAAAAAAAAGAAACGTTGAAGACACAAGATGAAATAAAGTCTATGGCAATACAATATAATTAGGTAAATCATTGAAACATGACAAAATTCACAATTCCACTCAGGGCAATCACATCTGCCTGACGAAGGTTTCAAAATTAAAATTCGCATTAAACCCAGAAACTACATCCATTATAAACTTACTATACATGTTGAGAAAAATCAAGCGTATTAAAAGTTAGAACTCAACAATGTCATCATCATTGTCACATGGAGTGTCTGTGCAGCCAGAGCCCCTGCAGTTTCCACAAGCTGGAGTGCACTCAATGTTGTGCTTCTTGCATGTGCATCTCATGGTGCTACATTCAGCCTGGCAGTTGCACCTAATGACACGTAACATCTTTTCAGGAGCTGGAGCTATTGATGTCTGAAGTGGCACAAAACCCTCGTCACACTTCTGCCAAACCCAGTCTGTGGAAGAAGTATGCAAGTCTGACGTCTTGAAACGAATCAAAGACCACCTTCAGAAGCATGCTGAGTCTGCAAAGATATCTTCTAGAACTACAGCGCTCTCGGTTCAGTATATGGACATGCTCGACATTCTACGCAAATACATCTGGGCAGAGCGCAAAGGGAACTGGGCAATACATCTACAGGCCATCCAGAAAATGCTGCCTTACCTGGCAGCCTCGGGCAACAACCTCAATGCCAAATCTACGAGGGTGTATCTGCAGCAGATGTCAAACCTCAAAACTCAACATCCCAATGTCCAACAACGTTTTGATGAGGGGTTCCATGTGGTTTGACGAAGTGATCGCCTGTGGGCAGGTCTTTCATCTGACCTGATAAACGAACAAGTTCTGATGAGAAGTTTGAAGACCAGCGGGGGGCTCACACGAGGGCGAGGAATGACGGAGCAACAACGGCTGGTATGGCTACTATCAATGCCTGCCTGTGTAGAAATAAACCAGGCAATGCAGGAGCTCACAGGTGTGAACTACAACACTAGAGAGCAGAAAAAGGACATGACCAGGGCAAGACAATCTCATGACTGGAAGGACACACTATCAGCTCTTCAGTATTTACAGGAACGGATTCTGTTCAGTAGTGATCCACGTCTGAGGAACATTGCCACTGGAGTTCATGCACACCCCACCATCAACGTCGATACAGCACATGCTGTAGGAGCCAAAATATTGAAATCTACGGGTGGGAAAACACCGACAGAGTACACATTTAAGAGGAAAGACCAAGTTGTCACCCTCGGCATGAAGTAATCTGTCAAGATTGATGGAGAGCAAGTCCAGGTTGACCCACAACTCCTCTTCCAGAGACTGATCACTGTTGCACAGACAGCAGAAGAACTGGAGTCAGCTTTCAAATATGAACTGTGCAGCTATCCAACAGCCCTTTTGATTCCTCTCTTCAGCTCTGAGAAGCACACAAGCCAGTCTTTGCTGATGCCATCTGGGATCTTCTTGGATCCGATGTCCCAGCCGATATCCCCAATGATGGGCAACAGTATGTTTTGGATGGCGGAGCACTTGTTCAACACATTCCATGGTCTCGTGGATCTACATACAGAGACATATGCCACCAGTACACTGATTACATAACGAAGAAGTACGGAGATGCCATAGTCGTGTTTGATGGTTATGAGAGTACCAACACGAAGGACATGTCACACCAGAGACGGTCTAAAGGGAATGCTGGCACTACTGTGACATTTACAGCTGACATGCGTCTCACAATGAAGAAGGAACAGTTTCTTGCCAATAGGCAGAATAAACAGCGATTCATTTTTATGTTGAGTGAAGAGCTTCAGAAGAAGAACTGTGTGAGACACCATGCCTCAAGGGATGCTGATCTCCTGATTGTACTGAAGGCCATGCAGTCTGCTACTGTCACCAACACTGTGTTAGTTGGTGATGATACAGACCTCCTTGTCCTCCTATGCCACCATGCAAGCTTAGAATCCCATGACCTCTTCTTTTGTCCCGAGCCAAAGAAGAACACGAAGTCTCACATCTGGAACATCAAGACTACAAAGAAAATGATTGTTACAGAAATATGCAAGCACATACTGTTTCTGCATGCAGTTCTTGGTGCAACACATCTCATCTTCATGGGATTGGAAAGGGAGCTTCCCTCAAAAAGTCAAAGCAAACAGATTCCGTGAGCAGGCCAAGGTTTTTGATACATATCCAGCTTCCGTATGTGATGTGGCAGATGCAGGAGAAAAAATACATTGGTGATAATCTACAACGGAACGTCAACTGACACCCTGGACACCCTCCGGTATCAGCGATACTGGGACACGGTGGCTTGGAGCTCCTCTCACGTGCAACCACAGATGTTACCACCAACATCAGAAGCAACAAAGTATCACAGCCTGCGCGTGTATCTGCAAGTCCAATAATGGAAGGGATGTGCAGATGAACTTCTTCCAACAGACTGGGGTTGGCAGAAGTGTGAGGAGGGTTTTGTGCCACTTCAGACATTCATAGCTCAGTTCCTGAAAAGATGTTACGTGTCATGAGGTGCAACTGCCAGGCTGAATGTAGCACCATGAGATGCACATGCAAGAAGCACAACATTGAGTGCACTCCAGCTTGTGGAAACTGCAGGGGCTCTGGCTGCACAAACACTTCATGTGACAATTATGAGGATGACAACATTGTCGAGTTCTAACTTTAATATGCTTGATTTTTCTCAACATGTATAATAAGTTTATAATGGAAGTAGTTTCTGAGTTTAATGCGAATTTTCATTTTCATTTTCATTTCGAAACCTTAGTCAGGCAGATGTGATTGCCCCGAGTGGAATTGTGAATTTTGTCACGTTTCAATGATTTACATAATTATATTGTATTGCCATAGACTTGATTTCATCTTGTGTCTTCAACGTTTCTTTTTTTGTCCAGGAGCCAAAAATCAGTATCAGGTAAATGTTTTTTTTTTGGGCCAAAAAAAGACAATTTTTTATTTTACCCTCAATACATTTCACTTTTTAAAAATTATTCTTGTATATCAATATACTGACCACAACTAGAAACAATGAGAATGCAGAAAAACATATATTTACAGATTAAAATATCAATCTTTACAATTTTCTCATTTTCCCCAAAGTCGGGTGGTGGCCATATTGGATTTCCACGATTTCAGGACTTCCCCCCCCCCCCCCGGAGGATCCCTTTGGACTTTTTTTCTGTCACTGACGACATAATCCAGAAATCAAAACCTGTTGAGTTTACTTTTGTTGCAATTTGTGGTAGGTCATCCGACATTTTGACTGTATTAATACCCCAAGTGATACGTTAGCCTCAATAGCTTCCAACATTGTTTACAAACATCAACAGCAACTTTCGTCAGTTATTTTTTATTATTAAAGATATCACTATATTGGCTACCCAGGTTGCAAATAACATGGAATTGTACGAGTTCCCTTCACCCACCCCCCCCCCCCCCCGAGTTCCACAGCTTCCCTCTGTTGCGATCATGAAAAGCCAGTGATGCAGCATGGGTTAGCAGGAAAATGTGTTCAACTTTTTTTTTTTCCTTTACAAGGGCTATATTTTCCACTGGACTAAATGGACAGTCTTCCATGTTATGATAAAAAAACAAAAAACAGCTATTCAGCAACATAAGAGTCTCCCTTTATGTCCAGTCAAATAATACTCACATCACTCTTGATATCTGAAATAGTTAAGTTGCAGAAGTATTCTTTTGGTTGAACCTCAGCCTTCATACAGGTGCAGGGGTACCTTTTCTCTGGCTTGACATTCCCATTTATATTCCAGTCCTTGTAATCATTGTATCCACAGCAGTTGAACTGTCAGGACATAATACAGGGGTCAGGAAGGGAAAAGGCAGAATGAGCAAAACAAACAGCAGCTGTAACAATGCATCATTCAAAGTTCAGAGCCATCATGAAATAATGTTAGAAAATGCAAGCCTTTTTACAAAGCTAAACCTTTTTTATATTTACAAAGTAAATGTAAGCAAAGTTCACATTTTAAGAGAAAGTGCAGCTTTTCCTCAAGCTTGAGGTTAGGTTGTTGGATTAATTAGGCCACGTCACATGATTTTCAGTCATTGGTGACCAAAATTTGGTGAACTCGAGAAATTCAATAAAGTTGTACTTGCCACATAAAAGGTGCATCGTTTTCCTCCGAGACCACACCACACATTTGATAACGATCAGAACTAGTTATTATCCACACCAGAGGAGAGGATATTGCATTTGGCTCCTTCTGTTTGTCTGCACAGAACATGCTAACGGCAGCTATAAACGCTACTGAGTGGAAGCCAGAAGTACACGTTATCATTATTATTTTTTTTTCAACTGATAAAGTCTACAAAGTACGGTACAATTAGAAAGTACGTCTATTTCAAAAATAACCCACAAAACAAGTCCTGGCAAGGGTCTGCAATCGTTGATTGCTCTTTCTAGTTCTCAGTTGTGGAAGAGTTTAATACCCCCTGAAGAATAAATTAAAAAAAAGACAAAATATGTCAACAATGGTGAGTGAAATGAACGTAGGGCTTTCTGTACCACCAATTGGTGAAAAACTTGAGCAAAATCAGAAAAAAAAATCACTTGATTGGACTTTGTGCCAATTGGCAGGAAGCAAAGAGTGTTGGCTTTGCTTGCAATAATAATTACTAAAACTTGTGACAAAGGAAAATGGTATATAAATAAATGACAACTGATGGACATACGTTGGTTTGAATAGTATCCCACATGCTCCACTGATTCTTTGACACCGAAGAGTTCTCATTCCCATAAGCCATGAACGTGCTCAGTATGGTCGAATTCAATGTGGGATAGATCTGCAAATACAATAAAACATTGCGTCTTAAACAAAATCTTAAATCTACACACCATTACTGCATGCTTCCAGACAATGCAGCACACACCTCTCATGTGCACCATTGTCATTTCCATTCTGTGCAAGGAACAAGTACATTTTCACATTACTGATAAAGGCATTTTGTGGAGTGGGCTCTTGGGGTGTGGTCTTTCAAAAACTTCCCTTTAAGGATTCAATACCGATTTTTATAACCAAGGAATATTATGATTGTGCATATTTGAAGTCAGCTTGAATATTTGTCTATTTTAATTAAATTCCTTGGTTATTTGAAGTTGCTGTGGGGGTTGAGTATAAAACCCCCATGCTGTGTTTCCCCATGCCTATGTCGCTCATCATTGCCACACCCTGCCCCTCCCGTGCATCTTATAATCTCCAAGGATCAACGTGTCTGACTTCTAAGAACCACTCGGCTACTCGGGCTGACAGTTAACCGATTGTCACCACAATTTGGGTTTGGGGGGAGGAGGGGGTGGTTAACCTGTACTGCTAACACAAAATATATATATATATATATATATATATATATATATATATATATATATATATATATATATATATATATATATATATATATATATATATATATATATATATATATATATATGTGGGCTGGTGTGTTGGCGCAGTGGTTAGGGCAGCGGCTTGGGATCCAAAAGGTCCTGAGTTCAAGCCCCGTTGGGCCACTGAATTAATACACCAGGGGGTTGACTCAGCCTGTCATCCTTCCGAAGTCAGCGAAATGAGTACCAGTATACTGGGCCGGTGTATACCCTGGTTAAAATAGGTGTACCATATCCCTGTGTCGTAAGAGGCGACCCGGGTTGCGTCAGGAAGGGCATCCGGCGTAAAACATGTGCCAAATCACTATGCGGATCATACGGATGATCCGCTGTGGCGACCCCTAACGGGAGCAGCCGAAAGAAGAAGATACATATTTGAAATGTGGAGTGTGATGAGCACTTCCCTGATCTCCATTGTACATAGTCCTACACCAAAGCATCACCTCCAATCCAGAGACCTTGGCCCGGTGACTGACAGACAAAGATTACATGGTCAACATCAGTTAAACATCAAACGGAGCCGCCTATCCAGATTTCAGGCTCGTTTGCCCTCATCAGGACGGCATACTGATAAATATCTTACCAATGATGACCAAATTCATCATTTATACATTAGAAGCACTGTTGGGGGAAATATTCCTTTTTTTGACGAAATGGCCCTTTCCTCAGTCTGACTGTCAAAGTGTTTTTTTTTATACTCTCTACCATTTCTTTTATTTAATTTTTAAGACCTAAGACCTACTTATAATCTTGCCTTTCTTTGCCACTTGGACATTTGTTTAATTCTCTGCCAGTACAAGGTGACCGGTCTGATAAAACTGTACAGCACCTATATGCTTTCAAAAACAAAACCCTCTCCACTCTCAAAAGGTGTGTGTATATATATATATATATATATATATATATATATATATATATATATACATATACATATACATATACATATACATATACATATACATACACACACACACACGAGGGAGAGGTTCATTGAGGGAGTAGTAGTGTGTACGAGGGTGAGAACTGTACGGTGGGTAGAATTAGAAATAAATTGTTCTCAAAAGAAAAGACTTGTCTGTGGACATTGGTTATCGGTGTCTGTGATTTTACACCGGAATTTTAAAACCGAATTGGCTAGACGTTTAAACCCTGCAAGTTAAATAAGATTCCACAACAAGGCAAGAGTACTACAACGATCATCTCAAGGAACCTAAAGAGGAAAATCCACATCAGCACCTTCTGGTTGAATTATTTGCATTAGCAGGAACAATCGTCTGGGTGGCAGACAGTTGTTCTTTGTCGATTATGTGGTTTTACCGTGTGAGACAATCCGCAGCAATGCTCACCATAACAGCTAGGAGGTGTGTCTGATGTATAAACATCATGATAAATCATGATGTCTGATGATGTGATGTTTAAACTACTCCCTCAAACTTTTGTGAAATTGTACAAAACTGCTGGGCTGCTCCTATGTCCTGTGCATATGTTCAAGGTGTTTTTGAAAACTTTTTTTTTTTTTTTTTGAAGCTTGAATCTTCAACTGGTTATAAAAATGTAATATCACAAATATTACAAAAAAAAGAAAAAAAAAGTTTGCCTTCAGATTGTTGTAAATCGTAACACAGCAACCCACATACTTATCCTAAGTTTAAACAACCCTGCGTATATAATAACGAGTGATGCGATTTGAATTACGTGGTGGTGTTTTTTTTTTTCATAATGTGGCGGTGAAGTGTCGCACTGTAGCTGATCCACGTGTGTGTGTGTGTGTGTGTGTGTGTGTGTGTGTGTGTGTGTGTGTGTGTGTGTGTGTGTGTGTGTGTGTGTGTGTGTGTGTGTGTGTGTGTGTGTGTGTGTGTGTGTGTGTGTGTGTGTGTGTGTGTGTGTGTGTGTGTGTGTGTGTGTGTGTGTGTGTGTGTGTGTGTGTGTGTGTGTGTGTGTGTGTGTGTGTGTGTGTGTGTGTGTGTGTGTGTGTGTGTGTGTGTGTGTGTGTGTGTGTGTGTGTGTGTGTGTGTGTGTGTGTGTGTGTGTGTGTGTGTGTGTGTGTGTGTGTGTGTGTGTGTGTGTGTGTGTGTGTGTGTGTGTGTGTGTGTGTGTGTAATATATATATACATATATACAGTGCTCAGCAGAAATAAGTACACCCCAACAGATTTGTCAGAAAACCTTTAGTTTCCTTTCAGAATCCACATTTTCTATGGGATACTATACTACAAAATACTCCCACAAATGTGGGCCATTGATGGCAAACAAGATTTATTAATTTGCACACACAAAAAAGGAATTTTCCTAACAACTTCATTAAAGACCATGTTGCAAAAATGAGTACACTCCAATGAAAGTCTTTGGAGCAAAGCTAAATTTTAGACTACAAAATTCTAATTAACAATAATTCAACCACAGGTGAGTCTAATTATTCATTAAACAGGTGTCCAGCAGTCAGTTGACTAGAAAAGGGTGATACTTAAAGAAAACCCCTTCCCATTTCATGCTGTCAGCAATGGCACCACATGGAAGAGAAATGTCACAAGACCTGAGAAAGAAAATAATTTCTTAACACAAGGAAGGTGAAGGCGACAAGAAGATCAGCCAAGCTTTACTCAGTCAGAATACAGTAGCAAAAGTGATACAAAAATTAACAAAGATGGAACTGCAACCATCTCACAGAGACGTACAGGCCGTCCACGGAAGTTAACACCTCGACAGGAGCTTCTTCTGATGAGAAGGGCTGAAGAAAATCGCCATGCAAGTTCTCTGCACTTAGCTAAAGAAGTAGAAAGCCAAACTGGGGTGACTGTTTCCCATGACACAATACGGCATACACTGCAGAGGAATGGCATGCATGGGTGTCGTCCACGAAGGAAGCTTCTCCTAAAGCCCATGCACAAAAAAAGCCCACCTAGGATTTGCCAGGGACCATGCTAAAAAAGATGAAGACTACTGGGACTCTATACTCTGGAGTGATGAGACCAAGATAAATGTTTTTGGAACTGATGGCTTCAAAACTGTATGGCGTCGCAAAGGTGAGGAGTACAAAGAAAAATGCATGGTGCCTCGAGTGAAACATGGTGGTGGCAGTGTCCTTATGTGGGGCTGCATGAGTGCTGCTGGTGTCGGGGAGCTGCATTTCATTGACGGTATCATGAATTCACAGATGTACTGCTCTATATTGAAAGAGAAGATGCTACCATCACTCTATGCCCTTGGTCGTCATGCACTTTTCCAACATGACAATGATCCAAAACACACATCTAAGGCCACTGTTGCATTTCTGAAGAAGAACAGGGTCAAAGTGATTCAGTGGCCAAGTATGTCTCCTGCTCTGAACCCAATCGAGTACCTATGGGGAATTCTGAAGAGACAAGTTGAGCATCACTCTCCATCCAGCATCCAGGCTCAAAAAAAAGGTCGTTCTTGAAGAATGGAAAAAGATAGGTGTTGCAAAATGTCGCCAACTTGTTCATTCCATGCCTAGAAGACTTGGTGCTGTCCTTCAAAATCATGGAGGTCATACAAAATACTAGATGTAGTAGTTTTTGTTGTGGGGTGTATTCATTTTTGCATCAACCAATTTGAGTAAAACTGAAGAATTTATAATCCAAGTTATATTATTAACCATACTTTCATGTTACGAGTTAAACAAATGTTCTATAAAACTCAATTTTGTCAAAATTTTGGAAATTATTGTGTTCATTGAGATATTGATTAAAATCTTACTTTTCAAAGAGGGTGTATTCATTTATGCTGAGCACTGTATATATATATATATATATATATATATATATATATATATATATATATATATATATATATATATATATATATATATATATATATATATATATATATATATATATATATATATATATATATATATATATATATATATATATATATATATATATAGACCCACCCACATCTCTCATCTGTGAATGGAGGGAAGAGCCAATTAGCTCTCACCTAATGAACTAAATCACAGGTGTTTAGGATTATATAAATAATTATTGACCCTTCCCACACTCCTCTTGCCGAAGAAGCTGCAGAAAGCAACCAAAGAATACCTACTTAAGGCAAGCGCTACCCTGTTTCGAACCCTTCCCAGAGTTCCTCAACTATAAAGACATTCACAGAGAGTAAACACATGAGAAACCCAATGCTATCATAACTTAATATCTGTCATAACTATTTATGTGCATTATAAAAACATACTGCGAAAATGCAGTTATGCTTGGGGAAAGGTTGTTTGTCCCATCAAAGCTGCCTCGAGTCCAGCCGACCCTCTGCCCCATTTTCCAACAATATTCCAGCCTACCCGCTGTCCCATTTTCCCTGAGGCGCTTTGTGCTTGTCGGCACGATTCAGCCAGTGATGCTACTGAGGCGCTTTGTTTGCCCGTGATGCAGTGCAGTGCATCAGCAGTTCACGCTGCTGAGGGTCTTTGATTTGGTTCGGCCCGTGGGTCGTGCTGCTGCAACTGTGTTCGCAACAGTTATAGTTGAATGATAGTATTTAATTTGCCTTTTTAAATTGTTTTTAATACAGATAAAGATGTTTTATACACTTATATTCGTAATTTAATTTTTATCGTGACATGCCATGAACATCATGACTTTACAGATACCAGTGCACTACAAATGTTATTATTATTTGATCTTTAGTACAAAAAAAAAAATTACCAAGGTAGAAACCTTTGTCTGTCCATGCAATGATTCAGCTTCAATTAATGTATTTTTATTCCATGACCTTTTGAGATAGATAGATATATATATATATATATATATATATATATATATATATATATATATATATATATATATATATATTAGTTGGGGTCGTTTGCACATGCGCAGAATGCACCAGGAGGTCCGGGGCCCCATCTCAATAGTGAAGAATCAATTAAAAAATTATCGTATCGAGACCTTCACCAAAATCGAATCAATTCGGCCTTGTCACACATCCAACCTGTCCACAATTTTGAGATGTCCTGCTCACAGACAAAGGTGAAAACAACCTCAGTCCACTTTCAGTGGCAGAGGTAATCAACCAGTGTGTGAACAAGCCACAAATACAGATCAGATGAGATGGGCAGATTTACACCTTCGCTGAAAGTTGGCAATGAGCAGGCTTGGTTTTCACCAACACCATTGTGACACATGAACAACCTGAAACCAACCCAGCTTCTCCAAGTTGAGAACCAAAATCCCCAGTGCCACTCGATTTGATCCTGCAACCTCTGGTTATGCCAGTCCAGTATTCTCATAACTCGTCCACCACCATTAAATCCTAAATGTAGGCTCATCGAAAAACATTTGTTTTTCTTTAGCAGGTTGAGCTTCATGGAAGAGCAAGTTGAAGGAGGGCATAATCTGATGAGGCCACGGGGCAATAGCGGGATACAAGAAGCAAGGCAATGAACAAGACAAGAGGGGAGAAAAAAAAACAAAAAAAAACTGAAACCTGCAAGTAAGTTGGATTAGGAATTGCTAATGGGGCAAGTAAGAGTATGGTTTGGAGATATCAAATGGCAGCCAACACCTGCTTGAAGCCCTGGAAAGAAGAGTAGGACAAAACAGCAAAAATTAGGAAGGCAATTCCCCAGAGGGGAGATCAACATTAATCATTTGCATATTAACACTCATTTATTTACAGGATTAACATAACCAAATTTAGCGTTTAAAACATTAACATCCTTTCCCCAAGCTTCTGATAAATTGGGAATAGGAATCTTTTTTGTCAAATAATAAATCAAATTTGCCAAGATCACATAGTAAATCCCTTCCCCAAACTACAGGAAGCACTGTAACGGTGGCTTGCCCCCACAGCCAGAAATGAAAAAAAAAACATCAGCCAGGTCCTGCATACAAGATGAACTAGCATCCGTTGAAGACAAAGTCTTCGATATCCCCCGCCATAGTAAATGAGGATTAACAAACTTTTATTCCCCAAGTGTGTGCAATATGTATGTCAAGTTTCCCCTTGATCTGACCAGCCATTCTGGAGAAGATGTTTGAAGGTTTTAGGGTAAATTCAATATGGCTGCCAAACCATGTGACCTATCAATTAGAAATTAACAAACTTCTGAAAGGATGTCTTGGGGAAAGTGTACGTGAAATTGTGCCTCAATTTGTCCAGCCGTTCTGGAGAAGATTTTTAAAATCTATTAATTTTCAATCCAAGATGGCTGACGAACCATGTGACCTATGACATCATAAATTTACATTCTGCCTCCAATGGAATATGTGTGTGAAGTTTCAGGTTAATCGGATGAGGTGTGTTTTTCTATCCAAGATGGCCACCAAATCATGTGACGTCAATTTTTACTATGTATGCATACATGATGGAAGATGATAGTTGCAAATTTTCGCTTCGTTAGGGTTATGCGATTCCAGAGAAAACATTTAATATTTTTCTTGAATCCAACATGGCTGCCAAACCATGTGACATATCAATTAGAAAATATCAAAAGGCACCAGTTCACCACTTCCTTGATATGTGTATCAAATTTCGTAAATATATCTTGAGGGGATTTGTAGCTTCAGCTCCAGAAACAAAATGGGACGGACAGAACCCATTTCTATATCCCCCGTTTATTTCCTATTGTTCAAAGCAAAGGTGAAGTTAGCCAATTTAATGCTCTTAAGTTTGACTCACGTATAATAGAAAAAGAAAACCTCACAATTGAACCAGGAAGGCACAAGGATTGATACATGCATCGACAATAACAGATTATTAAACGAGAAGGGCACTCTGTCGAGCCATTACCTCCGCCACGAGAACATGTCTGGCCCAATACATTTTTGAAGTATTATGCAATATAGTTTTTGAGCCCTCTCAATGGTGAAGAATCACTTCAAAAATTATTGCAGTCGGATCCGGATCTTCCCCAAAATCTAATCAGTTCGTCCTTGTCACACAACCAACCTGTCCAAAAAAAAGTTTCATCTGGATCCGTCCACAACTTTTTGAGATATCTTGTACACAGACAAACAGGCAGAAAGGGGTGAAAACAACCTCTTTCACCTTCGGTGGCAGAGGTAAATATAATCTACAGTTTTAAGTCAGCTCTCAAGCCAAACTCAATATAGTCGATGGGGTACATTTTCAGTTATTTGCAGTATCACAGCACGAGGGGAATTTATCGAGTTCCACAAATAAAATCAAAGCAGTGGAAACTTTTGCAGTTCTTACAAAGTGTACTTTGGTGCTTTCATGACCCTTTGATGACAGGCTGGACAAGTCGAGTGAAGCCTATCAAGTCCACTATCTGATAAAGGCCTCCTTCAACATGATGAAATGTTATCAAATAATGAGGACAGGCTCTCAATCTTCAAACTGTTAGCAATCATTGTTGGAGTTGGCAGGGCTTCAAGGAAATGTTGGACCAACAAATTCCTTGATGTTCAATTTTTATCACATATTTATTGCTTCCAAACAGTGAAGCATTTTTTTTTTTTTAAATAACCAATTTATATTGTGTGAACAATGTTCAACAGCAATAAAACTTACCTTGTCCTTTTCGAAATAAACAAGCAACCCAAGAACCACCTGGGCCACCAGCAGCAGCATAATAAAGACCAAGTACTGCAAGACAACAACGATTGATAAATTGAATTTTCTTAACACATGCCACCCATAATCAAGTCAAGGAATGAAGTTGCACATCTCCTTCCTTGCATTATTCGGTGAAAAATAAAATGAAATAAACCTCACCAGCCACAGCACACACTTTATTCTTTTCCCAGTGCCCACACAACCTAGTGTGGACAAAACGACTGTGATGCCACCAACAGCGATCAGCGCAAACGCCGCATTTTGCAAGTTCTTTCCAGTCACACCGTTGCTAACTGCAGGCATAATCAAAACCAACCAAGCAGGATGAACAATGAAAGATATACATTTTCTGCCAAGTCAAAAATCTAGATGAACAAGAAAAATGGAAGTCACATGCCATTGGTGACAACACCAAGATGAGATTTAATAGAGTAGCAAATGTGTCGTGTGGCCAAGGTGACTTCATGAGGATGCAAACACCCCAGATGTTATGGATTTCCCAACAAAACCCAAAACCTTCAACATTTAACACCATTTCGACTGCCTTTTTATGTGCATAAAATTTTATGTGCGTCAATGAAATTTTATGTAATTCATATCAAGCATTAAACTTTATTTAGTTTCTTTTATTTTGTACCAATACTTTTAACTGGAAAGGTCTTCTTGATTTATGAATGATGCATCATGCCCTCCACCTTTCACATGTATGGCAAGATGACATGACATGACATGGTGTGAAAATACATGTTCATCCATACTGAAAACTCATTCTTCTATAGTACTGCATTTTAGTAAAGCAACCATTTCATAAGGGATGAATATTGGCACTGCTCACCAATTATGGTCATGAAGCTCTCCTGATCAAATAAAACCCACAACCCATAACCCAAGATCACAAGGCCCAGAACCTAAACAAAAAAGAAAAAGACAATGTGATTAGGATAAAGTATGCAAACTGATCAAGTTGGCAAGTGACAAGAGCCAGGGTACATGCCATAGTTCAGAATTCAACAGTGCTATAAAATTGTATCTATGCAAATAAAAGGATGGTGTCCGACTCGGTTTTCTTTTTGCATCTATTTTCTCACAACTTTGAACATAGTCAAACTTATGTACAATTGACGACCAAAATTTACTTGCAGCTCTGTTTATTTCATTTTGCAGAGTCAAAAGTAGACTTTTCTCAAAGTGTTTGCCATGCTGGATAACGCCACAACATTGTGATGGGCGGCACTTTTGGTGGCATTCTATCACGGTACGTTTTTTTTTTTTTTTTTTTTTTTGATGTCCTCTCCTTATATCAAATCCCATCACCAGTCCTTGATAGCATAAGCTGGTAGTCCTGTCTGGTAGTATTCACTGGTGAATGTTATCAGCTATGTGGGTAGCACTTTCAGAAGCTTTGTTCTTGAAGTGTTATTATTTTATCAAATTCCATGCCATTACTCATCATTGAAAGATATATTTGCGAGTTCTAAACCACAAGTCTGCAAGGCACATATTTAATGGGAGTCCTGTAAAGCGCCATGGCCATATTTTGTACATCTCTTCCAAGGAGAATGAAGTTCTTGTTACGTTTGTAACAGATAATGTCTTGCTCCAATTCACAAACAATCTTGAAAGATCCCACGACACCCAAAAGTACTGAAATTGCATAATATATATATATATATATATATATATATATATATATATATATATATATATATATATATATATATCCTATGAGTTTTCCATCGTGATTTCAGATCTGACTGTTTTTTCACAATAGACATTCTGTAAATTAAAAAAAAAAAAAAAAAAAAAAAAAAAAAAAAAAAAAGCTTCGGGAACGCCCCTAAAAATTCTGCTGAAAGGGGCGTAACCCACATGACGTCAACTGCAGGATGACAAAGGCTGCACGTAAATTACTCGGGTTGGTGGTCTACGTGATTCTATTGGCTTTCTGTGCGTGTCCACGTTTGATTGATCGACTCAATTGCTTCGTTCATTTCTGCTTAAAAAAAAAAAAAAACCAAACATTTAGTTTTGAATAATGGATGACATGGACTTTGATTTGTCTGGTAGTGACAGTGAGTGTGAGAGAAATGAAGGATTTTGGTCTGAATCAGATGGAGAATTGTCGGATAACGTAGTCGTGGGAGGTGAAGTTCAGGCAGCTGGAATTGAAATACGGCCTTACCAGTTCGAGCCCGAAGCAGGACAAGCAGAGGAAAATGGTGATGAAATTCCCGGCGTTCATTATGATCAGGACATCGAAGGAAGACTTGGCAATAACAACTGGTTAGACAAAATCCTATTCGTAATTAAATAATGTAAATTCGACTTACATACTGCTCGATATCAGAAATATTTTAGTGAGGTGACGTGACCAGCACAGCGGACATGTTTCTCCGCGGCGAATGAATCGTAAGCAAGGCCAGCACATGTCATCGGCCCTATCGCTCCACGCATAAAACGAAGCAATGCTCGCTGTCCGGATACGATGAAAACTTGTGCAGAACACACCTTGTGACAATTGTCTTGAGTAGTCCGATAAATCTGACGTTCTGTTGCATTTTTATTTTATTCCTACCATCATCATGTAGCGCCAGTAGAAAACAATGAAGAAAAGAGAATAATAAAAGAAAGCTACAGCAGGTCAGATTTATCGGACTAGTCGGACGGACGACGTATTTATCAGACGAGTCTAGACTGGAGTTGACAAGTAACTTGTATTAGCATGCACACAATGTACAAGTCAATGCGTAAGAGTCCCGAGGCTATGAGGCCGTGTAATAGGACAGATAAATTTGTCTTTCATAGTTGTGCCAACATATTTTTCCCTGTTCATTTATTACAGCATTTTGGCTAATTGTTAATGAATAGCAAGCCAATGGAAGCAGTACCTTTACTTTAGAATAAACCCATGTATGTCGAGTTCAGCCATACCTGGCTTGCATGTATGTGGAATCGTACCTATCCCAGCAGGCTGGTTTCAACGAACAATTCAATAAGCTGCAAGATGTGGGTGCAGGTTTTTCACATTGTTTGATTTTAAAAGTATCTCCTTGCGCCTTGAAATGATGCAATATTAATCTTTAGTATTTTAGTTGTATGTCCCTGTAAGTTTCTTTTTTAATGGAAAGGTTCAACAGTCACATTTTATATTTTGTGGACATGGTATAGCCCTTTATTGTGCATACATGTATTGGATTTGTACACGACTACGACAAGGTAGTAAAGGGATAAATAATTGCCTTGTAATTTTTTGCATACACGGCTCAGAAGCAGAATTTCATTTCCGCGAAACAATCACAGGAATTATGACGATCAGTGAGATAGCAAACACATGTGCACAATGCATGTGTACGTACTTTATATGGCACTTGACAGCGAGTCAAATCCACTCTGTGTGAGTTTCTGCAGATGACGTCAATGCTGTGGTTCGCTGAAGTCAACTTTTTTTGAGGGGCGGGGCATAGTAAGTTGTGAAAAGCACCAGAAATGTTCGAAATATTGGTCCAATTATCCCATTTTTGATTTAAAAAACAAAACATGGGTGATTTCTTCACTAGGAAGGTCCAATTAATATATAAATAACCAGAAAGTTGAGTGTCATGGGACCTTTAAGTTTGCATAAACAAGTCAAATTAAATGGAGAAGTTAGTGGTGGTTTTCCATTGCTACCAATAACTGTTTTTTTTTTTTTAATTCTCAAAGGCCAATTGAAAAAAATAAAACCTGAGTACATAAAACATAAAATAACTAGAGGGGGAGCACTCGGTAAAGTGCAAAACCTCCGCCGCCAATACTGCTGGGTCACTCAAGTGAACCTTATGTCTTATTCATTAAATATGACGTCAACAGTGCTGAGTTATAGTTCTTTTCTCCAACATTTTTTTTGGGGGGTGGGGGGTTGGAAATCACTTAAAATAAGTAGAAAAGCAAAAAAAAAAATTGAAATATTTTCAAATAAAATCGAAATCTTTTTTTTTTTCTCTCTAACAAAATTTTTTTTGGTTGGAAATCACTTAAAACATGTAGAAATGCAAAAAAAAATATATATATATATATATATATCTAACAATTTTTTTTTGGGGGGTGGTAATTTTTTTTGGGGGGGGGGTTGGAAATCACTTAAAACATGTAAAAAAAAATTTTTCTCAAATAATTTGTTTTGGGGGGGGGGGGGGTTGGAAATCACTTAAAACATGTAGAAATGCAAAAAAAAAAAAACTATTTTTTGGGGAGGTTGGAAATCACTTAAAACATGTAGAAATGCAAAAAACCAAATTATTTTGGGGGGGGGGGGTTGGAAATCACTTAAAACATGTAGAAATGCAAAAAAAATTATCTAACAATTTTTTTGGGGGGGGTGGTAATTTTTTTTTGGGGGGGTTGGAAATCACTTAAAACATGTAAAAAAAATTTTTTTTCTCAAATAATTTGTTTTGGGGGGGGTTGGAAATCACTTAAAATATGTAGAAATGCAAAAAATATTTTTGGGGGGTAACAAATCACTTAAAACATGTAGAAATGCAAAAAAAAAATTCTTTTTTTTGGGGGGGGGGGGGGTTGGAAATCACTTAAAACATGTAGAAATGCAAAAAAAATTATCTAACAATTTTTTTGGGGGGTGGTAACAATTTTTTTTGGGGGGGGGGGTTGGAAATCACTTTAAACATGTAGAAATGCAAAAAAAATTTTGGGGGGGGGGGTTGGAAATCACTTAAAACATGTAGAAATGCAAAAAAAATTATCTAACAATTTTTTTGGGGGGGGGTTGGAAATCACTTTAAACATGTAGAAATGCAAAAAAAAAAAAAATAATAATAATTCTAACAATTTTTTTGGGGGGGAGGGGGGTCCAAAATTTTAATGGCATGATCCTTGGACCATACCTAACCCCACCCCCCCCCCCAAGTTTCGTCGAAATCCGTCGAGGAGTTTTTCCATAATACTGTTCACAAACAAACAAACAGAAAGGGGTGAAAACAGTAACCTCCATCCATCTTCGAAGATGGCGGAGGTTAATAAGAGAGATATCAAAGTACTTTGACATATTGAAGGACATTAGTAGATAATGAACTCTTGGACACAGTATATGGTATTTGAACATGGGGTCACAGTGGATCATCATACACCAATTGTTCAGATGGGAAGAATGAACAGCCTGGCAAAATAAATATACTGTCAATGTTTACTCTTCCTTACGGAAAGGTTCATAGATCCGTTTTCAATTAAAGACAGCAGAAGCTCAAACCACATCCTGCATTAAAAATTAAAATAAAGATGGTTATCCTCAATACATAAATAAAATAAATAAATGGTGACAAGGATCAAGTACAGCTATTTTTTCGCAGGCCAAACACCACATCATGGATGAAGTAAGCACTGGCCATCGTTTTACAATGGCAATGATCACTACTATCCATTTTCTGTATGTGCACATCTAATGGAACCTGCAGTATGCACAATTCATATCAACAAGTGAAGAAATCGATTCCATCTGTTGACAGTTAACCTCTATGGAGCCACTGCAGCATTTACAGGACAGGCAAAAATGAAATTATATAATTGGAGAAAGTGACCAGTCAATCTTATGCACAACGCATACAAGGCATGTGGAATTTGCCTGGGTACTGATAAAGAGGTCTACGCACGATTTATAAAAATGAGCATGGTGTCCTTAACTTGCCCATTCCAGATGAAACAGCTCAATGATAAAATGCTGTGGGTACCATATCAGATGGAAGCTACCGTACCAACTCTACCAAAAATTGAATCCAGAATGAGTGGGCTCGTCGGCAGGCACCTTACCAATCGAAAACATGCTTGTCATAATTGCACATGGGCACGTGAAGATGAAAAACATATGCATATACTGTGTCAAGAAAGACAGCAGATGCTTACAAAAAAGATGACATTGAGTACTACGAGGAAGTAACGTGCTGCCTGCAAACAGCCTTTAGATGCCATTGCTTGTCAGTCCTGTGGGTACGGAGGAGAAAATGAACAATGGAAAAGGACATTAGCATACATGCACAAGGTTCAGAGAAATAAAACCTGTGGGACAGTACAAAATCTTAATTCTTCAAAAAGTCTAGATGTCCGAGGACTGCAAGATCACGTGAAAACATTAAAGCAGCCCATGAAGCAACTTTCAGCCGTCCCAGGAAATCACTGCGTCAATCTCAAGAATTTAACTTATTTTTATCAAATACACAAATAATTCTGAAGCAGGAACTAAAAACATACTTGGATCACATACAAGTGAAGCAAAAACTAACAATGATAAACAACTTCATGTTACGGTGTGAATAGTTTGAGGGAAAAAAAACAAATGCGTAGATATCCAAATTTCCTGAGTAATGCTTACAAATTAAGAGACGAGCCCCACGTTCTTTTAAATGATAATGTTCATTCTAAAATAAAATAAACAAACAAACAAACACGAGTCTTCGAGTTCTAGTTATGCTAAAAAATTTGAAATGACATTGCACAGCCAGAAATGCACTGCATGGGTTTCCATAAGCAAATGTGGCATCATTGGGCCTGTCTGGTTGCAAGATGAAGGGAAATCTGCAGTCATAACCACTGAACGGTACTTGAAAGTTCTCGGTTGCATTAGCGAGGAAGCACAACAGACAGGGAGGGATGTGAAGTGTTTTCAGCAATATGGAACCACACCTCACACTTCCAACAGATCTAAACAGCGGCTACAACAGAAATTCAGTGATCAAATCGTCTCAAGGACAGATGTTGAATGGGCATTCCATTCTCCAGAACTCAAACTCACACAACTTCTTCCTTTAGGGTTACCGAAAGGTGAGTGTACCGGGGGAGACCTCAGAAATGCAATTGCCACCAACATCAAAGCTATTCCGGTTGAGGAATGCAGCAGAGTGATCGACAACTTCACCAAGAGGATCCATTTGTGCCTGCTGCAGTGGGGCAGCCGTTTAGAACACGTTTTGTGAATAGTCTTCTGAAATCACTCATTTAATTTTTGCATGTTACGTCATTCTACATATTACAAGGATTCTTATGTACAAGTTTCATGTTGTTTCAATGGAAAATTTAAAAAGTATGAATTAGAAAAACTTTAGGTGTTTATTAAAAAAAAATAAAAATAAAAATAAAAAAATAAAAATTCATGAAGCACCCTGTAATAGGTATCCATAATCATCCTGGACCGTGTTGTCGAATGTTAGCCGAGCCATATTTTTTCTTCTTCTTCCACCCTTACTTTTTCACCTTTATTTCGTTTTTAAATGTTTTCTCCACTACCGCTTGAGCGATTAACACACACTTTTAAGCGAGTCAGCTAAAGCTAAGAAAGGTAAATCAGCGAAAGTGTCCCCCTGACACCTACAATTAAAATAAAAAAAAAAACCCCAAAACAGCTGTGGATCTCAAGACCATCAGTGGGTAGGGAACGCTGTGTTGCCTCCACCCAGATAACTTGGCTCAAATTACCTTCAAGCCACACAAATGCAGGGAATAGCCATCAGGAACAGCAAAGCATAGCTTGGCCAGCAATTTGTCAATGGCAGCACTTAATGTGCGAGCCCAAGTTGGCCTGAAACAAGTTAATCTCCAATATTATATGGAATCCTACAACCGATGACAACACGCAAGTATTTACAAAAAAAAATTACACAAAATGAAGTGGAGAAGAAGATACTGCCACAAAGCAGCAGTCAGATTAACTGAATATTATTAAAATCAACCCCAAAGTGCCCTCAGGACCTCAACCAACTGAAGTAACAAGGGCCTTACCCATTTGCTTGTGGGGGGGGGGGGGAATGGAAAATAGCAGGAGATAGAAAAGATAGAAGATAATGAAGGAACCTGTACAGTGTGACACTGGTCTGGCTTTCCACCCCCCCCCCCCGCCCCCAATATGGTCCCGCTCTAGCTTTCTCCGCCAACTCCAAACCGTGTGGTCCTGCCCAGGCTTGCCCCTCCTTCCCACCCCGATTGCTCCCCACTATCTTGTGCAGGAAGTCGATATCAAAGCATCTTCTGAGCCCATTCAAGCACGTACTGTGCACCACAAAGCCGACAGCGTGTAGGCGACCTTCATTCCATCCGAGCTCAGGCAGACACCCACGCCATGGGTTCATTGGCTGACGTGGTCAGTGAGGCTCGCCGGCTCATGCTGATGAGCAAGGAGCACTGGCGAATTTCAATATCACATGGCAGACCTTTCACACAGTTCTCTATTGGTGGAAAAAGAGACATATCGTACACATGGAACGTTGCAGAATGTTGGAAAGGGAGAAGGTGGGGAACCAGGCTGACAGAAACGCTCGGACAAGAGCTTTCTCAACACCATCTCTTCCACTAGGGATTTCATAGAACACGATACCCAATGCCATGCTACTTCAATTTTAAGAGAACAATGATTTTAACGATCATTTCAAAATAAAAATTAAAAAAAATCCAAGTTTAGTGCTATTGAAGTTAACCAGAATGATTCGTAAATACCACCTTTATACACCACCCCATTGAACCTACATTAGCCTCAAATGGACGAGTCCGAAACGGGGGCTTATGGATTTTGTCTCGACTTTCGTGTCTGCATGTGCAACCATATCTTAGACATATATGGGCCAATTTTATTCGTACTTGGCACAAAGACAACACATGATGGTATACACATAATTTTGTTTTGCGATGCGATTAGAGATGTATAGCGGGAGCCAGAGGCATCAAACTCGTGTGAACGAGGTACCAATGTTGCACCCTATGGGATGTTGGGACCCACATCACCAACTCTCAAACTGACCGTCTGCCGAGATCTGGTAGGTGGGTGTGGCCCCCAGGGCCTTTATAGTGATCCCTGAAAAAGGGTCTAGATAATGTATTCCAGGTACCGGCTGAAACCAATTCAGAATCGTGCGTTATGATTCCACGAATATGAAGTGACACGTGACAGACGTTTTGAGTGGTGGAAACCCCCCGGCAGATGCCCTTAAATGAACCACTTTTGTGACCCCTGAAAAGGGGTCTAGATCATGTATTCTAGGTACCGGCTGAAACCAATTCAGAATTATAGTCTGGGTTTCCCCGAGTACGAAATGACCCAGGACAGACGTTTTGAGTGGTGGAAAAAACCCCGGCAGACGCCCTTAAAGGAACCACTTAGTGTGACCCCTGACGTCACGGGGGAGTTGAGGTGCCTTTGCCATCACCCCGTCACGTAAATCATGGATCCGCTCCTGTGAAACCAAGTCTATATTGCTAAAACTGTTTCCTACACCTAAAAGTGCCGACAGATGTTTGTTTAAACAAGAAAAGTCCAGTTGGTGTGTCTTTGATTAAAGACCGGGTTTCGGAGACTGCAGTTCGGCCTTTATTGTGGACACCTCGCCGTGCTCGTTGCTTGGCAAATGAGTGGCATGCTTCTAAAAATACGACGGTGACCTTGGCCTCCACTCGGCCTTTAACGGCATGCCCACGCCTTGAAAATGAAGGTCAGAACGCGGTATTTTCTCAGTTTTGGCGGCCATGCGGCCTACGTCGCATTGATATAGTACGAGTAGTAGCATTGAATCTTGTTTTCAGACGAAATTCTTCCAACAATACGGAACTTCGCCATATAATTTATCATTTCAAGCATCATACGGATACCCGATACAGTAAGTATTACCTATTTGTCAATATTTTAATTTCCATTATTGCGTATAAATGACGATTTAATGAATTTACGATACCATGTACCGTTACGGACTGGCATCCCACATAAGACACGTGTGAGCTGTTTCTGGATACAGCGTGTATACAATGTATACTGAAAAACCATTCATTATGAACGAGTTTTATTTATATAATGATTATGTATCCATGATGTACACGCCGGTCTGCATTTTGTGTCGCGCGGGATAATTTTAATCACATGGAGAGTAGACAGCAGAACTATGACGTCATCGCACGAGACGCACTAGAAAAGCACGCACCAGGCGATTAACGCTTCGTAATGATTTATTTGTAAACTATTGTATTGCATATTCAGAACATACAAGTATTGCGATATATACTTTGTTAGAAATGACACCTTTTCGAAATCCTCTGCACGGTCTCGACTTTGATATAAATTTACTATGTTTTTGAGAATTTACCAATACATTGAAAATTGTGATGATTTTCCAGAGTATCGATATGGAGGAAACGGATCAAGCCGAAATGGTGATGCCAGCTCCCAGTGTGTGTATATATCATATGTAAGACCAGCGGAACGGTTCCGTTAAAACCATTCGATTCCAAGTGATGGGGTTCAATAAAAAAGGCGGCTGAAATTCGAAGGCAGATGTCATCCGACCGCTACAGCGATGCTACATCTGAAATTGAGACGAGTTGACGAAAGCGAAGCGGTGTACCATACACAGTGTTACAGAACATCCACTGCTGTCAAACGTCAGTCATCTTCTAGTCCATAAGGCAAGGGCGAAATTCCCACGACGCGACAACGAACTCTCCTACCTGCTACTGACAAAAAAGGATTACTGAAGGGGAAATGTTTATTCTGTGGGAAAGTGAGAAAGAAATGGAACGGTGTAGACGAGAAACTGTCCAAATGTTTAACAGCAGATGGTCGTAACGCAATCTTTGCTGCAGCTCCACGAACGAGTGAAATCAGTGGTTCGTGGCGAGGTAGATATTATAGCAAAGGAAGCGCAGTACCACAAGTCGTGTCGTCGATTGGTCTTCAAGGAAGCGGACCAATCTGTTGAACAATTTGCCACCCCACGTACTGGTCGGAAGTTTCATGCGGAAACGTTCGAAACTATGAGAAGGTTGATCGAGATGGAAGTGATCGGAAATTGTCGAGCAATGTTGGCCAGTACGTTAATCGAGCTATATCGTGCGGAATACATTGGATGTGGCGGTGATGTAGGCATTGAGAATTACTCAGTTCAGACGTTAATGAGCAAAATCAAAGACCGATTCGGTGCGAGATTATCGATCTCTCTCTACGACAAGCGTCAGGGTAATTTTATGTACAACTCGGCAATGTCTGACAATGATGCACGAGTCAGCTTCCACGAAGATCGCAAGAAATTTGAACATCACGACAAGATTCACGCAAGACAAGACAAGAGTATAAAGACAAGACATTCACAAGACAAGAGTATAAAGGCCCTGGGGGCCGCTCTGTATCTACGATCCCTAATCCTGTAAAACGCCCACACCCACGACACTACACACATTGAAAACCTGTTCAGCGGAGATACCGGAATCCATCCCTTTGTTCTTAAAAACCATGATCTACGAGCTACGTGAGCAGAACAAGAACGAAAAATGTTAGCGATGTCCTCTGATGCGGTGTATAATACTTCCAAAGGCTCGATTCGTCCTTGGAAGCAGACCGTCCTCGGTCTAGGAACACTAACAGGATCAAAACTGGCGCTTCAAATGCTAAATCGTCACGGTCATTCAATAAGCTATGATGAGGTGAAACGACTGGAAACATAGATGGCATATTCCGCATCAGAAGAAAACCACGATACTCCTGACGGCCTATCATTGAAAGCTGACCTTGGAACAGGGCTCGCGTGGGACAACTATGACATCAATATCGAAACGTTGGACAGGAAGAACACGCTGCACGCAACGGTTAGAATATGCTACCAAAATCAAGCGCCGATTGAGAACGAGCAAACAGAACATCAGCCCAATATACGTGATGAAAGAAACCGGCGAATTTTTGTCGGAGAAGAATGGGAGATTCCACCGTACTGAAGATAATGATGTTTCGGAAGACGACACTGACTGAGCCATGGAGCGAGGAAGATAGCGAGACAGATTGATTCGACGATTGTTTGCAATAACCGAGAATTTACAGAGAGTGCGGCGAGAGTTAAGATACAGCAGTGTGCTACATATTATAAGTCATAGTTAACAGATAGCAGTGTGCTATGTATTATAAGCGAGAGTTGACAAACAGCAGCGCGCTATGTATCCTATGTGAAAGTAGAGACAGCACTGTGCTGTATTACAAGTTGATAGATACAGCAGTGAGCTATGTATTATCAGTGAGAGTAGATAGACAGACAGCAGTGAGCTATGTAATTAGGTGAGAGTTTACAGAGACAGTAGTGGACTGTGAGTGAGTGTTGACGACAGAGAGACTAGCGCGTTATATGTGATGAGACCAGCGCAGTAGAAAGCGGTTTAGACAAAGGTACGTGTATTTGCATGACTTGAGTTGTCATAAACAGTTACAGCAAAGATAAAAATAGCCCATACACCCATAAAGTTACACATTCTCAAGTAATCGTAATTGTTTACAAAAAACTAATATGGGAATTCATTCAAAATCCGCGATATTTCGTCGAATATTTCTGCTAATTTACTTCGATAGGGTAAGAGGTGTTATTGCTATTCAGTGGTTTGAGTTTTTTTATTTCGCGGGTGTGCCCCTTTAACTGGCAGCAGACAGTTACAGAATGCAGTTGATTTGCAATATGATTATATCTTGTATTGATAGTTGACTAGAGATGATGTGCTATGTCTTTTGATTACCCGAGTGGTTCTCCCCCCGAAAACGTCTGCCATGGGACATTTCGTGTCACCCCAACGATTCTGAATTGGTACAATATAGTGATCCAGAGCACCTGCTCAGGGGTGGGCATCTGCCAGGGGGTGTCCACCACTCAAAACGTCTGTCCTGGGTCATTTCCTACTCAGGGAAACCCAGACTATGATTCTGAATTGGTTTCAGCTGGTACCTAGAATACATGATCTTGACCCCATTTCAGGGGTCACAAAAGTGGTTCCTTTAAGGGCGTCTGCCGGGGGGTTTCCACCACTCAAAACGTCTGTCACGTGTCACTTCATATTCGTGGAATCATAACACACGATTCTGAATTGGTTTCAGCCGGTACCTAGAATACATGATCTAGACCCTTTTTCAGGGGTCACTATAAAGGCCCTGGGGGCCACACCCACCTACCAGATCCCGGCAGACGGTCAGTTTGAGAGTTAGTGATGTGGATCCCAACATCCCATGGGGTGCAACATTGGTACCTCGTTCACATGGGTTCGATGCCCCTGGCTGCGGGTCTACTGGCCGACAGGCGGGCATTTTTTTATAAATGGTGTCAAAACACGTCAACCATTTATTGGACATGCATTTTCTGATGTTGTTCAAACTGGCACACAGATAATGAATGATGGTTTACATATGCACATCATGTTTTTATCGAGATCAGATGCAATATGGCCGCCTGGTGGCCATTTTGTTCCTTAAATGTGTCCCCAACCATTTTTCAGACATGCATGGTCCCATATTGTTCCTTGGCACAAGCACAGTACATTATGGCATACAAGTGTACCTCTTTAGTTTGCGACCCGATCAAAGATGGCCGAACGGTTGACGCGGCCATTTTAGTGTTACATCAATATTGTTGCGGGCCAGGGTCAGTGGCGAGAACGACCACGAGGTGGGGAAAGCTACGTCGTCTCCACCAGACTCCCCGGAATTGTAGGCCGTTGCTCTGGATAATTCCGTGACGCGGCGGGTCGCTGAACCGACCGTGGTCGCCAATATTTCAACCGCATAGCATAGGGTCCATTTGTCTATAACCAATTTACCTAATGAACTACGCGATTTCGACAACTGGGGAAACCACGTCATCGGCACGTCTTGCTTGAACCGGGTCACTCTACAGACTACGAACTCCGGTTCGGGTGCAGCTGAATGGAAACTGCTAAAGCCATGCCGGTTGGAATGAACGGATTAAAACCCGGCTGAACTCAGATCCGAACCAATGCAATGCAAAAAAGGACGGAAACGGACTGGGAACATTGCTGTGATGATTTATTTACAACAAATGAAGACACAAAGCAAGACTTATCGTGGATATGCAAGCAAGGAATATTTACAATGATCCAAAAACACTTATTCAGTTCTACTTAAAGACGGGCCCATACGCAGACACACACACAAATGAAAAGAAACCCAGAGTTCTTTATTGGACACTCGCAGCCGAGGAGACGAGCTGGGGTCAGAGTCCGGCTAGGTACCTGACCATCGGAGGAAGGGGGTGCTCCACGATGTGGCACATGACAATGGTCGCTGATTTGGTCCCCAGTCGCACGTGTGGGACTCGAGGTTCGTGGCGGAGCTTGGGTGGTGAATGGCCAGGGTCAATGGAGGGGGGGGGGGTCAGGGTCGCACTTTCCTTCCTTGTAGAGGGCCAGCAGAGACACTTTCGCCGCCTCGACGATTTTCTGCTCAACCCTCGTAACAACCACTGTTACCACCCCCTTCTTAACAGCAAAACTCTGCTCTCAGAGAGTGCTCGGGGATTTAGCGACCTCCCTCAAAAGGGGAGGGGCCCTTGGTGAAACACACCTCGCCGTCCACCTTTGATTGGACAGGGTACTACGGCCCACCCTTCCGGGTGGGGCCTCGGCCCCTGCTGGGAAATCCCAGCTACTCTTCCACGCGGTTTCATACTTGACGAGCAACAGTATCAATGTTGCAAAGGTCGTCGTGAAAGAGTTACAACGTTTGTGGGAGCCGAGAAACCGGAACCACGAGATCTTGCCTTGGCACATCAGGGTGCGAGAAGGCAGCTGGTTGGTGGTGGATTGTGATGGGCCGAGAGGTCATGCAGATGGGATGGTTGTTAGATGTAACAACCTAACTAAAAGAAATCGCAATGCACGTCTTTGATTCTCCCACTAGACAAAAGGAAGGGGATCCGACGACACACATGGGTCATTGTGTCATTTCAGCCGGGGATTGCAGTGACCCCCTCAGATTTTTCTGAAAAAAAATTATCAAAGCTACCTTAACATATATGAGGAAGGTTTGCCAAGTTATAGCTCAAAATTCCAAGTAATGTCCGAGATATGGCTCTACAAACACCCTAGGGGTGTTTCAATTCTGGCAGTTGCGAGTTGCAGATTTGTATCTGAAGCATTTTTGGAGGGCTCTAAATTCCAGTTTTACAAACAAAGAGTTCTAAAAATTCATGCAAATGGTGCCTATTAGTGAGGCTTTCAGAATCTGACATCAAAAATTTTCTACTTAAAATACTTTAAGATAGGTACTCTCAAAAGTAGTGATTTGTAACATGCAGTCAAAAAAATTTGACTTTTCAAATTGCTGCCAACAGTCAGTTTATTCATCATGAAGAATTTTGTTGCCCGATTTACATAATCTCGTGACTGGATCATTTACACAAGAAAACAAACCTTTTGGAGCAAAATCTTGGGTGCTATAGGTGTCTGAACTTTGCTCCAAACTCAACGATACTGAAATTTACAACGGTTTTACCCCAAGTTTTCACCATGTTGACAGTTACACAGCTCTTTTAAATTTTTGTCACATAAATACACATACATAGGCAAACGGTGGTAGAAAATTCAAGAGTTGTTCTCAATCCCTTCTATTTTTAAACGATTTTTATAAAGGCCTACTATTTTAAAAAAGCATGTTAGATGAAAGATGTAGAAAAAAAGCAATAGGTGTGCTTTTGAAGTGGAAGCCATGCCAAACATTCATAAGTTGGCACCACAATGATCAAATTGTTGTGTTTTTTGGTCAGAACAAGTATGTGGTTATTTTAATTTAGCTCACATTTTTTTTTAAAAGGATATTTTAGTTTAAGGCCGCCGCCAATCTCAACAAATTAAGACACAAAATGTGCTCATAATAATCACCATTATAAATATTCATTTGCATATCTAATTGTTTATATACTTAGTGTACATTGTAAGAAAGTCTACATCCATTTGTAAATGTCCATACAATATCCGATTCAACTTTTTTTTCATAATTTCACATCAAATTGTTTGGACAAATTTATTTGGATCCATTGTACAAAGTTAAGTGATTAGTTTTACAATTACTAGGATATAATAAAATGTAACAATGAGCATTGGCAGCAACTGCAGGACTGTGTATTAGGTTAAAGCCTAAATAAGATAGAGTTGTGCTTCATGCCTAACTTTGGAAATGATTTTGGTACACTTATTTAAGCTTCACTAAACTGATTTATATATTGTTGTTTTTTGGTACGACTGTTACCTAACAGAGAAAAAGTTCATCTTCCTTACAATATCTTTATTTGTAAAAAATTTATTTAAAAAAAAAAGTAGCTTTTGGGACTGCAGAATCATTAGAAATTGATGCATTTTTTGAAAATTACTTCAAAACTTCAAACCCCACATTTATGATATTTTGCATGAATATAACTGTTTACACAAGTATTTACTTGGTATAAATTTGATGTTTATGTGCAAATTTGATTCTATGATACGAGATTAATAATGTTATAAAAGAAACAAATTTAAGACTGTAGACCAATTTGACCAAGCAGAGTTTGGTTTAAAAGGTGTGAATGATCAGAATCCACCCCATGGGTAGCTCCTGTTTAGTTAAGAGCTGAATTTAGAAACCTGGTTCGAGTGAAGATTAAACAGTCTATTGAACCTGTGCCACATGTTTTTTGAGCTTAAGTCAGAGCTTTGTCATTATGCCTACTGACATATTTATAGTGTGTGTCATCAGCACAAGCACCATGTCTGCAGAAGCACTGGTGCCTTGTAGTGTTGGGGCTGCTTTAAATTCTGATCATTGTCACCGATTAACTCACTGTAGAAAAATTGGATATATTAGACCAAATAATCTGTCAGAAAATGACAAGAAGCTGTTAGAGTGGAGGTGTGGAGAAAAAAAGAAAAAGAAAAATAACTTTACCAATGAAGATGATAATATTTGCTATCATGAGAAACTCTACATTTCTAGCTATGTGCAGCTGCAAAGTATTGTTGTGATCCATTGAAAGTACACAAGAAGAAGTTGGACAGTAAGTACAAAAATTTAGTTATCAAAATAATGCTTAAAAGTGCTATTGTAAGGTAAATGATTTCACCCTGTTAAAGACTATAAAGGTACATGTTTAGTCTTCTGCAAATGTGATACATGTAAGTAATAGAAAAGTGAATTCATGAACTGTACAGAATAATAAAAAGTAACAAATTTACAATTTCTTTATTATGTTGTAAAAATATGAATGTTGAAAAAAAGATCGTAATGAATTTTTTCTTTAAAATAAGTACTGTAACAAAAAAAAAAAAAAAGGGGATAAAGACAAAAGGTGAGAGAACTAAAAGGATGTTTATGCTGAAATGCCCTTTTGAAATGATGAAGACTCAACCAGATTTTTCCTTCCTTCTATTTCAGAGAATCTCCATACATTGGACCAGGATGAAGCTTAGCCTTGGGGGCTTAAACCTGGTCAAAAGCTGTGCTTCAATTGTGAGCAGAGGCTGAACAAGTCACCCGTCAGGGAGCAGTTTTCATCCACAAGCGGTGAGAACGTGATGGAACAAGCAGATGAATCTTTTTCACTCATGAAGCTAGTGTATCTGCATTGGGGTGTACTCCAATGAAGGAAATTCGCAGCATCTCATATGCAAAGCGTAAGGTGAAGGACATACACACATCTGTGAAGAGAAAAGCTGCCCGCATCCTTCAAGTGGGTCATTCCATGTCAAATCAAAGAATCTGCCGTCATCTCAGATTTTTGTAAAACATTGGGACCCATGAAAAACGGCACGAACTCAAATATTTTTGGTAATAGCCTCTTAATTAGTGAGATGCAGACTAACGAACTTTGGACCAATTAGCACGACGTGGTGAATTCAAGTGGCCATATCTCTAAAAGTATAACACCGAGAGAGCTGGTTTTGGTGTCATTTTTTAAGGTATTTTCATGCCCTATGAATTTGTCTGGGCAACATTTTCCTACCTCCAACCACAAAAAAAAAGTTATCACAAAATATAAACTTCAATCGTGAATCCCCAAAAAAATGTATCCTTCAAATTCATCCCAGAGGTACCTTATGATGTCAAGAAGCTTCCACATAAGTTTTGTGATGGGTACTCCAATAGTTTGAGATATGAGCAACAATGTACATGTACGTATGGCATATAGGTTCGAAAATCAGCATTTGTAATGCATTATATACAATCATTCTAACCTAGCCATGACAGGGAACACAGGGAACGACCATCAATTGCTTTGAAGTATCATATACTTTCATTTTCAACTGGGCCTGAGGGGAAGAAACAAGTGCTGCTGTTGCTGCATTGAAGAGGAAACTGAAAGCCTAAGTCAGGTTAGTGAACACTGTGTACTTGAACTCACTTATTGATTGTATAATACATTACAAATGCTGATTTTCGAACCTATATGCCATACGTACATGTACATTATTGCTCATATCTCAGAAACTATTGGAGTGCCCATCACAAAATTTATGTGGAAGCTTCTTGACATCACAAGGTACCTCTGGGATGAATTTGATGAAATTTGAAGGATACATTTTTTGGGGATTCACGATTGAAGTTTATATTTTGTGATAACTTTTTTGTGGTTGGAGGTAGGAAAATGTTGCCCAGACAAATTCATAGGGCATGAAAATACCTTTAAAATGACACCAAAACCAGCTCTCTAGGTGTTATACTTTTAGAGATATAGGCATTTGAATTCGCGACGTCGTGGTAATTAGTCCAAAGTTCGTTAGTCTGTATCTCACTAATTAAGAGGTTGTTAGCAAAAATATACGAGTTCTTGCAGTTTTTCATGGGTCCCAAAGTTTTGCAAAAATCTGAGAGATGACGGCAGATTCTTTGATGATTTGACATGGAATGACCCAAGTGGACTCTGATGAGCTGACTTCATCGTCAGAGAATGATGAGAAGTGCCGAGAATTTGATGAGTTTATTTATCTTCTAAAGGAGAAATGCTCGAACTCTACCAGAAGGGAAAAGATAAAGTTACTGACTATGGTGCCTGCAAGTTGGTCGGATAGAAAAAGTTTCTTATATTTTTTATGTTTCTCGGTATATAGCCAAGCGGTCAAGACAGTTAAGGGAGGAGAAGGGCATTCTTTCTGAGTCCGATACGAAGAAAGGGAAAGCTTTATCAAGTGTTGGATGTGAACGTGTGACTGATTTTTATCAGTCTGATGAGTACTCAAGACAGTGTCCTGGCAAAAAGGATGTGTGTCAGTTATTGTTGAGGGCAAGAGAGTTCTGAAACAGAAGCGTTTGTTACTTGTTAACTTGAAAGAGTTGCTTCTAGAGCATGTTAAAAAGTACAATGATAATGTAGGCTTTTCAAAATTTGCAGTGCTAAGACCAAAATGGTGTGCATCTGTGAATAGTGCAGGAATGCACTTAGTATGTGTATGCCAGTACCATCAGAATGTTAAACTCTTGTTAGCAGCAATACCACAACATAACGACTATAAAAACCTTCTTCTTAAGATAGTGTGCAATACAGAGAACCGTCAGTGTATGTATGCTTCATTTGTGTGAAAACTGTCCAGGAAAAAAAACTGCACTGTATGATTAGTTGCTAGGTCTGTTCTCCGACAATGACATAGATCCTGAAGATATTATCACTTACTCCTCAGTCATATTTGCTCTACAGCTCGGATATGGCAGCCGTACCCCCCCCCCTGAATTGACAGAAACATGCGGCGGCCGCAGAGTTTCTGAGGTGGCCTCAGGGTTGCCCTCGGGCGTATGGCTAACTTTTACAGGCCGCAGGGGTCTCCGTGGAATTATAACTTTTTCATTTCTAGGTTGGCCATAGCAATTCGACAAGCTGTAGCCATGACGTAGATGTGTTCCACGTCGACCGTACGGTGGGCTTGCATTATTCGTGCGGCTGCCGTAGACTTTTATCAATGAAAAATGAATTTTGCCAACCCCCAAAAAATTACGGCGGCCGCACTATTTCCACGGTCGCCGTAGGGAAGTCCAAAGGTGTCCCTGTGTTCACCGTATGGTGGCATTGGGGTCTGTGCGACTACCTGCGGGCAACGCAGGGTCGATGTACGGTTCCCCTACGCCCACCGTGGCAGTTTGCATCAACCGTGCATTACCGTGAGAGATTGGAGTATCGGTCAATTGCCGTCAATGGCCCCACAAGCATGAGGGAAGTTCCACCTCCTCCCGAAGACTTGTCAACTTCATTCCATCCACCATCTGTATACAACCTGGTCCACAATCTATATGATTATACATATGAAAAAAAATAACTGGTGTGTGTGTATGTATGTATGTATGTATGTATGTATGTATGTATGTATGTATGTATGTATGTATGTATGTATGTATGTATATACACCCACTCGTTACCGTCCGTCTGCACGTTCGCCTTAGGGCCCCCTGCGGGCACCTTGAGGCGACCTTGCGTCTGCCTTGAAAATTCTATGGCCGCCGAAGGGACGCCCTAAGGTTACCGTGCGACATCAAATCAAAGACCGTACGGCACCCCCACATTTTCGGTCTCCACAATTTCTAAATACCCTGTGCGGCTACCCGAAAAATAAAAACATATGTGACTGCTACATTGTGTGACCGTGGAAATACTGCGGCTGCCCTATAATTGCTAGTGGCCGTAGATTTTTTAGACCCTATGGCCGCCGAGCCAAATGTGACTGAAGCATTACAAACAGTGGGTGCATAAAGATCTGAAGACTTTTCAAGAAACTTTAAAATGACTTTCTGGATGTTGTATGTGACTGATTTGATGAATGAAGGAGACATCATTACATTGCTAAATCCCAGTCTGCCTACTTACAGAACTTAAAAGAACAGTTACCTTATTAAATTTAGCTGAAAACTACAGTTTCTTGGTGCAGGACGAAGTACAGGGATACCATTGGGATAATAGCCAGGCAACTCTCCACTCCTTTTTATTATACTACAAGGGGCAGAGACTCTGAACTGCTTATCGGTATGTGTTATCGGATAGTTTAAAGCATGACACCACTGCTGTTCATGCATTCTTATCTAAAGTGTTTCCCTATTTACAATCTGTTATTCCTAGTTTGGAAAAGGTTTCATATTTTTCAGATGGTGCTGCAAGTCAGTATAAAAACAAGTGAAATCCTTCAATACAGCACGAATGGTGAAGCAAATGAGTACACTAATGTTAAAATATGCAATTCATGCTTTTTCAGTTGAAAAACAATTAAAAAGCATACTTAATATTTGAAATGTAAAAATCTTGTTATTATTGTGATAAGCACCTTTAAATACAAGAGAAGGAATGAAATCGGTCGATACAGCGTGGCAGGGGGCCGCAAAAGAATGATGGCATAAGAATAATTTAGCTTTCAGCATTCGGCACGAAATGCGATGGTGGGCGGAAATGACATCTTTCGTTCATTCGTACATGAGGGGCGCATTTCTTCGTTTTTTTCCGTCAAGCAATAACTTAAATGGTTTTCACATATAGAACACATTAGTTTCACAAGTTTCCATTGAAATACTCGGGTATTTCCATCAATTGTCGCCATTTCCGTCGGTTACGCACTGCATCTACCGACGGCCATCATTGGCTGTCTTGAGGCACGTGGGGGGGGGACACGGGGGACACCGGAGACGTGGGAGACATTTCAAAATCGGTGCAATTGTATACAGCGCACGTGCTGTAATTACAAAAATTGTGAACTTGTGTTCCCATACAGCAGACTGTGGTGTGCCTGCAGAGTGGCATTTCTTTGCCACATCACACGGGAAAATGGGGAACGGTGAAACGACTTTGTGCGAGAGCAAGTCTGCAGGCTCCTCTACAGAACCACATTTTGACAGCAGAAGAGATGTTCAAATCGAAGGCATGAAGTTTCTTTTTGTTAGTACAGAAGACATTCAAAATAATTCTGAAACATTTGACCTTGAATCTCGGTATGCTGCTGCTGTAGCTTTGTCTGGAACACGTTCTCACCACACCTTCGTCCCTACAGCTGATGGTAATATTGAAATGCGTAGGGTTTCATCAGATTCAATTTTTAGCACTGTTTCCGTAGGTACCGAAAATGCACAAAGTACACTTTGTAATGATTATTCTAAATTCAAGCAAGGGATGTATATAACTTGTTTGTATGACTCAGAGTAGTACATTGGCTGTATTGTGGAGTGTTCAGATGAAAACCAGGATGTATTAGTTAAGTTTATGAAACGATCGTGTCAAACATGATCTTGGCCAGAAAATAGTAAAGATGAATGCTGGGTTCCATTTGATCACGTCCTGTATGTAGTCAGTGTTCCACATGTAACTGGTCATAGTATAAGACACTACTCGCTACCTGAGAATGATTTTGAGCTGATAAAGAAGAAATTTGAAACTGCTTGATGTAATGCTTATACTTGAAATATGACTGTTATCCAATTTGTCCCTGAAGATGGTTGTAAATGACTCTCTGAAATGTTCGATTTTCACAGCTACATATACAATTATGAAAAAGCTAAATGTTGTATACAAATGTATATACTTTTAAATATCCACTTATTCCAATGTCACTTTCCATATGAAAATAAAGTAAATGTCACTTTTTAAGATATTGTTTAATATTTATTACTTTTATATCATACAAAATGCACCATTGTACATTGTGCCTTTTTTCATGATTGATATGTGTTAGCATCTCATTTTTAATTGGAAAAATACATTTTTGAGCCAAATTAAATTAACCACAAAGTTATTCTGACCATGAAACACTACTGCATGCTCATTGTGGTGTCAGCTTAGGAATTCTTGACATGACATCCACTTCAAAAGCACACCTATTGCTTTTATTCTAAATCTTTCATCAAACTTTTTTTTTTTTAAATAGTGGGCCTTTATAAAAATCATTTAAAAAATAGAAGGGATTGAGAACAAATCTTGAATTTTATACCACAGTTTGCCTATGTACGTGTCTTTAAGTGACAAAAATTGAAAAGAGCTGTGCAACTGTCAACATGGTGAACACGGGGTAAAAGTCAGTGTCGATGAGTCTGGAGCAAAGTTCAGACACCTATAGCACCCAAGATTTTGCTCCAAAAGGTTTCAGTTTTATTTTGTAAATGATCCAGTCACTAGATTATGTAAATCAGGTAACAAAATTCTTCATGATGAATAAACTGACTGTTGGCAGCAATTTGAAAAGTCAAATTTTTTTGACTGCATGTTACAAATGACTACTTTTGAGTGAACTTATCTTAAAAAGTATTTTAAGTAGAACATTTTTTTATGTCAGATTCTGAAAGCCTCACTAATAGACACCATTTGTGTGAATTTTCAGAACTCTGTTTGTAAAACTCTGGAATATAGAGCCCTCCAAAAATGCTTCAGATACAAATCTGCAACTCACGACTGCCAGAATTGAAACACCACTAGAGTGTTTGTAGGGCCATATCTCAGACACTACTTGGAATTTTGAGCTACAACTTGGCAAACCTTCCTCATATATGTTAAGGTAGCTTTGAGAATTTTTTCAGGAAAATCTGAGGGTGTCAAGGCAGAATTTCATTTTTTTTTTGGCCGATTTGACACGGAATGACCCACATACTTAACGACATAACTGACTTTTGGGACATTTGTATGATGAATGCAAATGGTTTCCAGATCAATCACAATATCTATGGGCTAACTCTAACCCGTACAGCAAATTTACTAAAAAAAAACAGGGGCCATGACATTTTACTTGTTTAAATTGAAGTACAGCACTGCAAAAATGGAGGTTATTGGATGCATTATGAAGATGACAAGTGCTACAGGGTTCAAGTATATAATTAAATTTAAATAGATTAAAGATTGAAAGTCATATAAATAAATGCTGGAATCTATTCCACCACGTTACATTAGTTTTTGTGCCCATTTGTGTTCTTTAACATCCTTAAAAGCAGCAGGTTTCCTGTTTGGATTGATTTTCAATTTTGTTTGACTTCCACACAGGCAGACAGTGATAATATCTCACTCCTCTCTGAGCATGGGTGATCAGGATGAATTCAGTGCCAATATACGGTATAACGGCAAACTTGTCTTTCTATTCACATTCTGATTCTTGTTCAAAATTTAACTTAAATAAGCTGTTCCTCGATCATAAACTTACAAGACGGACATCCATCCAGATGCGATTTCTCCTGGCCATGGTTTGAAGTGTCACGTGTGATATTGCCACCGACACCTTTACGGCCCAATTGTGACCTGTATTTGATGCATAACCTTATTTCTAAGGTTTCTTCGCATTTTCATACGTGCCAGAGGGAAATTGGTTTATAACCCTCTAGTCTAGACATAATTAACAACCCAAATTTTTTTTTGTCATTATATCTGGATATAAAACTGGTGAGGTCTTGTGCTTGCCCCACTGTTTTCTTCCTATCCCAACTATCCCCCCCCCCCCACTACTCCCAATCTCAGAGTATATTGATAAACAGTGGATCTTCTGGCCAGATAGAGTGTGCAAGGAGGTGGAAAGAAACACTCAAAAGAAAAATATTGAGTAAATCAAAATGAACAGGTGGAGATGGATTGCCCACGTACTCGGGATGGAAACCGTCACAAATAAGAGCTGGAAGAGACATAGAGCTGGTGGACAACTGGAAGAGACATAGAGGCGCACAATGCGAAATGCTAAGCCACCACCTGCACGGCGCTCAGTCAATGGACATACAACGGTTGAAAGTGACTCGAACTCCTTAAGAGGGTCCACACGATACGCAGTCAGGTCTATATGACAGGATCGCAAGTCATCAAAGAGGCAGAGCAGGCTTGAAGAGCCGAATGGCTTCTTCCCGAGTCCAAGTGCACGGTGTACATCCTTGTGCACCTATAATCAAGGTCAGCTTGTATCAAGTTGGCTGAAGTTGGTGGTGGTGGTCGTATGGCAGCTTAGCTGCCGGGGTAGCTATCAATATTGAAGCACGACTGTGTTGCTGATGCAGTGCCCCTCCAACAGTACACACACTGGAACTGGTACTCATCAAGCCAACCTCGGAAGGATGACAGGCTGAGTCAACCCCCTGGTGTATTAATTCAGCGGCCGACGGGGCTTGAACTCAGGACCCTAGGATCACCCGACCAAGCCGCCACCCGAACCACTGAGCCAACACCAGGCTGCTGAAGTTGATGAAGATCAGAAAGTCCGCAAACTCTCTGCCGGAGCCCGCACCGCCACAGAGGATTCTTTCCGGGTAGGCTGCGTTTACATACAGTCTACCACATAGTCGTCATGACAACCTTCAGGCTTCACACAATAATAAGATCCATATGTTCAAGTTCATGAGACAAGAGATGATCCGAGATTACGAGCCCGCTCCGCGACCCAACTCACCTGTACAGCCCACTTGGATCTCGTAAAAGGCCACAGACGATGCTCCTCTCACTCCGTCTGGTGTCGTTTTATTTCTTTTTCTCGTCGCACACACCTTCAAACAGGAAGCTGAACTCAACTCTTCGTCCGTTGGCTTCAACGTCCGTTTCAAACTTTATTACTGAACGCGTCCTTCAAGTGCGTCACGAATGACGCCTTCACCGCAATCACCTGATCATTTGCATGCTTGGGGGAATCATTGTTTTGCTTTGAATAATCACCAATCTTTCGACTAAACGATATTGCGTTTCAGAAGACAACAACATATATACAAGAATATCCACTTATTACGAAAAATCATTAAGCTAATTAAAAATTGGCAGTTTCACCACTTTACATCTGCCACCAACTATACCGCCATGGCTCTGTTGTTATGAATGGCAAGATCAAAAATTCTTCATACGACAGCAGGAAAATATCCGAAATATGAATTTTCGTGATTCCAACATACTTTGTATCAAATCATAATCCCTCTTAGTTAAACCAATGAGGTTTAAATACAAAATGTATAAACCCCAAGACAGCTGAGATGATATAACTGTTTAAAAGCATCAACATGTTCGGTGATTAATATTACGAGCACAATAATCCTGATTATAATGTTTGCATCAGAGCAGGAAATATTAAACAATGAAGTAAAAAAATAGCCATGGAAGAAAAGGATAAACAAGAATTATGCAGAGTACATAAGGCATTACCATCCCAGGTCAAAAAACCAGTAAAAACCAGTAGCTTACTGGTCAACTGGTACCAGTTGAAAACCAGTAGCCAACTGGTACCAGTAAAGCCAGTTGGTTTCTTACTGGTTTTAATATGGAAATTGGAATAGAGTGATATATTACCAGTTGAAATACAATTGTATTTAACTAACTGGTATCAACTGGGACCAGTACATTGTAACTGGTATCAACTGGGACCAGTACATTGCAAATGGTATCAACTGGGAGACCAGTACATTGCAACTGGTATCAACTGGGACCAGTACATTGTAACTGGTATCAACTGGGAGACCAGTACATTGCAACTGGTATCAACTGGGACCAGTACATTGCAAATGGTATCAACTGGGAGACCAGTACATTGCAACTGGTATCAACTGGGACCAGTACATTGCAAATGGTATCAACTGGAACCAGTAAGACTTTAACTGGTACAAATATGAGCTACTGGTTTTTTCAACTGGGAAATTGGAATTCTGACTGAATTTAACTGGTACCAGTTGAAACCAATAGAGACCAGTTAAAGACCAATTAGAACCAATAGAGACCAGTTGAAAATGTGTACTGGTTTTAACTGGTTTTTCGACCTGGGATGTGAAATGAATATTAAATCGGTCAGAGTGTAAGAATTATATTATTGAAAAGAGTGTAATGACGCCACAAGCCAATTTAAATATTACCTGTTTTATTTATTTTCTGATTTAATTGGGCAGGTGCATGATTTTTGATCAAGTGGTACTTCTTGTACGTTTACTGAAGTAAATTGAGGTATTTCTAACACTGACTTTACCATCTTTCCTCAGCATGGAAGTGCTAAGTTAGATGGGAAAATAAATAAATAATGGCAGTTCCTCTGGAACTGCTTGTGAATGAAACTGTGGATTGTTTCGCAGATAATGATTGCAGATGTTAAAATGGTAACTGTGCAAAATTGAATCGCTTTGGATTAGGTACTTGCTCCAAAAAAAAAAAAGAGGTAACCTGTCCTCTTGTTGGGTTTGAGTGTTGGACTTATATCGCTCAGACAAATTAAAATACATTGAAGAAGAAGAAGGAGCTAACTTTCATAATTGTTGTACAGATGATGGAATATTTTTCTTAACTACAAGGGATTTTTGAAGGATGGTGAAAAGAATTCTTGATTGCAAATTCGAACTCTGATATACACTGTTGCCCTTTCTACATGGAAATAGCAAATGAGATGGATGTTTTTGAGTGTACATACAACTGAGATTTCTGGATATTTCAGCATGTCGTTTAGGTGCGAAAAACAAGGAAAGGAAAGGGAAAAATTGTTGATATAACATATAATGCAAGTTAAATGCTTTTATAAGAACCTTTGTCAGTCTTATTAAAAATACATGAGCCCATGACATTTATTGATTGGCAGTTTGATCAATGCATAACCTTGATTTTGTTTGTTTCGGAGTGTTGAGAGCAGTTGAACTATGCAGTGTACGATTTTGTCTAATGAAGCTTTGGAAGAACTTCCACCGAAAGATTGGACGATAGGGAGAACCCAGATTTTGGTGATTGGACATTCAACACGTGATCATGACACTACCCCCTTCCTGAGGAGATAAGATGAGCATGTTAAAGAAAAAGGGAAAGAAAAGAAAAACCCACTGAAGAGAAGGTTGGACAAGTCAAACCACAGCAAGGCAAATACTTGACGTCGCCGTTGCATGGTGCCTGCCTGGAGGAATGTCCTCAACCACACTCGCAAATTTCTGCTCTGCAGATACATCGTGAACTTGCCGTGATCGCACAATGCACAACGAAGGTCCTGAAGGTCCACACGGCGAGTCATCTGCAACATGTGTTCAATGGTGCGAGTGGGGTTAGTACAGCCATCGTGGCTGCCTCCAACGTGCACAGCTCACTTGTTGAATCAAACCTGATTGCACAAACTGCTGCTACGTGGCCCCAAACTCTGCTGGGGCTGGATCTCTGGGTCACATCTTGAGTCCTTTTCGTCTCCTTCAACCCAGTGTCATCTTCAAACCAGTGTTGGGCCCAAGCTCATATCTGCGAAGATCTACCTTCTCTGCAGCTCAAGGAGTGCCTCGACTGTGTTTCCCGTTGGGTGCTGCTCTATCTACACCCTGACCTGCTTATCTTCTGGCCTCGGGTAGCATGTCTTTTCCATTTGTGACACCTGCTGATGAATAGGCCATAAATTGAATGGAAATTCACTCACTAACCTGGCTGGGACACTATTGAGATCGTCGTCATCAAGCATTCTTCTATTATGAGCACTTGCTGCCATTGTTGATTGAACTTGTGTAACGGATACCTTTTATCCTCAAGGAACGGGGTATGGTGATCATGTGCAATATAATTATTCAAATTTTCCTGATATGGAAAAAGGGGTAAATGTGGAAAAAAAATAATTATATTAATGTACTCAATTATAATTGTTGCTGGTGCTTTATAAATTTAATATTTATGCTATTGTTGAATTGGCTGTCAGATATGTTTCCCTTTACCAAAGTATTTTGACCTAAATATTGATAAAAGGAATGTCTTACTATGAAACAGGGTGGCCTGGTTGATAACACTGCAACTTTTGCCATGATTATGTCATTCTCTCTTTTACCCAGTGGACACGTATTGCAGTTTGACTTCTTTTGCATAATGCTTATCAACTAACCTTGTAGTTGAGTTGCCAAATATCTCCCCTCCCATTCTTTGGAATGTCACGTTGTGTAAGAAGAATTGCTTCGGGCTTTTGTTTCAGTGAAGTCCATTCAAATGTTTCAGTCAAGCATTCAATGTTCTTCCTCCATATATACGAAATTAAAGATTCTCCCTATGGTATGCTGATCCAACTTGTGGAAATTGAGTTATTTTCAAACGACAGACCCAACCGAAGGGTCTGCCTAAGATTATCCTGAGGCGATTACCATCTGGTGGATGACACCTCAGCACAACTCCGCCACACACCACCCCAATCTGACCCAGGAAGTTTAGCCCATCCTTTTCCTCCTATAATCAAAGAATGGGGGTCCCAAAGGCTTTACCCCAATCCCGTCATCCGGTGAGCTGCCCTGCTCAGAGCAGCAGCACTGGAGGTACTCCCACCGAGTGGGTATTGAGTTTTCTTTGCATTTGTTGGTTTTGCAGAATTAAGTGTTTTACGGTGGCTGGAATGTATATCCTGCCACCAACCTCCGAAAAAAGGTAAATCAACTGCAGGAGGATGTCCACAGACACAGTTTGGCACGAGATATGGATGGCTGTTGGCTCACAAGGAGTTCCTCCACCCTTTGACAGGTTTTGCTTTTGATCAAGCTTGGTGTCCATATCCACACACCTTCCTCACCAGGAAACCTGGTGGGGTAGATCCTTTAGTTACTGACAATCCGACCATTAATCAGATTAGTACAGGTTTGCATGGTGGTTGCAGCAACTCACAGATCTAATCTGGTCTGATCTGACAAGTAAGTGACTGGAATATCAACCGCCTCAAACGTCGATAATGTTGCTCCCCTGTTCCTTTTCTAACAGGACCCTTCAGTTCCTATCCGCCAGAGTTCTGCTCCCTGGAAAGATCCCACCATAGTCACTCCAAATACCATTTTCAGATCGGTTATCATTGGTCCAATGTCCTTTGCCTGGTAACCCTGAGCCACCACTAAGGTAACATGTGGCGTAACTTTGGCTAATTGTATGGTGAAATTTTACTTTGTTTCCATAATTTCCAGGTCTGTCTGTCGTGGAAACGTAACTTCGTTTCCATAATTTCAATTGTTTCTTTGTCGACTGTACTTCCATTCCGATTCCTTGTCGACATTGTTCCGAATCTACATTGGTCCCAATGTTACATCAAAACTCTGGTGTAATTTGGAAGATACTTGCTTTGCATAATCAGTGTCCTTGCCCATTGCATTATAATACTCTGTGCAGTGTAAACGAGTTTTCCATGTTGCTATGTCTATGTGATGTTGACTTACCCAATTACGCACTTCTGGTCTTCCCATTAAGTCAGGTGTCTCCCTTTAGGACCTGTCCCAGATATTTAACCTCCCACACATAAAGCATCTCTCTTCACTTTGGTTGTGCATGCCTGTAAGTCACTGGAAACTTCACCATCTGTCAGAGCCCACTAATATACAAGACTCTCTGTACTCTCCTGTAACAAATTTAAGAGTTAATGCAATGTCCGCCCTCAGCATCCATGTCGAGAAAAACTTCAACTAGTGTGCATTTCACCATACAGTTCAGTTTGCATAACAAATCTCTTCCGAACAAGGTGGATGGTGCGTATGCTGCCATTAGAAATACATGCTGTGTGGACAAAGGTCCGATTTCTCCATGTCATTGTTTTGTCATTGGTATTGCCATGGTAACACCCAGAACTTCTACAACCTCCATCTGGTTTCACGAAAGCGGGGCATTCGGAAGATCACTTTGTATAATTGCTGATCATGTCGCTCCGGCATCCACAAGGAAAGGAATTTGTTCCCCTTCAATTTTCAAAGAAAGTTTTGGTTCATTATAATGTTTAGAAGTTAACACTGGTAATGTCAATGATGCTTCGCCCAGGTCTCTCTATTGGTGCTGTTGAAACGGATCGGGTGCCATCCACATAGTCTGCTCCTATGGTTATGGGTTAAAGTTCTGGCCCTTATTTTGTGGTTGTGGCAGTGGTCGCTCCCAATTTTGTCTGTTTGGGCAGTCCCTAATCCGGTGACCAACTTAACCACATTCTCGGCACATATTTCTATCCATACTTCTTGGTCCACCATAATGTTCGCGCGCACGTCCACGGTCCAAACACACGTTTCTTTCCTGATTATATGGTTTCCGAATTTTCCTCTACCATGCCCTCCTTGCAATGAACGTACTTGTAATTGCATGAACTTTGCTGACGTCTCAGAACTTCACTGTTCCATTGGCCCATAACAATGGGTAACATATGGCAACATGTCTTTTACGGGTTTAGTTTCCCAAACTACACATATTCACTATACTTTTGTTTGTAGTGTTGGAGTCAACCTGCTGACAAAGGCGTGGGATAAGGGCATTCCGTCTTGTTCCTCTGGTAAACCCAAATGCTGTCTGAACACATTTCATAATCGTTCTAAATAGTGTGACAGTTCTTCTCTTGTTTTTTTTTGTCTACATGCATGAATCTTTCCCAAATCTACCTTGACCGGGGCTATTGTGTCGACTTGTGTAAGGAGTTCAGTTATCCTGTCTGAGCATGTTCTCATCTGCAGGCGGTTCATCTGGCCATTGAGCAGCATGTTTGAGCTGTCATAACAATCCCTCAGGCACAATCAATCTCATTAAAATGTGCATGTCCACATAGGTTGGTCTATGGCAGTCCACAATAAGTTGGAATTCCCGTTTAAACTTCTGCAAATCCTCACGCATGCTTGGTGTCATGTTTTGTGAAGCTACCGCCACGCGCATGTGCAGTGTGCGCCTTCCTGGGTAATAAACGTGGAGCTTCGACTGATGTGGTGTCTGGCCTTTCATCCCACAATCCTTCGGATACGTCACAATTAGCGACAAGTTTGTGCTTTGCCAAGTCGGCATTGCTCACTATGGCATCCATGGGGATTCTGGTGGAGTACCAGCCAGAGGAAGACTGGGAAGACTTTGCTGGTCAATTGGGACAATACTTCATCGCTAACAAGATGGCGGTGGCAGAAGATGCTGATCGTCACCGGGCCGTTCTGCTCACAGCGTGTGGCAAAACAGTATATGCCCTGATGAAGGATCTGGTTACTCTGGATAAACCGAAAGACAAAACCTTCGATGAACTGATCGAGATTGTGGCCAGACACCACAAGCCGAAACCCAGGAAAATCGTGTCCCGGAAGAAGTTCTACACTCAAGGGAGGACGGAAGGTCAGTCAGTGTCTGAGTTTGTTGCTGACCTTCGCAGATTGGCTGAACATTGTGAATTCGGTGCCACGTTGGATGAGATGTTGAGAGATGTTTTCGTAATTGGCATCAATAAGGAGACGATCCTCCGGAAATTGTTGGTTGTTTCCGATCTCGATGTGACAGAAGCTTTGTCAATTGCAACTGCCTGCATGACTTCGGATGAGGGTCTTCGTGTTATCAGCGGCAGAAAGTGAGACTCCCAACCGAGTTCATGTAATGATGTGAACAAACTGAGCTCATCATCATCAGCTGTGAAGCCCAGCTATCCTCAATTTCACAGATCTGCTCAACACATCACCTCGTTTCATAATGCGAGCTCGTCTGTGCCAAAGCAGAGCAGTGGATCATAAGGTTCTCCATCAGGTAAACTGTGTTGGCGTTGTGGGGGCAGGCACTTACCCCACCTGTGTCGTTTCAAGCACTGCTCCTGTTATAACTGTGGGAAACTTGGCCATCGATGCAAGATGTGTCGCCAGACATCCCAAAACGGTACGAATCACCAGATGATCGGTTTGGCCACGCCAGTGACTGGTGGTGAAGCAATATCTCCTGCTTCAAAGGAGCATGATTTAATCAGTATGTCGGATAAAAGTAAACCCATTGTGGTGGATGTTGGGGTGAATGATAATGCCGTGGAGATGGAGCTGGACACCGACCCCAGCCAGTCAATCATGAGTTCCGAAACTTTCAATAGGCTGTTTAGCCAGGAGACAGCGAGACCGGTACTCAGACCGGTGAACGCCAAGTTGCGAACTTACACCAATGAACTGATACCTGTGATTGGTAGTGCGGAGGTCAAGGTCACCTACAATGATGTGTCACGGAAACTTCCCTTGTGGATCATTCAGGGAAATGGGCCGACATTGTTTGGGCGTAATTGGCTTGAATTCATCAAACTTGATTGGCCTGTGATCAAATTGATGGCTTGTGATGTTAATCACAATGCCATTCTTGACAAATACCCCTCATTGTTTGGAGGTGGTGTCGGCAACTTTAAAGGTGTTAAAGCCAAAATCTATGTGGATGTGAGTGCTAAGCCAATCTTTCGTAAAGCGAGGTCTGTACCTCACATGAAGCATTCAAAGATCCAGGCAGAGCTCGACCGCCTGCAGATGGAGGTGTTATCAGTCCTGTTGAGTTCAGTAATTGGGCATGTCTAATTGTTCCTGCATGAAAGTCAGTTGGTAGTGTTCGGATTTGTGGTGATTACAAAACAACAATCAACAGGTATTCCAAACAGGACCATTATCCTCTGTCCAAGGCAGATAATTTGTTCGCTACGCTTTCTGGTGGAAAGAAGTTTAGCCACCTGGATTTGGAGTCTGCTTCTACTCAGATGTTGCTTGATGAGGACTCCAAGAAGTATCCATGTTGTAACACTCACAAGGGATTTTTAGTTTATAACCGCTGTACTTTCGGACTCAAATCAGCCGCTGCTATATTTCAACACAATATGGAGAATCTGCTGAAAGCAATTCCAAATGATGTAGTGTTTCAAGATGATGTTTTGATCACCGGCCACAATGATGCTGAACAATTGTGTAACCTTGAGGCGGTTCTCAAACGTCCTGTTGAAGCTGGTGTTAAGGTGAAACGTGACAAATGTCGATTTATGTTACCAAAAGTGGAATTTCTCAGTCGTATTGTCAGTGCTGATGGCATGAGGCCCAGCACGTCCAAGACGGAAGCTATCAAGGATGCTCCGACTCTTGTGAACATGACCGAGCTTAAAGCTTTCCTGGGTATGTTGAACTATTACTGTAACTTTCTTCCGAATCTGAGCACCATCCTTGAGCCTCTCCACAAACTCCTTCGTAAAGGTGTTGAATGGCGATGGTGTACGCAGTGTATTAAGGCATTTGCTGAGGCAAAACGGTTGCTGTGTTCATCTAAAGTATTGGTGTACTACGATACTGATAAACCATTGGTTCTCAGTTGTGATGCCTCGTCTTATGGTCTTGGCTATGTGTTACATCAAGGTAATGATGGTATACTATGGCCTGTATCCAATGCATCACACACTTTGTCAGCAGCGGAGCGTAACTTCCCCATGGTTGAAAAAGAAGCTTTCGCATGTATTTTTAGTGCAACAAAGATGCATCAGTATCTCTTCTGTCGACAATTGGAACTTGTAACCGACCACAAACCATTGCAATCCCTGTTCAATGAGAGTAAGGGAATTAACCCACAGGGCCCTGCACGCATTCATCATTGGGCTGAGAAGTTAGCAGCCTATGACTATTCTATAAGGTATCGTCCTGGCAGTGAGAATTTCTGTGCTCATACTTTGAGTAGATTACCACGACCAGTTAACGTGGGTAATGTACCTGCAGCGGGAGAAATTTTTCGGGCAATGAGTGTGTTTGCTTGTCATAATGCTCCAATCATTTCCAAACAAATTGAACAATGGACAAATGTGGACCCGACCCTATCTATGGTCAAACAATGTGTTATCAGTGGCATATGGTCAACTGTACCCTATGAATTCCACGACAAATTTAGGCCATACCTTGCTCGTAAAAAATGAGTTGTCCTTGCATTCTGGTTACCTGCTGTGGGGCAGCAGGGTCATTGTACTGCCAAAAGGTCGAAACAAGGTGTGTGATGAGCTAGATGAATTCCATCCAGGGATTGTAACCATTAAGTCAATTTCCAGGAGCCATGTTTGGTGGCCGAGTATAGATGAAAACCTAGAGAGCTACGTTCGCCATTGCTCCATGTGTCAGGCCACTGCCCTGAACTCAGCTGAGGCACCGCTTCACATGTGGTCCTGGCCTTCTAAACCATGGTCTCAAATTCACATCGATTACGCTGGTCCATTCTTCGGGAAGATGTTTTTGGTTGTTATCGATGCTCATTCAAAGTGGATTGAATGTTTAGCCTTATCATCCTAAACTAGCGAAATCACTGTTGAAAGTTTATGTGCCATGTTTGCCACTCATGGATTGCCAGATTGTGTCGTCAATGATAATGGCTCATGTTTCACCAGGGCTGTTTTTCAGGTTTTCTGGAAACAAAATGGTGTCAAGCCCTGTTGCAGTGCTCCCTTCAGACCTACTTCGAATGGTCAGGCTGAAAGAGCTGTCCAGGTGATCAATAATGGTCTCAAAAAGGCAAATGACGGTTCTTCTCTACAAACCAAGTTATCACGTTTGTTATTTAAATATAGGACACGTCTGCACACAACCACTGGACGCACACCCGCAGAAATGATGTTTGGTCGAATGCTAAAGACACGCTTAGACCTGATTAATCTGAATGATTCGTCCAGGGTTGTGGACCACCAGTTTAAACAGAAGTGGTACCATGACAGGACCTCAGTTCCACATGCCATAAATGTGTTTGATCCTGTTTTTGTGCTGAATCCCGGCCGTGGATCAAAATGGATCACTGGTCGTGTTATAAATCGAATTGGAAACTCCATAATATTTGTTGTGGAACTGTCCAATGGACATACAGTAGGTAAACATATTGACCAGCTCCGCCTGAGGCATTGTGACCCCAATCCTCCAAACTACATTCAGCCCTTTGAGGGTGATTCCCTGGTGTCTGTTCCGATTGTGAGCCAAGTGCTTGAGCCCACTGAGTCCGAGCCCGATAGTGGTGTGGTGGAGCCTGCTCCTTCTCCTTCCTCTCTATCTCCTCTTGAGGCTGCCACTGCCGGTGTTACACACGAACAGTCGCCCATCTTGCGACGCTCTGCTCGCACATGCAAGGCACCCAAGCGGTTGAATTTGTGATTATCCCTCGCACTGTTGTATAAATGTTGTTGGGGGAATAATGTTATGTAAGATTTTATTTGGGGGAAATGCTGTCAGGTTGTGTGAAGCTACCGCCACGCGCATGCACAGTGTGCACCTCCCTGGGTAATAGACGTGGAGCTTCGACTTATGTGGTGTCTGGCCTTTTACTTCACAATCCTTCGGATATGCCACACTTGGCATATCACTTGCTAGTGCTTTTAATTCTGACAGAGTCCATGGCCTAGCTCACGTGCCTTTATGGCCAGGGTAATCTCTCATTGGCATTATCGACACATTCCCAGCCTGTTTGGCCTCAGCCTTAACGTCTGCTGCTCTCGCCTTCAGTCCTAACTCTTCCTCATAGTTACATCTGTGTCATGTCTTCCCACTGTACCCTGATCTCCTGCTGCTTGCCAAGCTCGTAGTGGGGGAGGTAGATGTAGACCTCCCAGATCAGGCGTGTATGGTATAAGGAGCGGCGGTGGCAGTGGCGGTTCAAAGTATGGAGGAGTGGTTGCTCATCTTTCTGGCTCTTCTCCTACCTCTCTGACTTTTACCTGTGTGGCTTGCTGCCTCCTTTTATCTCTGTTTGTTCTTATCAGCATTTGAGTTGTCACCCCATCGATTGTCCTTTGTGCATTTACTAGGCTACCTTTTCAGCGTGCCAATTTTGATTTCTTACCCCTGTCTCTACACTCTTGCATCCAGTCCATAAATGCCTTCAAATGCACTTCCTTAGCCATTCTCTTATCTCTACCCTTTCTTTCAAGCCTTCCCTTTAAGTTGTCCAATCGGTCTCTGTCGAAAGTACCGTCTTCTGGAAAACATAACCTACTGTCCTTCGTCCACTCGCACCATTTCTCTCCGTCACTTACCTATTCTTGTCCATACTTGTCATGCATGTACCTTACACATGTCCATCTACTTGGAGGCCCTGTCTGGCTCTGATTAGTTTGCCCAGTTTACCTGTTATTTGCCATGTCGTAACCTTTACGAGCACACCATCACAATGAAAAACAGTTTCACAAGCAACTAACAACAGGCACAATGAACAAACACAGAAATTAAAATATATTTCCACAAACATTCTTAACATATATTTCTTCCTGAAGGACTCAACCCTCCTTGAGCATGCAGGGTCTGCTTCCCTTATTGTAGGTGGAGTGCTTTTCTACTTTAGGCAGACTTATCCCCTAATTTTAAAACATTCCTATGTCCGTGGAAGTTTCGGCTGTGGAAGGCTGCATTTTTCAAACAGGGCAAAACTGTTTCATGTGTCTCACTGCACCATAACCAAAACACTTTAGGGTGTCAGTGTTAACATATACTTGGTAGTCGTGAATATTTACAGTGAACTATAAAATGACGTTCAGAGAGGGATAATCCTTGTTGAGTACCGTAAGTACTTGTCTACGGAAACCCATCACGTGACTGGCACGTTCAGCTTTACAGCCCAAAGGGAGCATTATTAGGGGGGACACGCAGTGTCCATATCACTGCAGCGCTCTCAGGATTACATTAATGCTCAGGAATGGTGGTATATATGAGATAACCACTTTCTGAGCAGGAGTATCTAATGGATACGTCATCACAAAGTGTCCAGAGTTGAGGGACAGGCCTTGTTTAACAATGAGAGCAACATGTTCTTTGTCGGACACAAACACGATAACTCGTTCATTCATCCGCGATGTGGCACGTACCTCATCAAACCCGATTATGCTCCCGATGGCGAAAACAATCGCTTCCACCGAAACACCCTCCGGTGGGGAGCATGCGAGGCCATTCTTGCGGGATAACTGTTCTAACACGGCATATCGCTGCGAGCGAGCGGCCATCATGTTTCAACACACGACGCTTGACATCTTCCTAACTCAGGAAGAGGAAGTTATTAATACACTCCTACTTTTCCCGAACCTTGGGAAAGGGAGTGCTAACTGAACAAAATAAGGAAAGATAAGCGAAATAAAAAAAGCAGAATAAAGCAGGTTTGAAGCGAAAAGTTTTTGAATTTTGAAACGACGAATAGGGCACCACCCCAAAACCGACGATACACTGACTAGCGCCACTATGTGTTCTCGTTCTCGTTCTCTCTCTCTCTCTCTCTCTCTCTCTCTCTCTCTCTCTCTCTCTCTCTCTCTGTGTGTCTCTCTCTCTCTCTCTCTGTGTGTCTCTCTCTCTCTCTCTCTCTCTCTCTCTCTCTCTCTCTCTCTCTCTCTCTCTCTCTCTCTCTCTCTCTCTCTCTCTCTCTCTCTCTCTCTCTCTCTCTCTCTCTCTCTACACAGAGGGGAAACACGGAGAAAACCTCACAAACAAAAAAACACGAACACAGGGGAACGAAATGGGGAGCGTGGAAACACCAACCAGCACAGCAGAAGACAGGTACTCATGACACGAAGCAAGAAGCAGCCATGACAGAACACACAACGTACCAGTGGCCGAGAGGGAGAGAGGGAGAGAGGGAGAGAGGGAGAGAGGGAGAGAGGGAGAGAGGGAGAGAGGGAGAGAGGGAGAGAGGGAGAGAGGGAGAGAGGGAGAGAGGGAGAGAGGGAGAGAGGGAGAGAGAGAGAGTTTTGACCTTTGTATCTTTTTATTATAAAAATAGAAAAGAAAGCCCCCAAATGGGAGTCACATTTTCATTTCAGAGAAAGAAAAAAAACTAGAAAACCAAGAAACAATTTCTGAAGAAAGGAAAGCATTTATCGGGTGGATTAGATACAAAACATTTCACAAAAGGATAAACATTCCTCTTGGACTTTGCAAATAACTCCCTTTATACACCATTTTGATTCGAACTGTGCTAATCTTCCCGTTACTGAAAAGAAAGCAAAATCCAATTTAACACGACTTATTACAAGGTTTTGGAACAAAAACAAAGCATCTTCATCATTTACTCGAACACCATCAAGTTTTCTTTTCCTTGACATATACTACCATCTTTGCCTGAGCAAGCAGGAAATTGGCAAACACAACATTGGAATTTTTGTGTGGGATATCCATTCCGTAGATGAACACACAAGTGTTAAAAATCAAACCAAACCTCACAAAACTATTTCCGAAGTAAAATAAATAAAGGTGACAACCGTTGGCATTCAACATAGATGTGAAAAAGGTTTTCAGATTTCTTACAAAAAGGACATTCATCTACAAGCAGATTTGGAAAACGGTGTAACAAGTGATTAGAAGGAAGGATCCAGTGTACTAGTCTCCATTGGAGGTCGCCATGTCGTGGTGGTACAGGAGGGTGATAAAAACCTTTCCAGTTGGGAAATTAAGGGGGAGAACAAGGTAAGAGGTCTCTCCATCGAACCTTCTGCTGTGTTATTTGCCGTTGTGAAATAAATTTTACACAACCCAAATAAAGGTCTTTTTGTTTGGCAAGGCCATTGAAGCCTACGTTAAAAGGGGCACAAGGAAGAGCTCTGGCAAGAGAAAAAGCACATACGAGTTCAGGAAAGGTAGAGAGGGAAGGTATTTCATGTGTATTTTGTTCATTGCTTTGGTGGTCTTGCTCCCAAGCAGGTGCGAGCTGTGTACCTGTCCAAAGCACACTACCTAATATGCGTGCCACCATTCGAGAGGATCACACACTGACCAGGCTTGCCAATGCATCAGCTCCGATCCAGCTGCGGTTTGGGCTGAGAAGATCTGCGACAGATTTAACGCCCTTGTCGGTAAAGCGTTGAATAAAACACCTATCAGCAGGCATATCATGGAAAAAGGAGTTGTAAGGCCCGGTCACACCTTGACGTTTTAGCCAACGTATGCCGATTTTTGAATTTTTTTTCTAAAACGCTGGCACACGTTGAATACGTTATGGGTAAGTTTTGATAACATTGAGAGCACGCTGAAAAACACTGCCATACGTCGTTGTACGTTGGCTTTAAACGTTGTACTTTTTGGTTGTCCTCAAATTTTTTCATGCTTGAAATTTCACGACGTATGCCGGCGTATGACTCACACGTTCCGCTACGCTGGCCACAAGTTGTATGCACGGTCTGCGATCGCTGACAGACGTCAACACATGCTACTTGTAAGTTAATCATAAGTTGAGACACGCCGAGGTAATGTTTAGCGTACCCGAAACTTATTTCTAACCTATGATTAACATGTTGTTGGCACGTTACGCGATCGTTGCCACACGTCGACAGACGTTACTTTTAAGTTACTCATAGGCTGAAAGACGTCCGTATAATGGATCGTCCTTGCGTCAGTGTCCACGGCCATGGCCAAGACACTTATTTGCAGCATTCTTCAAACTTTTCTTCGGCATGACGAGGATGTTCACACTTCGATGTCTAGCTTGGCTATGATTCCAATTGTCCATCGGCAGCGTCTATTTAAAATAGTCGAGTTTGAGCATTTTAACACGTTCAGAAGAAACGCTTCAAATTTCCAAACCCCAGCGTCAAAAAACAAAGGCGAGTGACAGCAATTTAAATCGTTCATTGTAAACAATGAAAATAGTTGAGTGGTACCGTTTAAAAGTCGTTGAGTGTAAAAAAATCCAATTGTTGAGCGCAAGCGTCTACTTTCAATAGTGGGGTTTGAGCGATTTAACACGTTCAATAGAAACGATTAAAATTTCCAAGCGCCAGCGTCAAAAAACAAAGGCGAGTGACAGCAATTTAAATCGTTCATTGTAAACAATGAAAATAGCTGAGTGGTACCGTTTAAAAGTCGTTGAGTGTAAAAAAAATCCAATTGTTGAGCGCAAGCGTCGACTTTCAATAGTGGAGATGCAGCCATTTAAATCGTTGAGTTTATCATTTAAATCGTTAAACGCAAGGACGATCCATCATAACCCACACCCTCCCCCTCACACTCACCTACTACTGCCAACATGAACAAACTACTACTAATACTAATACTAATACTTATACTGATACTGTTACTGCTGACATGGACATCGACTCAAAAAGGACTCGAAAACACAGTTGGATTCCCCTTTTATGAGCAGCATTTTTATATACCAATTCCCAAAATCGCTGGGAACACGTCTTTATATGGCAGTTGTAAGCTAGAAACACGTTAATTTTTTTTTTTTGTCGACCGGAAGACGTCATTGGAATACGTCTACATACGTCGATGTGTGTTGGGACTACGTAAAGAATTGGTTCAAAGCACGTCAAACATAAGTTAGAAATAAGTTTCGCGTAAAAAAGACATCACCGCGACGTGTTTCGACTTATGAGTAGCTTATAAGTAGCCTTTGTGGACGTGTGTAAGCGTCCACATATCGTGTGTAAAACTTATCCCCATCGCATGCGGAACGTGTGTCATACGCCGAGTACGTCGTAAAATTTTGAACATGTTTAAAATTTCTTGACGTACTCTACTTACTACGACATATGATAGCGTACTTTAGCATTGTACTCACGTATACCAAACTTACTCATACCGTATTTGACGTGCCCCAACGTTTTAGACACATTTTTCTTAGGTCGGCATACGCTGGCAAGATCGCCAAGGTGTGACCGGGATGTTGTCACTTCCATTTCTACGGCAGTTATGATTCGAATCGTTGTGCGTCAGCCTTTTAATAGGCTACGTCACGACATCGTCGGCGATGCGTGCAACGCGCTATGCCTAAGTTAGACTATCGTTGGGCATCGGTTGTGTAGGCCGACAACAGGTTTAGCATTCGTTGGTATAAGTTATCTATAACACAACGAAACGTTCTGTGTTGTTACCAATGCGTTATACATAAGACCAAGTCGCTATGAATACGTCCGAATCTTTAAAAAAAACATCAAAAGTTCAACGCAAGCCAGCGTTTTAGATACATTTTAATACGTTGCCAACGCTGGCTAAAACGTCAAGGTGTGACCGGGCCTGTAGAACAAAGGTTCTTCCAGGAACATCTGTTTCGTGTAAGAATGTGTAGCTCTTGTTATTACCAGAGCTTGCCATGCATTTAGCATGCTCTGATAGAAACCAGAGAGGGGAGATGTGTCATTTTGGAAAGGTCCATCAGGAAAAGAGAGTGGTCATAGCCTAGCCTCCCAGCCTGTTGCAAAAGGTGAGGAGCGACGTTGACCCATCGTAGAGAGGGTCGCGTGTATAGCATGCGAAGAGCAACCGAGAGTTGAAAGGCCATGAGCTGGCTTTTTATGTCGACCAGGCTTTGGCTACCATCGGTCAGTGGTAAATTGAGGACCCCAGGTCGCAGCCAGTGTTTTCCGTCCTAGAAAAAGGACACGAAGCACTTCTGGAGCTGTTGAAGCAACGCCGCTGGAGGATGCAGCACGAAGAACCTGTGCCATAAGGTGGAGGCCACCAGTGTGTTGATGACCAAGACCCTTCCACGATATGACAGTTGTGTGATCAGACCTTTCCATTTTTGCAGTTTACCCTCAACAAACTCGAGAAGACCAGCCCAATTTTTTGCTACTGTGGTGTTATTACCTAAGAACACTTCAAGATATTTCACACCATCATTGGCCCATGACAGTGGAGCAGGAAGTCTTGGCGCCAAGTAGGACAAAGGACCGAGCCAAAGGGTGCTCGTTTTGTTCCAATTTACTTTGGCCGAAGAAGCCTTTTCGAATAAGGATAAACAATAATGAACGACGTTAATGTCATTGATATGTTGTACGAATACACATACGTCATCGGCGTATGCCAGTACCTTGATGGGCCGTTCAAGCTGGGACAAACTAACCCCTGTTAGTCTACAGCGCAAATAAACCAATAGGGGTTCGATGGAGACCATACAGCAACCCAGAAAGAGGGCAACCATGTCTAATTCCCCTGTTAATAGACAAAGGTGCAACAAGTTCATTGTTTCTCTTAAGCACAATATAAATATTATTGTATCGTATTTTAATATAAGAGATGAAGGTCAAACCAAGTCCAAACCGCTCAAGTACTTCGAAAAGGTACCAATGGTCAACACGGTCAAAGGCTTTCTCCTGATCAAGGAGAAGAAGTCCTAAATCTTTAGGGTTTTCCTTGCACAGTTCAATGATCTCTCTCACAAGGGAAATGTTGTCATAGATGGAACGTTTTGGGACACAGTTACATTGGTCTTCTTTCAATAGCGAGGATAAATAAGGAGTAAGTCGCGATGCCAGGGCTTTTGAAAATATCTTATAGTCCGTACATAACAGGGAGATAGGACGCCAATTTTCAATACTCAACATGTCTCCCTTTTTTGGGATGAGGGTAATAAGAGCTCGTCGGCAACTCCGAGGTAGCTCTCCAAGCTGGCAGCTTGTGTTCAAAGTGTTAATGAGTTCTGGACCCAATAAGTGCCAAATGTATTGTAAAATTCGGTTGTAAGTCCAACCAAACCAGGTGCTTTCCCAATGGCAAGGTGAAGCTGGAAATGCAGGAAATGTTAAAATGGATGATTTACGAGACCCCCCCCCCCAAAAGTATTATACACCTCCACGCCATTGGAGGTTGATAACACTGTTATTTTTAAGGGAAGCGATATCGCTGCATCCGCTGATGGTGTTTCCGTTTCATCAACTCCCGGGATTATTTCCGTTACTTCACCAGGAGATGTTCCCACAATGAAAGAGCACATAGACCTGGTAACCAGTACAGATCCGTGTATCAATACTGACGACAGTATCGATATGCAGGACTGTACAAGCTTTTGTGACTCGGAAACTAAAACCAACTCTGACGAATCTGACCTGGAGGAAGCAAACAGGAACAGTCAGGTGGAAACAGTGGAGAAGCTCACCAGTCAAAGTCCTACCACCCCTGAACAAATAAGACTTTTCTTACAAAATACATACAGGAAACGCAATATAAACCTGACGGAATACTTTCCAGATCTACCGTCCTTCCTTGAGTGTGCTCAGGCCTGACTTATTCGGTTTCCACCAGACACACTGTCACCCCTTAAAAAAACTGATTGCGAAGGCGAAAAGGGATCCTAATCAATTATCCTGCTTCTGATCTTATTCTTAGAAACCATTATTTTCCTCATGGCCAGTTTCAAGATTGGACCAATAAATGTTAATGGTGGTGGGAGTCCGCTCCACAAGATCCAAATTAAAAAGCTGGTAGAGGTCAACGGTCTCAACATAGCTTTGTTACAAGAGACCCATGCTGTCCAATCTGTTCAGGCTCAGTGGCGACTATTTATGGACAAGGAATGTTTCTTCAGTAACAACTCCTCGTCGAAGGCAGGCATCATGTTTGTCTTAGGAAAACATTTCCATCCGTACTGCCTTAAATTTATGAGTATTATTGATGGACACCTTGCCTCTGTGACCTTCTCTATCAACCAGATCAAGTTCATAATTCTCAATGTGTACGCTCCAAGCAAAAATGACGAGCGGATCTCCCTTTTTGCCGAACTGAGAAAATTCCTGCAAACACTGGATTTGCAGACTTGCCTAATTATTGGTGGCGATTTTAACTCTACTGTTAATGCTTCATGTGACCGGAACCCCAACCATGTACCGCAAAACTTTTTGCAAACGTCATTGCGAAATATAATCTTCATGATATTTGGCGCGTGCAGCACCCTTCTGATCGGTCTTACACATGGTGTCGTTGTTTAAACAACCACATCTCACTTGTGAGGCTTGAACGCATCTATGTAAATTCTCATTTATTACATGGACCTTATAATATAAATCCGATATCGTGCCTTCTGGTTTCTCTAACCATGCTGTCGCTCGAGTCTTTATTCAACTCTCTAAACCATGTCTCGGGAGCCCTTATTGGAAATTCAATAATAGTTTACTAGAAAACTTCAAACTTAATTCAGGCCTTTGAATCCTTCTGGATGGCACTCCAAGCACAGAAGTTAAGCTGTCGAGAGAGAGAGAGAGAGAGAGAGAGAGAGAGAGAGAGAGAGAGAGAGAGAGAGAGAGAGAGAGAGAGAGAGAGAGAGAGAGAGAGAGAGAGAGAGAGAGAGAGAGAGAGAGAGAGAGACATAGAGAGACATAGAGATAGAAATCACCCTGCCTATGAAACACTGGGATGACAGTGGATAGCTGTGTCAGAATTCAAACGCAGGCTAGACAGCTTTGAATATGCATGTATACCTTTCGGCTATCCTGCCGTGATGTTAACGAATCATTTTTTTTTGTATTTATCTTTTCCCAACTGATGGGACATACAATGAAAGAAGATCGTTCAAAAATGGGAAAAGTGGTGTTACAAAAATTGCACATTTTCAGCGAGCCATCAATTGCCTGAAACATCACAGAACAGCACAGGGTCAATGCAGGCGAGTGGCTCCTGAACATTCTTCAAATCAATCGATATACAGATTGCAGTGACAGTACGAATATTGTAAAGTGCTCACCAATTGGATGAAACACTCAAACAAAATGGTTGATAAGGAACAGCTGGCTTGGCAAGTGATTTGAGATCGCCGAACCATCATATTAAACACACACCTCCCAGAGACACCCAAAATATCAAATTTGTTCTAATTAGACAAATGAACACCTGTTTTTTTAATCAGTCGAAACTGCTGCTAAGTTCAATTCCGGAGCTGAAATTTTGTAATTCAGCTTAGTTTAAGAGATTCTCGAGAAAATGAAATAAAGCCACAAGCACTGGCGTCTCCGGACATTCATAAGCACTGCAATGTATCCAGCAATTCATAGGTATGATGATCAGTTATTCAATAATATGAGTGAAGAGAATGAAAAAAAAAAACTTTTTTATAAAGAAATCATTGTGGTCTGTTCCAAGTCAAGTCATGGTTGAGCAGACCAAAAAAGGTGAATTAATACCCCAGTGAGATAACCCAGGATGTTCCTTAAGGGAGAGTGGGTTGGCCGGGGATGTGCCTCATAAAGGAAATAATTAAATCAGGCCGTTAATTAAGTATCTTCAAAAGGGGGTGTTTTAATTAACCCAAACACCCAATTTTCACTCAAGCACTTCTTTGGAGTTCCCTTCGTATGCATGCAAAGTTTCAGGCTGCTAGGATTCATTGTTTCGGAGTTATGAAGGAGACATACACACACACACACACACACACACACACACACACACACACACACACACACACACACACACACACATACACACATACACACATACACACATACACACATACACACATACACACACACACACACACACACACACACACACACACACACACACACACACGCTTATTGGTATAGACTAGACGACCCGTGAACCCGTTGGGTTCCCATTGTGCCAGCGGTTGATAAAAACATCATTTCAAGGAATAAAAAGAAATAGCTCCAGCAACTTATACCGCTGAAGTTGTTTGCATTGATCAAATTCTCCCAAAGAGTACTTGACTGAATGGGGAATTGATTTTTAAAATTTTTTAACTTTGCCCAATTCTAAAGAAATGTGATACTGCACACCACAGGCGAATGGAGAGTAATGTGGGCTGAACATTTTTGTGCTATCATGTACCGTTTTGGCTGTATTTCAGGAACATACATACACATACATACATACAAACATACAAAATGAGAGTTCTAATAATATACTAGATGAACCGTGAACCCGTTGGGTTCCCGTTGTGACAGGAGTTGATAAAAAAAAATCATTTCAAAAAAAGAAAAAGAACAAAAATAGATCCAGCGAACTATACCGCTGAGGTTGTTTGCATTGATCAAATAATCCTGAAGAGGACTTGACTGAATCGGGAATTGATTTCTTAATAATTTTTTTCGTTGCCCAATTTGAACGAAACTTGATATTGCGCATTAATGTGGAAAAAAAGAAAAACGGAGAAAAGAAAGTCGACAAAATTATTGTGCGTAATCTTTTAAACACAATTTTATTTATTAATGAACATGGAAGTATTAGATCAAAATGGCGATGTTTATTTTATGCCTTAAAATAAAGAGTTCTTTGTCTATACTAAATGTTTGAGATTTTTTTATTAAATCATTTCAAGAAAAAAAAAAGGATAGCTCCAGCGAACGATACCACCGAGGTTGTTTTCATTGATCAAATTCTCCTGAAGAGTAATTGACTGAATCGGGAATTGATTTTTTAATAATTTTTTTCGTTACCCGATTTGAAAAAAAATTGATACTGCACACCGCAGGCGAATGGTGAGTAAGGTGGCCCTAAAATGTTTGCTCTATCGTGTACCATTTTGGGTGTATTTCGGGAACATACATCCATACATACATCCATACATATGTACAAGATGAGAGTTTTAGTAATAAAAAGATAGATCGATAGATATCTAATTGTAATGGAGCAAATAGATATTCAAAACTGAAAATAGATTAAAAAAATAATCATATAAATGTGTATCGCATAGCATTGGTAAAGGTGCTGTCACACCTTGACGATTTAGCCAGCAATGGCAACGCATAAAAATGCATGTAAAACGTTGGCGTACGCTGAAATTTTGATGTTTTTTTTAAAGTTTTGGTCGCATTCATAACGTGTTGGTCGTATGCATAAAATATTCGTAATGTACACAGAACGTTTCGTTGTCTTATAGATAACTTATACCAACGAATGCTTAGCCTGTTGTCGGCGTTGACAACCTATACCCAATGATAGTTTAACTTAGGCAGAGAGCGCTGCACGTATCGCCGACGAACTCGTGGCGTAGCCTGTTAAAAGCCTGCCGCACGCCGATTTAAACCATAACCGCCTGAGAATTGGAAGTGTCAACCACGCAGTCACACCTTGACGATTTAGCCAGTGCATGCCGACATATGAAAAATGTGTCTAAAACGCTGGCACACGTCGAATACGGTATGGGTAAGTTGTGTATACGTTAAGAGCACGCTGAAAAACGAGAAAGTACACTGTCATATTTCGTGGTACGTTTAGTACGTCGTGAAATTTCAAGCATGCTGAAAATTTTATGACGTACTCGCCGTATGGCTCACACGTTCCGCTGCGCTGGGAATAAGTTGTAGGCACGATATGCGATCGTTGACACACGTCGACACAAGTTCCTTGGAAGTTACTCATAAGTCGAAACACGTCGAGGTAATGTTTAGCATACCCGAAACTTATTTTCTCCGTCAAGGCACATTTTCTTTTTTTCTCCTTGGCTCCGTGAAGGCACATGGCGAAATATCTGAAGTTGTTGCTGTTGTTGTTATTGTTGTGTTTTTTTTTTGTTTTTTATTTTTTTATTTTTGGCTATCACGAATTTTAAAATATATTCAGACATTTGCTTTTAAGTTTCGATGTCGATGTGACAATATTTTCAAACAGAAAATATTCACAGAGGAGGAACTAAGAATAAGACATGGAAGTTATTGTTGTTGTTGTTTTTTTTTAAACTCTGCCAATATGCCATTATATGGTAGCTGTAAATTAGAAACACGTTCAGTAAGTTCTGTGGTCGTCCGGAAGACGTCAATCCGGAAGGTACGTTACACATAGGTTCAAAGCACGTTACTTATAGGTTAGAAATAAGTTTTGGGTACACTAAGCATTACCTCGACGTGTTTCGACTTATGAGTAATTTACAAGTAACGTGCCTCGACGTGTGTCAACGATCGCATAACGTGCCTCGAGGTGTGTCAACGATCGTGTAACGTGCCTACAACACATTACTCAAAGGTTACAAATAAATTTCGGGTATGCTAATCATTACCTCGACGTGTTTCGTTTTATGAGTAACTTACAAGTAGCGTGTGTCGACTTGTGTCAACGATCGCATAACGTGCCTACAACTTATGGCCGGCGTAGCGGAACGTGTGAGTCATACGCTGGCATACGTCATAAAATTTCAAGCATGTTAAAATTTGAGGACAACCGCAAAGTACAACGATGAAAGCCAGCATACTACAACGTATGGCAGTGTTTTTCAGCGTGCTCTCAACGTATACAAACTTACCCATAACGTATTCGACGTGTGCTGGCGTTTTAGCCCAATTTTGCATACATCAGGCATACGTTGGCTAAACCGTCAAGGTGTGACAGGGCCTTAACCGGCATAACAAATCATCTTACATAAAGAAACAACTTACAACAACTTAATAATAAGCATTTCAGTGATCATTTCTGACTGTTGTTCTCCCTGTCATCAGTCAAGAGAACATTGAAATTCTCCTTGACAGATCTTGCAATATGGCTCGTTGTGAAGTTGTAGGTCATAATAAATGGAATATGACGATGAAAATTATTTTGCTTTTCAATCATTGCCTCTTGATGAGAAACCATTCAAACACAACTGATCTGCCAGAATCAGCACATTTCAACCTTGCTAATCATACCAAAGATAATTTCCAGGTATGTTATCAAGGTGTGCTTCAGTGATTCAGATTGAAAGCGCTTAGAGGAGAAAGTCATCTTTCAGCTGAGCACTATACACCCTCAAGGAATTAATGTTACATTCCGGGCTTTTCCTTATTCCAACACTTGATTAATTATTCATGCACCTGTGAATAATTACAGAATTGCATCTCTATATATTGCTTCCATCAGATGTTTTGGATTCCTTATTTCTTTGATAAAGGGTTACACCCGAAATGTCGATTGTGGTTCTGTGTTTGAAACGGTGAATTATTTACGTGTGTGTGTGTGTGTGTGTGTGTGTGTGTGTGTGTGTGTGTGTGTGTGTGTGTGTGTGTGTGTGTGTGTGTGTGTGTGTGTGTATAGACCTTGAGGCCTCAATATGGCATTGTATGCAAACAAAGAAAGTGCTTGTTCGTTGTTGTCATGGTTGCTCAGCCAAGCAAATGGAATCCACTTCGCTCATAGGTCATGGTGGTGTGGAGGAAAAGTCATCACTTAAATCTTGATGTGCTGTGTGACTCCTGGAATAAATAAAAATGTCCTGCATGAAAATGGTACCTTGTGAGCTCTGCATAATGTAAGACCTCTGTATCCGGACATCTGTGTCTAATGCCAATTGGCTCTCAAGGGCTCTGCAGATGGGCCAATAATAGTTATATGAGTAGTTTCCATCTCATCATGACCCAATTACTGTTATTCGCAAATCAAAAGAAAAAAAATTGACGATTCACTACACCTTCTCATAACCTCGGTTGGCTTGCCAGGTTGCTTTCTGAATGAGTTTGTGTACTACAAAATGAGTGACTCCAGTTCCATTATTTCATGATGCATAAATGCCTGTTTGCATATTAGTCCCCTACCAGTTTCACCAGAGGGGACGAGAGGTTTGCTCTCTGTCTCTGTCAGTCTGTCTGTCCCACCTGTGGTTTTTCAGACTTTTTTCCCCATACCATTTAACACATTCAACTGAAACTTGATGCATGGCTTTATTATAACTTACAGAGCAAGTTCGAGTTTCAGGGCGTTTCGTCAATTTTTCACACAGTTATGCCCTTTTTGGACTTAGAAAATATCACATCAGTATGGAGGGGGGGGGGACACATATGCAAAACAATCCTCACTCTTGGTATTTTTGGTCGACATGTTATGTACTCCTATTTTAATGAAATTTTCTCCACATTTCTCCTGCATTCCCCATCCTGTACCTAGACCTCATGTGTTATCTAAATTCATTGCAAATGTGGTGGTCATGATGATGCATTAACCAAGTAAACACAACAACAGAGGTCCAAAAAGATTTCATCAGCTCTAAATTTCTGTCCTCTCTTTCTCAATATGGTGAACTGTTAAACTAAGTATATTGATGAAAACATTCTATGCTTGACCACTTTTAACATTTGGATACAAATTAAAGTTGTCCACGTGTGAAGGTTTGAATTTGTAGATGCATGACATATATATATATATATATATATATATATATATATATATATATATATATATATATATATATATATATATATATATATATATATATATATATATATATATATATATATATATATATATATATATATATATATATATATATATATATATATATATATATATATATATATAGTCACGTTTGTTGATCTCTATTTCATGCAGATCTTTTTTTTAAAACAGAATAGCATTTGGGCACAAAGATGCAAGCTAATATGCCATAACCTATGAAAATCAAAGCAAATATCTCAGTAGCAACATTGAATTTACCCTGCGTGCTACTGTAGGCTGGTAAAAATGCTAGAGTGTCCAACAAGCACAATAACAAAGCATAATGAATGAACTTTGTTTTGTTGTTTGATGATGTAATTCCATGAATGCGCGATGTTATAAAAAGAACCACGACCACAAAAATGATGAAGTATGCTAAAGCACCAAGGGGCCAAACTTTTGATGCCATTCCACATTCAAGCACTATGGTTCCAGGATGAGAAATTGTGTTGTGAACCACCTGAGCTGAACCAACGAAAATCCAGATAATACAATAAACCAATTGTGGCATCACACAGATCGAAGTCAACATCCATGAATTCATAGTTATCAGAATAATCTTCCACTTGTTGAAAGCAAGAGGATCTAAACAAGAATAATTTCAACCACAAGTTTTAGTTTGCATTGAAATGCAGCATAAGCTAAAATCAGTGTGACATTTCATGAACAGCTACATTTTTATGAAAGCAGAAACAGCAAATATTTTCTCCATTTTAATAAAATCATGATTTGAAAGATTGTTTAAAAAAAATCTGGAAGTTTAGTGCGACTGAAGCAGTCTTGTAAACCACCCTTGTACACTTGTACAAGTCTTGTACACTTGTACACTGTAATAAGATGACATTGAATCACAGTTTAGTACATTGAGGTTTTCTTAATCATCATGGAATGCAACGCCAAATAGCATCCTACATAGCTATCTCGGCAGCCTCCACTTCACCCCGACACTGCACCCTATCACATGCCACGCGCACTTCCCAGGGGTTACCCTTGACAGCTTGTATTCCATAAACCACCCGAGAGAACATATCCAAGTACTGCAAAACTGGAGGTTCTTGCAAGCATTTTGAAGGTGATTTGTGTTCTCGCATTCAATCATAGTGTATAATTCAATTTAAATTGAGGTTTAAAGGCATAAAAATATATTGATTCAGGGCTTTACCCCCATTTTACCCAGTGGCTATTACATCACCCTCTCAAACACATTACATTAGTTATTTGTGCCTGTTGTTTGTGTCCTATGTAATGTCTTTAATAACAGTAAGTTTCCTGTTTGGAATGTTTTTCAATTTTCTTTGACTGCCAGGCAGACAGAGTAAATTTTTTTATTCATACTCCTCTCTGTGGATGTGTGATTCAGAGCCAATGTATTGTAAAACGGCAAACTCGTCTTCCTATTCATGTTCCAATTCTTATTAAAAATATAATATTCAATGAAAAAAAGTTGGTCCTCCATTGTAAACTGATATGATAGACAGACAGATGGATGGACAAGAACCAATTGCTTATCCAAGCTTTTTGCTTCTCATGTGTGGGGTAATGCATTTTGTGTTTAAGTATCTCCTGAGAATTTGATACAAGTTAGTGTAGATGTTATATCCTTTACACACAAAGACCAAGACATACCATACATCTTTTTTTTTTTAAACTTGGGGGGTTCTATTCAGAGTTGTGCTTCCAATGTGTAAATTCAGGTGAGTCCATTCAACACAACTGATTTAATGAGTGAACCCATTTCAACTCACATATGTGTCAGGTCTTGGATACTAAACAAGAAGCTACAGGCAGAAAAGAGTATGGAGAGACAGAATCGTTTTGAATTGGAAATGGGGTTCGACAGGGGTGCATTCTCTCTCCTTACTTGTTTCATCTGTATAGTGAGTACATCATGAGGAATTCAAACTTTGATGCCATAAAGGCTTGAGTCAGGATTGGTGGAAGATGTGTCAATAATGTAAGGTACGAATATGCTGACGATGCTACTCTGTTAGTAGAAAGTAATGAGGTCTTGAAGAAAATGCTGCAGACAGTGAAGAAGGAAAGTATAAAAGCAGGTCTTTATTTAAACCTAAAGAAGACCACAATGTAGTCAACTGATGTGTTCCGATTGTGAGATGATTATGTGGAAATAGTGGAAAGTTTCATTTTCCTGGGTTGTAAGATTTAAGGGAGTGGAGCATGCGGATTTCCACCTGTTGGAAGCTCATGACATCAAACAGTCAATTGATTAGAGTGATACCTTGCATATCAACTCCAGGTTTCTAAAGGTCTTTCAGTCTGTGCGTCAATCCTTTCCACCTGTTGGAACCTCCATTTGTTCCTGTTGTTCCACCTGCATTTCTACCTGTTGTTGGATTGGATTTGGTGTTTCTGAGTTGGAATTGCATAAAACTGTGTATATGTTTTGTATCGAGCTAGTGTATGGTTATATTTGTATCTTGTTTGTATTTGTATAGTTGTATTTGCATTGAATTGCATTGCTTTTCATACTGGACTAAGTGCGGTCTTGTTTGAATTTCTTGCACTGTTTGTGAGAATGAGTAACTGTCTTAGGAAAGTGACTCAGGAAAGTCTACCTGCAAAAGTTATGCCGATTCAGTACATGCTTCAAAATTATGGAACAGAATCAACATATGATGTTGCCAAGTGGTCTAAGTGAACAGAGTGGAATAGAAAGGGGTTCTCAGAAGAGGGTACCTTTGAAAAGAGTAGTATTGAGAATTAAAAAGAGAATTGGAACAAAGGGAGAAAAGAGGGAGAATGGCCAAGGAGGGAAATTGGAAGGCATTTACGATGTGGAACTGGGAATGCAAGGATCAGGAGGAGAAATCCAAATTAGCAGGTTTAAAATATAGCTTAGAAGAAGGACAGGATAAATTTTAAAAATGCAACAACTCGGACGCTCCTTAAAATGGAAAAAGCATCGGCCCCGCTGCAAGCTAAAGTGTACCCTGATATAATAGATGAAGAAGTGATTCGTTTTGAGGAAACCCCTCCACCTCCATCCATCCATTGGGACCATAGTCTGTGAAGAGCATTGATGCTGCCTCAGCACTCTCCTTGACTATTGGGAACAATCCTGGACAGGTCACCATTCCAACACAGGATAGCAGCAAGCTCGCACTAATTTTGCCAACCTCGGAAGGATGGCAAGCAGAGTCAACCCCACCTAGTATTAATTCAACAGCCAAGGGGGATTTGAACTCAAGATCTTAGGATCCCAAGCCCACCACCCGAACAAGTAAGCCAACACCAGGCATCAGGTAATGCAATGAGAGTGTGGAATAGAGTCTTTGATGAAGAGAGCAACTCCGCTGCCAAGATGAGGCTCAGGTCTGTCATTCTGGATGAGGGAGTAACCAGGGAGAGAAACGAGGGAGTCAGAGACGTCTTGAAGGAGGAATGTTTCTCTTTAGCAGATTATGTCTGGTTTGTCAGTAGCAACCTGTGTGGAAAGATCTGTCAGGTTTGAGCAAAGGCCCCAGATGTTTGAGGTCCACACTTATAAAGAAGAGGGAGGGAGAAGGCTTTGGGTGGAGGGGGAGCGGAGGACGAGCGAGGAGGGGGTGGGGGTCAGGAGAATTGTTCTAAGAGTGTGGTGGATTGCAGAAGAGCGGGGGGAGAGGGCTGGATGAGGAGGAGAAAAGGCTTAGTCGTGATTGGTGGTGGTACAGTGGGAGTAATAAGAGGGGGCTGAGTGCAGTTGAAGATTGGAGAAGGTGGGGTGATGAGATTGAAGAGAGAAGGTGAGGGAAGGTGTTAGCTTAATCTTAATGGATGTGAGGGAAGCAATGGATGTGATGTGAGGGAAGGGGGAGTGAGGGGAGAGTTTGGAGTGAGAAGGGTGAGAGGGGAGAGTTGAGGGGGGAGTTTTTTAGAAAGGTGAGAGGGAAGCTTGGAGGAGGAAGAGTGCAAAGGTTGCTTTGAGAGGGATGGGAGACAATGAGAGCAGGCACGGCCAAGGTGTCGGAGGGTGATGGGAGAGGTGGGGAGAGGGGAAGGATGAGACTTGATAGTGGTCTGGTGAAGAAGGGAGTGGGCAAGGGCGGTACAAGATTTGAAGGGTTGGAAAGAGGGGGAGGTGTGCTGATAGAATGGAAGGAGCATATATGTGGTGATGAGGAGTGCACTGATTGAGAGAGTGAGATATCTAACATACCCTTAGCAAATAATTCAGCTGCATGCAATAACATCAAAATATCTGCTTCCATTTGTGTGTTGACATTCGTTGAAGGAAGAGTCTTCAGCAATGGTTTGAACATGCATACATGTTACTCTGACCAATGGTGTGTCAAGTTGCAGATTCACATTCACACTCGCATGAAGTTATACATGCATACAAGGAATTACCATGCAGTCTCACATTCAGACATATCTGTTGTAACTCTTTGGTATATTGCAAGAGCTTTTACATAAAATGGGTTGTGCCCATCAGGAGTGTCAACTTTTGCATCTATGTTATCCATGGAACACCAGATTGGAAAGGTCTTCAGCAGGCCCAGAGGCATGTCCACATCATTGAATTCATGCATGTTACTTTGTACTTTTGATGCAATCTTGGAGGTAATATCTTTCACGCGATTGTAGGACAAACTCATGCAATCACCTACACCGATACAAATACACCACAACACACCTTATCAAACCCATAAAACACCTGGACACTACGTGTCAACAATCCCCATCTACACCTCTATATGGAACAAGTAAGTAATGAAATTGAAAATGCATCCCAAAAATATAATTCTTCAAGACATAAGGACAACCTCACAAAGGCAGAGTGACAAGCACTCGACAATCTCCAACGTAATAAAGACTCAGTAATAAAGCCAGAAGATAAAGGTTCTGCTGTTGTCATTATGTCTACTACAGGATGGGAAGACACGGTGAGGGAAGGGGATGGGAAGGCAGCGTGAGGGGAAGGGAAGGCAGCGTATTGCAGCAAAAATACTTTTAATCGTCGATTGTGAAAGCGAACTTGTTGCTGTTACAGACTGGTTTCTTTGAATCCGCATTCTCAACTGTCATTATTCGGTACTTTCTCTGGTGTTCGGTTTTTTACAGTTATGAGCAAGGTCTTTTGAACAAAGTGAGCATGCAACTTTCGGACTGTCTTCTTTAACCTTCCTAAAATAGTTCCAAACTTCACATATGGACTTTTTGGCTGACTTGTCGTCAAAACTTTATCAGTCGATGTATTGCCGACCCGTGCATCAGCAAAGTTATCAGCACACTATGCTGGCCAACTCTGAATGCCTTGCTGTTCATTTAAAAGGAACATGCCCTTGGGATGTGTTTAGTTTGAAAGTGACTTGCTTTCACTTGAAAGTGAAAGTTACTCCCCAAGAGTACTTGACTGAATCGAGAATTGATTATTTTTATAATTTTTTTCGTTGCCCGATTTAATGACACTTGATACTGCACACCGCAGGAGAATGATAAGTAAAGGGGGCCAAAAATGTTTGTGCTTTCGTGTACCATTTTCGCTGTATTTCAGGAACATATATACATATACAAGATGAAAGGTCTTGTAATTTCTAGATGACCCATGAACCCGTTGGGTTCCCATTGTGACAGTGGTTGATAAAAAAAAATCGTTTAAACAAACAACCTCCAGCGATCTATACTGCTGAAGTTGTTTGCATTGATCAAATAATCCTGAAGAGTACTTGACTGAATCGAGAATTGATTTTAAACTATTTTTTTCGTTGCCCGATTTGAACGAAACTTGAAACTGCACACCACAGGAAAATGGTGAATAAGGTGGTTCAAAAATTTTGGCGCTATTGTGTACCGTTTTGTCTGTATTTCGGAAACATACATACATACATACATACATACATGTATACAAGATGAGAGTTTTAGTAATATACTGGACGACCCATGAAACTGTTGGGTTCCCGTTGTGACTGCGGTTGATAAAACAATCATTTAAAAAAAAAAAAACCTCTAGCGAACTATACCGCTGAGGTTGTTTGCATTCATCAAATTCTCCCCAAGAGTACTTGACTGAATCGAGAATTGATTATTTTTATAATTTTTTCGTTGCCCGATTTAATGACACTTGATACTGCACACGGCAGGAGAATGATAAGTAAAGGGGGCCAAAAATGTTTGCGCTTTCGTGTACCATTTTCGCTGTATTTCAGGAACATACATACATACATACATATATACAAGATGAGAGTTTTAGGAATATACTAGCAAAGTACCCGCCCATGGGCGGGTACAGTTATCTGTTGGATGGCGGTGGTCCATTCTCGATCGGATGAAATTGAGAAATTGACGTTATCCGGTGACCTTGACCCCGTGACCTTTGACCTTGACCTTAATCCCCTTATGTCCGTTCCCAAAGATCACATATGCCAAGTTTCATCTCATTCTATCCAACGGTTTGGCCATCTATAAAGGACAAACAAAGATGAAAAATTGACGTTTTAGTCAATTTATGACGTCATAACTCAAAAACCGGAAGTCGAAAGTGAATGTCGTCAATCAACTGTGTCATTTAATTTTGATTATCTGTCGAATGGCGTTGGTCCCGTCTCGATCAGATGAAATTGACCCGGTGACCTTGACCCCTTGACCCCGTGACCTTTAACCTTGAACTTGACCCCCCTATGTCCGTTCTCATGTCCCAAGGATCACTCATGCCAAGTTTCATCTCATTCCATCCAACGGTTCGACCGCCTATAAAGGACGAACAAACATACAGACAAACATATTCTATCTTTTTAGTATAGTAGATATAGATTACATATCTGAGAAGTTAACAAAAAAAAATTCCCAGCACTCTGGCGATATTCAACATGGCGTCCAAAATGGCCACCAAAATGGGTAAAATCATAGAATATGGTATATAACATCTCAAAAATGTGACAAATTGGAAAGACAATCATTGGGATTTGGTTCCTGGTCATTCGTAACGAATTTTTGATGATTTAATTTTGTTGCCATTTTAAAAAATCCAAGATGGCGTCCAAAATGACTGCCAAAATATACAAAATCATCGAAAATTATATATAGCAGCCAAAAACTGTGACAAAATTGTATTTTAATCATTAGAATAAAATGTTTCTTATCATTAGTAACTAATACCTGGTTATTCTAATTCAGTTGCTATTTTTTTAAGTTGAGTACTAAGTCATAGTATTCCACCTTGGAATATCTGCTGGAAGAATAATGGAACTAAAATGGACATTATATATAGCGATTGTCCACCGCTTAACAAACTATGCTAACAAACTTTCATTATATAAGGAAACACTTGTGATGTTTCATACAATTGCCAGTACTTCGGCTTGGAATTCCAGCTAGGAATATTTAGTAACAGAAAAAATGCTACTACAATGGACATTTTAGATAGCGTTTGTCCACCGCTTATAAAATTATGCTAGCAAACTTTCATTATACAAAGAAGCACTTGTGATAATTCAAACAATGCCATTTTGTTATGGCATTCAACCGAGGACTATCTCCAAATTATCTCCTGTAACTACAGTTCTTGCTAAGCTAACTAATCTAACCTGGAAAGAAAAATAAATACACATAAAAAGATTAGTACACATAATACTTGAGTGTATGTAAATATTCAAAGTGCATCGGGGTGTGTATAGGGGTGTGTTTGTGTGTGTGGGTGTGTGTGGGTGGGTGCTTTCTGGCTTTCAAATTGTCTGCCATCTTCAATTCCAAGTATGATAAGAAGAATAAACATCCTTGATAAGAATTATAAGACGAAGATTCCATGGTTGTGTCCCTCTATTATTATTACATTAATGATTATTTGAAGCTGACATTTGATATTTACGATGATTTTACCATTTTTTAAAACCATTTTGAACTCCATTTTGGATGTTATGGATGGTAATGAAACATAAATCACCACATAGGCCTATTAATTTCTTATAATCAGGAACGTATATTACAATGAATCCAAATATTAATTTACTGTACATTATTCTTAGTTTCAGGCTGTTATATACAATTTTCTATGATTTTGCTTATTGTGGTGGCCATTTTGGATGCCATCTTGGAATTTAAGCATTGTAACAAAATTCAATCACTAAGTATTAGTTACTAATGATGAGAAGCATTATTCCAATGAATAATATACAATTTTGTCAGTTTTTGGCTGTTATCTATAATTTTCTATGATTTTGCATATTTGGTGGCCATTTTGGACGCCATCTTGGATTTTTAAAAATGGCAACAAAGCCCAATTATCAGAAACTAGTAACTAATGGTCAGGAACCAAATCCCAATGATTATTTTTCCAATTTTCCACATTTTTGAGATGTTATATACCGTATTCTATGATTTTACCCATTTTGGTGGCCATTTTGGACGCCATCTTGAATATTGCCAGACTCTCGGGAATTTTTTTTAGTTAACATGTCAAATGTGTAGTGGGACGATAAAAGGAAGCGAAACAAGCCAAAAAAAAGAAATCTTGGTTTGGTAGAGTCCGGGGGGGGGGGGGGAGGGGAGGGGTGCACGGATACCCTCCGTAGATACTCCCTTAAGATCGGCTTGAAGTGGAGTGTGACATGCGTCGCACACTCTCCAACATTGCCCCTGACATTGGTGCACTGGTGAGCAAGAAACAGTTCCAGACATCTCACTGAAGTGAACGCGCTTAGTGCATGCTCATCAATTATCCTGCTGCGTTTAACGACCGAAGACCAATAGTTTAGCGAAGACATAAATGCCATTTTAAAATGATACTCTGCAAAAAAACATTTCCCTTAACACGAATGATTTGAATAATGATGAATTTTTGCTGATTTTAGGAATGCTAATGGTAAAATAATATAAGACTGTTAATGTTATACAATAAATTGTAGATCAATATTTTAATGAAAATATTTATTGGAATAATTTTTTTAATAAATTTTAGTTTTAAAAATTAATTTAGTGTTGATAATGTGGGGGAAATATCATTTTTCGTTAATTTCAAAGGGGGAAACAATACTATAAAGGTTAAGAAACCCTGCCTTAGAACAACAGTTTTGTCCCCTTGTCTATCATTTGTTATCACTAATTATGGCATGCAAAAAAGAAGCATCATTTTACCTTGGGGATAAGTAACAAGTTGAATCACCATATTCAAGAGGTAAGCAGCAACAAGAGTGATGCAAAAACAAGCCACTGGCTCTCGAAATTTACAGGAAAGATTGGCAGGCCGTTCCACAAACATGAAGGTACATGATAAACAGGCAATCAAGGCCAAGAGCATATTTCTACTTGTTTGAAAGTCAGTAGATGAAAATGTAGGAGAGTTGCGGAACTTGGATAGCAGTATCAGCACTGCATTGGTAATGCTGACACCAAGTACTGAGAATCCCAAGAGGACTAAGGAGAGTGCATCAGTGAAAGCCAAAAATTGTTCAGGCATCGCCTCACATTCATTCAAATGCATGTTGGACCAAAAGCCTTTTGGACATTCATAGCAGTTCTGAGAGTCTAACATGGCAATGACATTGAAAGATTTGTGTAGCAAGGGAAATGATAATAATGGAGAGGTTTCTTAAAATCCAAGGTCAACAGTTATGGTATTTTGACAACAGTGTAACGCCTCAACTGCCAAATAAGTAAATATTTGACAAGCCTTTCTGTTATATTTGAAAAGTCATAAAGTACCACTTCTTCTCTGAAGTGGCTGAACAGATCGAGGTGAAACTTTACACGGATGCCTGCTTATACATAAGGAACAAAAGGTTCACATGTATGACATCATAGGTCACATGGTTTGGCAGCCATATTGCATTCACCCTAAGACCTTTTAAAATCTTCTTCTCCAGAATGGCTTGACAGATCGTAGGGAAACTTCACTCAAATGTTTCCCAAGCCATGAGAGTACAAGTTGTTAAGGAATAATTGATAGATCACATGGTTTCTCAGCCATATTGGATTGAAGAAAAACATTAAATAATATTTTTTTCTGGAACTACTTAATGAAGACGTGAAACTTCACAATTATGATCTCGTAGTGATGCGGAATAGATGCTTTACATTTAAAATTGATCAGATGCATGGTCTGGTTGCCAGAATTATTTAATTTTTTGATATGTGTTCATTATTTTTTATTTATTTTTTATTTTTTTTGAATAAGGCTCACTTGGCTGTGCCTGGATGGGTTTGAGGGTAGAGTCGCCGCAGCTGAAATGCAAATCCTAACCAGGTTCCTCCTGATGACTTCATCTTTGGTTTTTTGCTTGTTTGAGTTCCTTGTCATTACTCCAATGCGGGATTGTACCGATTTGGTCTTCCATTTGATTTTAATTTATTTTAATCCCATTCTAAAATAAATTAAATGATGAATAATAATGAATAAAACGTCATGGGTCAGGGTCAGTTCTCTAATCAAAGTGGGGTTGCATCAAAACAGGACGTCTTGGTACCCGGTCATCAATCTTCTTCCTCTTTCGGCTTGCTCCCGTTAGGGGTCGCCACAGCGGATCAACCGTCTCCATTTCGCTCTATCCTCCACCTCTTCCATTGACACTCCAACCACCCACATGTCTGCCCTCACCGCATCCATGAACCTCTTCTTTGGCCTTCCTCTTCTCCTCCTGCCTGGCGGCTCCATCTTCAACATCCTTCTCCCGATATACTCCGTTTCCCTCCTGTGCACATGTCCAAACCATCTCAATATCGCCTCTCTCACTTTGTCTCCAAACCGTCCTACCTGCGCTGTCCCTCTAAAATACTCATTTCTTATCCTATCCATCCTCGTCACTCCCAACGAGAATGGTACCCGGTCATCAATGCCAGCAGTTATAAAGTTGTAGTTCTAATTATGTCTCTTATTAATTATGTAGCACACTAGTGCACAAACGTCACACAAAACTACACAAACACCACACAGCAGAAGTCCAGGCGAGGGTCTGCAATTTCTGATTACTCTTTTTTTTTTTTTTTGAACTACATCGCTTCCTCCGGACACAGGTACGATTTTTTTTTTTTTAATAAAGTGAGGTGTGAAGGTAAAACTGACCAAGAAGGAGAAGGGAGATTGGATGGTTGTAACCTCAAGGAATAGCGAATTTAAGACATGTCATCTCATGTTCTATTTTGACCCACACCTGGCCATAGAGTACAAATGATGTTTTTCCCAATCTCCCACCCCCACCAACAAAGGGAGGGGTTAACTCATCCTGACAGCTGTCTGTCAGTGCATGAGAGGAAAAAAATATGTGGATGCCTGTGAGGGGGAGAATGGTGGAAGGCATTCAGGCACAGATTTGAAACAGACCTCTGGTAGCTTGTACATGTTGCTGCATGTGAGCCTGGGGAGTACCTGCTTAAATCTGTCTGTCCAGGTTCTTCCTGCCATCTTTGTTCTTTGTTCCTTTCACATTTCTTTCTAAAAAAAAAAATTCACAATTCCCTTTTCATTCTAATTCTTTCTTTTTCTTCTCTTTCATATCTTACTCTCTCTCTCTTTTGTTATCTATCTCTCAAAGGAGAAGTACTGATCGTCGACTAGAAATGGTACTTCTGTTTCACATCCCAGTGGGTACATATCTACATATAACACTCAGACATGCCCAAAGAGAAATCTACGGAATCTTCTCAGGATGTTGCTTTGTTGGTGGCTGTTATGAAGGACATATGATGGTTATGTAGCAATGTGCACTGGCTGATCAACAATTGGCACACATGGAGGAAATGAAACTGTTATGTGTGGCTATAGCTGGCCATCAGCATTGATGTAAAGAAACCCGCATTTCATGGGTTTGGCCCATTTTGTTACTGAAAATCCGCAAACCCGTTTTAGTATCACCAAAACCCATATTGGATGGAAAATATAACCAAGTTTAAAAAAGCAATGTTTCGCTTCAATTCCACTCGCAAGGATTGACACACAGACTGAAAGACCTTAAGAAACCTCGAGTTGATACGCAAGGTATCACTCTAATCAATTGACTGTGTGATGTCATGAGCTTCCCTCACCGAAGGCCACGTCACCACCCTCCAGGATTCCGCGCGCAGCATCATTTCACTTCTGATGACGTCTACTAAATATGTAAAATGAAAACCTGCTTTCAATTCCTACTAACACGTTTTTCATCACCTCCAACTTGCCACATATGCATCAGCCTACTACAGTGTTTGTTGATACTGGTGAGGATGGTATTCAGGATCATCAAAACATCCCAGAGATATTACCTGTATATACTCCAAAATTATCGGATAAACAACCACCAGTCTTATCTGAGTCTACGACCTTAGGGGATTTCAAGGCGTGGAGGGAACAATGAGAATATTACTCTCTTATCACATGTCTCAGTCTTGGGCAAGCTCTTAAGCAGTTCACAACTCTCTGGAATTGTCTAACGTTGGGATTGAGATCAATTCTCAAGAATGCCATTGATATCAATTTTACATCAGAGACACTTTCTGTCAAGAATGTACTCACCAGCAAAAAAACACATCTATGAGGACAGTGCGACATCATCCACGATGTGTTTGATTTTCATGAGTGGCACCAGGGTGATGGAGAGACCTTTGACTCATTTTATTGTGCACTGAAGGAGATTGCTACCAATTGTAATCTTTCATTCATGACACTCGAACACTATTTTGTGATTCGGATCATCACTTGAATATTTGATTCAGAGGTGTGACGTAAGCTTATGACAGAGAGAGATCTCACACTACAATGTACTCTGGATGTATGTCGCAGCGAGGAAGCCAGCAGGAAGGATGATGACATTATGTTCGGACGTCAATCCCAAGCTGTCATCATTAAGAACTTTCGTCGCCCATTCTGTCGTCCCAGTCAGACCAATTCTGAGACCATCAAATGTGGAAATTGTGGAGTCGATGACCATAATAACTCAAATAGCTTTCTGGCTCATGATAAATCGTGCGGCACCATGGGTCACTTTGCTTGTGTATGTCGAAAATCAAAAGTTGAGAACCCTGCGTGGAAGACTAGACAACACAATGACAAGGACCCTCCATCTGTTCAGCAGATTGTCTTGTCACATGTGGTCCACATATTTCAGAGGCAGTATCATTCGTGGCATATTCACACAGACATAAACGACTTTGAGGGTGATTCTATTGGTACCATGGAGGTACTCCCAGACACTGGGACAAAGGCAACTATCATCGGTCCTGCACACCTGCAGCAACTTGGCATGCATCCAGATAACTTTGATGATGGTGACGATCTACGAGTGGTCAATGCTGATGGTGCTTCGATGAAGCACATGGGCATTCCTCACATTTTCATCCATCATGGAGAAAAATCTGAAGGATGATGCTATGTGTGTTCACCTGAAGGATGACGCCATACCTTTCCAGCTGCAGAAGGCATTACCACTCCCACTGGCTGGATCAGGTTAAGTCAGAACCCTAATGAAACGATGAACAAGGGTATAATTTCTCTGATGGTAAGTGAGCTTTCAGATTGGTGCTATCCATTTGTGGTTACCCCACAACTTAATGGTCACATTTGCATGTGTGTGAAGAATGAGTGTTTCTATACTGTGTGTGATGCGACTGATTGATACTGGGAAATTCCTCTGGATGAAGCCAGCCAATCCCTCATTGAGTTCATGACAACCTGGGATCAGTTAAAATACTTATGAGTTCCCATAGGCCTCAACACGAGTGGAGACAAATATTGTTACAGAGGTGACTGCTCTTGATGGAGTCCACAATACAGTCAGGGTTGTCGATGATATGCTAACCTATGGATCCCCATTCAAAAAGCATGTTCAACAGGTGCGGAATGTACTTCTCCGATGTTGTGAAGAGGGCAGCTCCATGTTGGGGAATTGTCAAGGTCAATACAGATTTGGGCCTTTACAAGGCCAAAGGTGGTTCCTTGAATAAGCCAAGATAGGTAAGGTTCTCCGTCTTTGCTCAGGTTAATTGCAATAATGGCTCACACCCATGGTGACTTCAGTGGCCAATAACTCAGTGACGACAGTTGTTTGGTAGTGGGAATATATTTTTCTTTCCATTTTTCCTTGTATTATAATCAGTTGCAAAGACCTGTGGTAATAAACTAATATTTATTTACTCGAGCTTAATCATTGGTGAGAGACATAGCCAGGCAATGAGTTATAATAATTGTTTTAACTAATCTGGAAGGAGACTTGTATTAAAAAAAAAAAATACTTTTTGGACTTTCTCTGACACTGACAGACCAAGGCTGATGCTGCCATCTACGCTGATGGACCTCTGATAGCTTATACATGTTGCTTCGTTTGAGTCTGTGGAGTAACTGCCAAAATATATCTATCTGGGTTCTTCCCGACATCTTTGTTCATCACTCCTTCCTCATTTCTTTCTACTTTTTCGCATTCCTCTTTATTCATTCTAATTCTTGAGTTTTCTTTATTTCTCTCTTTCTTCATCTATCTGTCTAAAGATCAGTGAATTCTTGCAGAAAGCTTTCTGTATTGCTCACTTGGCTGTGCCTGGAGAGGTTTGAGGGTTGTGGGGTCGTGGCTGAAACACAAATCCTAACCAGTTTCCTCCTGATGACTCCATCTTTGATCTTTACAAATTTGGGTTCTTTCTGATGACTCCAATTGTGGGGCAACTTAGCTAAATATAGCATAACAATTGTGCATTTGGTGAGGAAAGCACCAAATTTGGCGCACTAGTAGCCTATCATATTATGAACAGATTTGGATATTGGGCCATCTCAAATTCAGCCGCTGATGGCTGTGGCAGCCATTTTCCACTGCCATCAAAAATTTTGAGATGGCCCAATATCCAAATCTGTTCATAATATGATAGGCTACTGGTGTGCCAAATTTGGTGCTTTCCTCACAAAATGCACAATTGTTATGCTAAGTTGCCCCACTACAATGCCGTTTTTTGCCTTCCATTTTATCGAAGGACTATCAAAGTTTGAACATAAAACTTGGACCACCAAAGTTGACCAAAGTCACCAACGTTAGTAACAAAAAAGCACTTTGTCAGAATTATTTTAAAAATTGCAAAACGTCTACCTTTATACTAAATTTTTTTGGGAAATAACATGACCCTTTTGGATGGTGTTATGTGAGCTGTTAGCAAGTTTTTTTTTTCTGCAAAGAGTGTACATTCTGAACATCACACACCTGACATGTTTGAATATTCTCCTTCTGCACACATCACACAATCAAAGCAGCAAAAAGGTTTTCCTTTCTGAGAAACTTTTCGCATTCCAGGAGCGCAAGTTTCACTGCAAACAGAGTATGGAATCTGAAATGAAGAAGAAGAAAAAAATACCCAATCAGGGCTTCCTAGAGATTAATGAAATTGTATCAAACTGAATAAAATTCATATTCAAGTCAGCATTTGGATTTCTATTTTTTTGCAAACACTATTTGATAAACTTGCCCAATCATGTTTCTAATGTAGGTCCCACTTATTTGCTCCATCCAACATTGACAATAGTATAAATATTTATTGCAATTTACTTTCTTACAGCACAAATAACAGAAATATGGAATACAGTGAGATGTGAAAAATAAATCTCGCTTACCTCATTTCCCTCTCCTTTCCAAACAATTTTATGAATTTCGACACTGAGTTCCCCAGAGTTGACAATTGAGTCATATGCGCCAACTACCTTGAAAAGAACAAAGCCGCTGTGTGGTTGCTGCCAATTGATCAACTCATAAATCGCTGGAGGATCTCCGTTTTCATCAAAATAGTACATTTCTCCTATATTATTCCAGAAATGAACTTTTCTTGTGTAGAAGAGTAACTGTAAGCATAGACAGGATAGCTTATGAGAAAATAATTATCTCCGATGCATTTGACATTATATATATATATATATATATATATATATATATATATATATATATATATATATATATATATATATATATATATTGTTGCGGGCCGGGGTGCGAGGGCAAGAACGACCGCTAGGTGGGGGAAGTTACGTCGCCTCACACCAGACGCCCAGAATTGTAGGCCATCGCTCACGGATAATTCTGTGAGGCAGCGGGTCACTTCACCGACCGTGGACGCCAATAACTCAACCGCGTGGCGTAGGGTCTTTTTGTCTAGAACAAATTTACCTAATTAACCACGCGGTTTTGACTACCGGGGAACCACGCCCTCGATACGCCTTGCCCGATCCGGATCACTCTACCAACTACCAACTCTACCAACCACTTTTCCGGATCGGATGCAGCCGAGCGGAACTACCAAGGATGGACCAGCTAGAATGAACAGAATATCGGGGATAAAGGCCCGGATTAAACTCAGATCCGAACCATGCTGGGCCAATGAAGGAAAAGACAAAAACGAACTGGGAGCATTTCTACAATAATTTATTTACAATCAACATAAAAAAGAAGGACACAGAGCAAACTTACATGGGAATAAAACAGGCAAGATTTATAATGATCAATTAAAACCACTTATGCAATTCTACTTAAAGACGGCGCCACACACTCATATGCACACTCAGACGAAAGTAAAACAGATTTATGGCCAAGGACCTTTTGCAGCCAGAGAGAGAGGTGAGTTGAGAGCGCAGTTCTTTCGGGTACCTGAACGTTGTAGGGAAGGGATGCTCCGTGATGCGGCACCTGCCAATGGTCGTGCGGCTTGGTCCATGGCCGCCCGTGTGTAGACCATGTCTGCAAAGAAGCCCGGGTCGAGTAGAGCGGGGACCAAGGCGGGGATCATGACTGCAGACAGGACCCTACGAGAGACCCGGTCAGGTTGGGTCGAGGTCTTCCCAGCTCTCACACTCGAAACGAACGACCCCGAAAGAGCACAACCACTCCACGACCTTCCTCCTTTCTTTTGCTATCAGCCGACGAACTGTCTCACTCCAATGCTCCGCTCAAGACGACTCACTTTCCAGCTCACTCTCAAAATGACTCACTTTCCAGCTCACCAGACCACTCTGAACGAACAGTGTCGTAATTTATAGATCTTCCTCAGCGTAGAGGGGCCTTGGTGAAGTCGACGTCACTGTTCACCCTGATTGGATGGGGCTTCCATAGGGCCACCCTTTCTGGGCTGGGTTTCGGCCATACTTGGAAACACGCTCACTCCAAGTGTCCGGACTCGCTAACAAAATGTACTACACAAAGATTCTGCCTCGGACAGCGAGTCACCAGTTAGGCGAGTAGGCGAACACGCGCTTGTTCAGCCCATGCGAGAGTAGCAAGCGAGATGAAGGTGCGAGCAGGCAGAGGGTACTGTGGGTCGTCATGGATTGGATATAATGATTTATTAATCCAACTAAAAAAACACCACAACGCACCCCAGTGTCTTCCGACTACACACAAGGAGGGGTTCTATCTGCACATAAACTTAATGGAATAACTGACTTCGGGACAACTGTATGTTTGTATGCATATGGTTCTTAGAACCGTAACATATATATATATATATATATATATATATATATATATATATATATATATATATATATATATATATATATATACACACATCCATACATTTGGAGCATACTCTGTGCAGAGCGTTGGTGCTGCCGAAGCAGTCTCCTTGGATTCTGGGCACAATCCTGGATGGGTCACCACTCCGACACAGTATACCAGCAGGCTGGCACTCGTTTTGCCGACCTCGGAAGGATGACAGGCCAAGTTAACCCCACCAGGTATTAATTCAACAGCTGAGTGGGAGTTGAACTCAGGACCCGAGGATCCCAAGCCCACTACCCTAACCATTAAGCCAATACCAGGAATATATATGTTTTAGCCCAACGTTTGATGTGCTGTATTGGGTGTTATAATATAAGTAGAGTCTGATGTTGGTTTATCGTTTCAGGTGGCTAGCTTAAGATCTTAGGTTCTTGAGTTTCAGCTCCTGTCGTGCCATTGAAATATCACTAGGCGGATTGACTCAGCCTCTCATCCTTCTGAGATTGGCAAAATAAGTACCAACTTTCTGGTAACAGGGGTAGTGCATCAGCTGCACAGCCACACTTCCAGAAAATGATGCAACCAAGCAGTCACAGGCTGTATACAAAACACCAACTAATATTAGCAAGATGAGAGATAAAAAAAAGAAGAAATGAAAGCAGATTTTGAGTTGTCATCACTTTTCTTGCCTTATTACTTACATGCCATGGATGAAAGTTGCCAATGAGAGCACAAGAGGAATTCTCAAATGGACCTTGTCCATGAATGCATGTATGGAGGTTATGTAAAGCGTATGCTAAGGCGTAAATTCCCATGTACGTGTTGTAAGTGACACGTAATTGGGAGACATCTGTAAATGAAGAATAAACTTCGTTTAGCATTTCACTACCTGTACAGCCAAGCATCGATCTTGCTTTCTCATCCCAGGTACAGTTGAAGGTAATTTCCCAGAGTTTCCAAACCAATTCATTCAAAAAATCTTCATTTGATGCTGCATTATTCTCTTTCGATCCATCCAGGATTGTGCCCAATAGCCCAGGAGACTGATTCGGCAGCAACGACACTCTGCAAAGAGTATGGTCCCAATGGAATGGAATGGAATTATTCTTTTCACAATAAATTTCATCATCAAACAAATCAAAAAATTCTCGTAATTCCATATAATTATGAATTTTTGAAATGCTCTTTGGACTACGAAAATCCACACTTTCAGCGACAGTTCTCTTCTGCTTTTTCTTCATAACCTTTGTGTTATTTGAGATTTCTATAGCTCCTGTGCAGTTTTGAAGCTGTTCATGAATTGGCCAAGAAAATGCATTAGCTTTATCCCCCATTGTACGATTGCCCAATTTAATTTTGTAGCAATCTTGTTTTTCCTTCGTATGATAACATGTCTGCATTTTTTGAGGCCGCATTTTTGTGAGGTAATCATACAAACCATCAATACGACCCCCACGCTGAACAAATCCAAGAGTACCCAAAAAAACTGGAGCATATTGAACCGTCCCAATCAATGGTGAAGTTATCCAAGGATGAGTTGCAATCCAAGTTTTTCCAGTAACATTTTGTTTCCAAAGTTCTTTGGCAAAGGGTATAAGATCAGGCTCATTGGAATAGAGCAAGATAATGGCTGCCTTTGAGTCGAGTGTTTTTCTCCCTAAAACAGCAAAAGGAAAAGATTTTAGAAAATTACAACATCATGATCTGATTTTCGTCAATCAGAAGAAAAATCAGAACAATAGTGTTGTTATAAGTACACAGAATAAACTTCAAACAGTAAAAACCTTGTAATGTGATAAAGGTAGACATTGTTCAAGCCTGATAGCAAAGGCTTCAGATATTTGTTGTGATTTACAAAATATTGGATGTGTTTCATGAGGACCTAATTAATAGATACATTAGGAGAGGAATGGCAAATATTGTTAGTTCACAACTATCAAAACTGGGAGCATATTTAGAAGAAGGTTGTGATCTGTGTTTCTGGCAGAAAAGCTCCAAAAAGAGAAATGTACTGCACATAAAAGCTTGTCATGCATTTCCAACAAAGTCGTGTTGGGAGGAAAGTTCAATCCCATTACTGAATAATAACTTCATCATTTGTATGACCCCGCTTCACTTTCATTAGCCCGTCCCCCATGCAGTGGAAGACGTGTGTGTGTGTGTGTGTGTGTGTGTGTGTGTGTGTGTGTGTGTGTGTGTGTGTGTGTGTGTGTGTGTGTGTGTGTGTGTGTGTGTGTGTGTGTGGCCGTGTGTGTGTGTGTGTGTGTGTGTGTGTGTGGCCAGGACGTAACTTTTTTACCATTGAGTTTTTGTCGTCACATTCTCAACAAAGCTTTATTATGAGAACATGGAGAAAACAAATTAATACTGTTGAAATAATAATAATATTCATTATTACTATTATTATTACTCGCATAACCCGCACTCTGCGCGACATGTTGTTGTGGGTGTGTTTGAGAAAGGAACTGATGCAGAGTATCAGTAGTAATTTTATTTTAATGCAGTCAGTGGAATACGATTTCACCGTTTCAGAACCATTTTACTTACTTTTTTTGTACCATGCACCTCATATGGTCTTTGAGATAATGTAAGCCGAATATCACGTTACTCGAGCGCAGAAGAAAGTCGAAGATAGCGCGACACGAAACCACAAACTCGGAAATAATATTGTTATGGTTGTGGAAATTCGCAAACCACCATTCAGGTCCCGTAGGTGAGATATCTCTGTAAGTATATGTGTAGTTATCCCAAACCCGTTGTATAGAGGGAATTTATGTGATCCATCCGGGCTGTGATGCTTTGAGTTAGCCATTTTTTTCTGTTCTATCTTTTATTTCAAACAAACAGCATCTCAACAACCAAGCCATCCCCACCACAGCGCCAACCACACTACAACCATGCCACCTCCACCATCAACGCTACCACATCATCGCCACTCGCCATTCAGTAGGCCCTGTGCGGTTACGATCTCTGGGAACAAACAAAAACCAACAACTATGCTCGGGGGTTTTCCCGCCTGTTTTTTCCCATCGAGGTTCTCCGCGCTCGGTTTGGAGGAGGGGCGATGCAGGGGTCAAAGGTGAGAAAAGGTGGGGGCCTCTTTTTGGGGGAATAATTCCCTGGCTCTGAGCCAAGACTGGCAACCCCGGCCCCCGCACGGCGCGGCGTGGAGGGAAAGCGAGAGGTCACGACCCCCTTCGAGAGGATTCTCCAAGAAGCTCGAAGGGAGGCGGGGCCGAAAACGGGGCGGAGCGAAGGGCGGAGCCTGCGCTACAAAAGGTGGACAGGACGGACGTTGAGTGGTGGTTGGTCAAGAGTTGGTTGGTCGACAGTTGGAGTGGGTTGGTCTTCATGGTCGTCTTCTGGCTCGAGTCGCGAGCTTGTTGTTCCTGCCTTGCTTCTCTGATCCGTGCGCGAGCGCGGAAAACAGCGCCGAACAAACCCCGTCCGTTTCCCCAACACCCCGTCCGAACAGTCGAGCGGACCACACGAGCGACACGCGGCACGAGCTCGCGGAGCACGCCGGAGGGGCTCGGAGTTGCGGTCGCAAATGGAGGACTCGACGCGATCAGGGAAGTCGCACTTCCAATTTATTTTGGGTTCTGTGTAAACGTGTGTGTGTGTGTGGCGCCAGTCTGGTGAAGTAAAACTGTTAAGTGTTGCCGTGTGTCGGTCTTAGTCGGTAGTATCTCTGCGTCATTGGTTCTTTTGTTGCATTTTATATATGTGCATTCTGTTTGGCTGTATATGTGTGCTCTCCGTGTGCCGCGGAATAAATGTGCATTATGTTGAACTGTTTTCCCGTTTTGCTTCGTCTTTTCTTTAATTGAATCTCTATCTTGCTTCACGTAACGGGTTCGTCGTGGGCTTAATACGCCCGATAATTAATCGGAACCGTCGAGGCCGACGATAACACCGCTCGGTTATCCCGATAGTACGGAACGGGTCGCTTAAGCAGCCCGTGTCCGGAGTCGACTTGCGGCGAGGTGCGATCGCCCTGTCTACCATCCGCGTGGGTACTTGGGTAGGTCGGGTTTGGCGAACAACCATATCCCACGCGGGAGATCCTGATATTCCCAAATGATGCACCGCAGCTTGATCTCTCTGACATCCTCCCCAGAATCCAGTCCATACAAGCACTGACAAGAATTCGTGCCAGCACACACCCCTGACAAACTCCAGTAACAACTTGAAATAAGTCAGAGATGGAACCACCACACCTCACAGCACTCTCAGTACCAGAGTATAGTTCAAAAATAATATTTATCAGCTTTGGTGGCACTCCACGAAGACAGAGGATCCTCCAGAGGGCATCCGGATTCACTGAATTGAATGCTTTGCAGAGATCAACAAAGGCTGCATGTTGATCAGTGAGGATCTGAAGAGGAAGGACACAGTCAATCGTTGACCTCTTTGGTGTAAAGCCAGACTGCTCTTTGTGCTGTTGCTCAAGCAGGTGGCGGTGAACCCTATTAATAATTATCCGAGCAAAGACCTTGCCCGTCACTGCGAGCAGTGTTAACCTTCAGTAGTTGTTTCACTCCTGGTGATCAATCTTCCCTTTCCAGAGGGGGACAATCAATCCTTCCAGTCAGTCTAAACAGAGCACACAACTGCATGTAATAACACAACGGCAGCATTTCCATCAGCTTAGAGAAGTTCAACATGGATGCCACAAATGCCAGGAGCTCTGCCCTTTTTCAACCAATTCACCGCAGCCTGTGTTTCCACAAACAAAGGCAGTTCACAGTTTATTGAAAGGTCAGCAGTAGGGATAGTAACACCCTTGACATCCATATCAACAGCTGGTGGGTCAGCCTGGTAAAGCTGCTCAAACGAACCAGCCCAGCAGACCTTCTCTTCAGACTCCTCTGTCAAGAGCTCACCACTCCACTTCTTCAACTACATCTTCTTCTTCTTCTTTCTGTTTCTTCTTCTTCTTCTTGCATTTGGCAGCTTAGCTGCTGGGGTAGCTATCACTTCTTGGAAGCACGACTGTGTTGCTGATGCAGTGCCCCTCTACCAGTACACACGAGTACTCATTTCGCCGACCTCAGAAAGATGACAGGCTGAGTCAACCCCCTGGTGTATTAATTCAGCAGCCAACGGGGCTTGAACTCAGGACCCTAGGATCCAAAGCTGCCACCCTAACCATTGAGCCAACACCAGGCTCACCACTCCACTCAAACTGCTGTACACCGACGGACAGGCTTGGAGGAACGCAAAGCATGGATTCCTCTGTAAGCAAGACGAGAAATCACCTGACCACAGGTGATTATAAGATCTACCCCCTCACAGATTCCGTGTACATAGGCCTCCTTATCTGCCCTCAGTGAACACAGTTTTATGCCTCATCTCCCTGAAAAGCTCAGTTCTGCCATCATGCCTGGCCTTGGAACTTTAGTCAATGGTATCTTGTGTCCCTTGGGAAACGAACGTCCTCTTCACTTGATGGTGGGTTCTAAGACACCCCTGAAACACCCAGATCCACAAACCCCCACAAAACCTGTTTGCAAATTCCTCTGCTACTTTTTCATCCTTGAGCTTGACAACATCCAGCCGAGGCTTGGATGGTACCATTCTCTTGGATTTGAGCCACAGCTTGAGTTGCTCCAACAAGCCTGTGGTTGGTACTGAGGAACTGAGCACTGCAGTGGACCCTACAGTTCTGGACCAACTTTGAACAACCATCCCCGCGAACATGGTCACTCTCCTATTTGGCACCACCAGCATTGAAATTTCAAGTCCAGCGATGTGGCTGTGGGCGGTGAAACTATGAACAAGTAATCCGATAAGTCCATGACATCTTGTGAAGTCAAGGAACTTTGTGCTATTCGGGTTCCTGATTTCAGACACATTGGGATGAACACCTGTCTCACAACCATCCTGCAGTGCCAGTCGATGCATTGAAATCCCCCAAGATGAGAAGAGTTTCTCGCCTGGGGCACTAATCAACCACAAACTCAAGTCCATCCATCCATCGGGACCATACACTGTGCAGAGCATTGGTGCTGCCTAAACAGTCTCCTTGGCTGTTGGGTACATTCCTGGATGGGTCGCAACTCCGACACAGGATATCAGCAAGCTGGCACTCATTTTGCTGACCTCAGAAGGATGACAGGCAGAGTCAACCCCACCTGGTATTAATTCAACATCCGAGTGGGATTTGAACTCAGGATCGTAGAATCCCAAGCCCACCACCCTAACCATGAAGCCAACACCAGGCATAGACTTGAGTGTCATGGAATATCTCCTTCTCAGTGAGATCACTCGCCTCAGTCAGAGCATATACAGAGACCAAGGCAATGACACCCAGGGAGTGATGAATCCTCAGTCTCATAATAAGCTCGTTAACCAGTGTTACCTCAATTACCATTGCAGTCACCTTGTTGGGCACAGCTACAGCAACTCACTTTGTCATCGTAACCATCAAAGCCACCAGACCAGTAGTAGGTATAACTACCCACCATGATCTCACCACTATCTGGTCTCCAAACCTCAGAAAGTGCTGCAATGCTGATGTTCAAACATTGGAGCACAGATGACAGCAGAGCCAGGTGATCAACCACTCTCAGGGTGAGGACATTCCACGCATCTAATCAGGTTAACTCTAAGAGACCATCGTTTGGTGGATGACAACTCAGCACTAACCCAACACACACCACCACAACCTATCCGAGCAGGGTTGCTCCATGGTTTTCTTCCTATCATCAAAGAATGGGGATCCTGAAGGCTTTTCCCCATTCGCGTCATCCAGGGAGCTGCCATGTGAAGGGCAGCTGCACAGGAGGTACTCCAATGGAGCGGGTTTTTCTTCGTTTTATTTGTTTGTTGTGGAATGAAGTATTTTACTCTGGCCATAATGCAAATCCTGCCATCAACCTCTTAAAAGCAGGTAACCCAACTGCAGGAGAACATTTACGGACACAGTTGGTCACCACATATGGATGGCTGTTGGCTCACAAGGAGCTCCTCCACCCTTTGAAAGGTTTTCTTTTTAATCCTGCTGGGTGTCCACAGCCAGTCACCCTCCTCACCAGAAAACCTGGTGGGGGAGATGGTTTAGGCATTGACAACCTGAGTATGAAACAAGTTAGTACAGATTTAAATGGTACCTGCAACAAGTCCCAGATTTGATCTGGCCTGATCTGACACTGACAATACAGAGGGACCTGCGAACGCAGTCCACGGAATGGACCAGAATATATCCTACCAAGGTGGTAAAGAATGCTTTGATCTTGCACTTTTGGAAGGTAATCACTGAAAGCAATACAAGCTCCATTAGCCTCTGCTTCAACCAAAAACTGAGAAACACCATTGCGTCCAAAATCATCATCCACTGCCAAGGCACCAATGTAAACCCAACTAAAGTAACTAATGAGGCGAGCAATTGCAGATGCTTGGTGCTCATCACTTGGGACTGTACGCAGAAATGATGGAAACAACTCCTTATTACTCAAACACTTACAGGATGATGAAAAGCTAATCTGGAAACACAAATGACAAATTGAGAAAATGTTTCAATGTGATTCAGTGCAAATAAATAAATAAAATTGGATGACAGACATTTACGTTGCAAGAGGGAGAGGCTTGGTCTAGCACACATTTTACAAAATGGTTGCATTGTTGACATCGAATATATATATATATATATAGCTCAGTTAGTGTTTGTTTGTGCATATATATATATATATATATATATATATATATATATATATATATATATATATATATATATATATATATATATATTGTTACGAATTTGGAATTCAATCGTACACAACATACAGGTTCCCTTAGCCAGCTATGTCGATAAGTGCATGTTCCCTAGATAGCTCACCTTCTATTGTTTAAATATTTTGAGATCGATTTAATAGTTAGGGAGCAAACAATGGAGACATCCCTCCCCCTCTTCTGCAAAGAGGAAGAAGAACCCTGCCATCCCGTGATGTCAACAACTCCCTCCCACCCGTGGTGGATCACGAGGGCATGAGTCACGCCGGGTGCGGGGGAGGGGGTGCAAAGGATAAAGAGGAATCATTTCTTTGTTCTAAAGAGTCCCAAAAAGAGTTCGTGGAAAGAGTTCGTGGAAGTCCCGTGAAAAGAGTCCCGTGGTAGGGCTGAGTTCGTGGGCTGAGCTCGGAGTCTCATGGCAGAGTTCGTGTGCTGAGTCCCGTGGGAGGAGTAAGCTTTTTGCTTCGGCAGTTGGAGGAGTCGGGAGGAAGCCAGAAGCCAAGGAGCTGCGTGGAAATCCGGGCGTCGCGAAGGAGACGCGAGCTGGAGGCGCAGCCTTGCCTGCTGTGTCGCGCAAACAGCGCGTTCGTGTGGAGAGAGCCGGAGAGAGCTCGCCTTCCACACGGAAGGCCCGAGCTCAACCGCGGCTACGCGAGCTGCTGTGGGGAAGGAGCATCGTGGGTCGCCCAAGCCAGACACCACGAGGGTGCTGGGAACCTGCAACGGTCTCGTGGGACTCGGTCGGTCTGCCAAGTCCCACGCCATAAAGACCCAAGAGGTCCAGTCTGACCCCATTGCCTTTGATGGGGTCTTTTTCCTGCTTTTCTTTCGAATGAATGTTTGTTGCGCTGAGTCCCGTAAGTAAAACTGTGGAAGTGACTGTACATTAATAATTGCTTATACACGGTTGTAGTTCTTTTGTTGCTTGTATAATTGCATATGTGTTTTGCCTTATTTAATTGCATACGTGTTTCATTATAATTAATGTCCTTGTGTAAATGTAAACTTGCTCGTTTCGTCCATTCCCTCATTGACTGAACATTTCGTGTGTTGGGAGTTAGAAAGCCGTTGGTTTGCCGTAATAGGGGGACATTTGGACCGACGGTTCTCGGCGATTACGCCGCTCGGAATCACGCACGGACAAGCTCGCCTCAGCGGTTTGTTCCGTACGAGATCCGTCGAGGGTGGAATACCCCGGTAGTTGGATCACGTGGGTATTTAGGTGCATTGAAGATTGGCAATCGACCCTACCCCACGTGATCTGCCGATTGGCGTATTTCGGTTCTTGTACAAGGACCCGTCAGTAGGGTGAATATACTGGTTCTGGCTCACTTTTCCCCATGTAAATGAATGGGGGATTTTCAGTGATTCATATTTTTTTCCCGAAAAATAAACCCCCTTTTTATCCCAAGGTATATTTATTTGTCTCCCCTTTTAACCTGGGGACACTTTTTTTTCAAATAATCCATACAATAAGATAAAGATTTGTTGAAGGTGATTCGAAAGAAATATCTAAAACATCTTAGCCTCGGGACACTCTTTATCAAATAACCGATGCATATTGTTTAGCTCACTCATTGAACCTATAAAGATATTTGTTCATTCTCAAATTCCTTCAATAGTTTAATTTTCTTTGCACAATAATCCCCATCTAAAATATTGAAAAACAAAACATTTGAATCTTTATATTTTTTAAGATACCCCTTTTGTGCCATTACGAAATGATAAACTTCTCTTAATGCTCTTGTTTGACCACCTCCTGAGCCACATATCATTTTGAGATTATAGTAAATTGTTTTTTCATTGTTCAATTGATAACCATCAAAGTTTTCAGTCCATTCAAGGATATTCATTTTTTTCTTTACATCCTCTAACTTACTACTTTTTAAATTGATTCGCTTATTTGTTTTATTTACCTTTGTTTTAGTTATTTTTTTCAATAAGACTTATTTGATATTTTTCACATTCATTATGTTTTCCATTTATATACCAAGACTGAGATTTTCTCCACTCTTTAGTTTGATTAATACTTGGTTTGACCATTTATATATTGCAAAAAACGCGGCGGTAGCCCTTAAAAAACCCTAACCCATCTTCCCATCGTTAAAACACAATCTATTCTATTCACTCTATCATACAATATCCATATGGAACACAATCTATTCCATTATCTAAAATAAATCTCTTATCATCAAAGGCTCCTAATGCCTTTTTATTTACTTCTTCACTATATATATATATATATATATATATATATATATATATATATATATATATATATATATATATATATATATATATATATATATATATGTTATGTTTATAACTTCTTATTGTATTCATTTTCCTATATTCTTCTTTCTTATTCATCAAACAGTTATAATAATTTCTAAAAGTTATTGATTTCTTTATTACATATTTCTTTATTCCCTTTAACCTCTTATCAATCTGATCACCATACTTATAAGCATATGCCTTTGCTCTCAATCCAATAAACTCACTCATTACTTTTCCACCCAACTCATCCTTAAACTTACCAATAACCTTTTCATTCTTTTTGGAAAATAACTCGCTCTTCTTGCTGAAATTACTTGTATCATATACTCCAATATTTTTCTTCATATCTTTATAGACATCATCAGTTTTTATATCTAGGATAAAACTATCAGTGTCCATATACAACAATGAAACATTTTCACCATACTCTTTCTTTAAGTCATTATACAAATAATCATACATCAATATCTTTGATAAATCAAGAACTGCTGTTCCAATATAAATTGGTTTATCCATTACAATACTTTCCTTTTTCATATGAATTGCAGAAAAGTTATCTGAAAAAACCTCTTCTCTCTCAAAACTTGGTTTATTTATCAATCTCGAAGCTTCTTTCCAAGATGTTGCGAATCTAATGTTTTGCCTGTTTCTAACATTTTCCATAGTCTTTCCAAATACAGCATTATTCATAAATTTATAAAAGTCCCCTTCAAATTTTACTTTTGTATTTGCTCTCATATCTGTATTGAATTGAATATACTTTTTCACCCAAGGACTTTGTTTAAATTTTAAAACTCTATGAATTTTAGCTACTCTCAATCCTTCTCTCAAAAATTGTTTTAAGCTTCTCTGATGCAAAACATATCCCTCTTTATCATAGAATGTTGTTAATAACTTTTCTGTTGATTTGCCTTTAATATTAAAACTTTTATGATAATCACTGAACCATTCTTTCTTTGGGGTTTCTTTCTCACATGCAAAAGGAAGGTCTTTATGCTTATTATGAAGATCACTCAGGTACCTCAAATCAACTTCAAAATAATAACCTTCTTCTTCATCATTCAATTACTCTTGAGAAGAAATAACAATATTCATCAAAGCCTTTTCATAATCCTTTTCTTCCACCCACTCGAATTTACCATAAGGCAGAGATTGAGACATTGCCCATCCATACAAATTATTAGCATCAAAATACATCAAATAATTACTATCTTTTTCACTATCATAATTTGGAAGATATTTATTATTTGCTTTAGCATATCTTTTTGAACATACTTGTGATATTCCACCTCTCTTGGACTTCTCAATCATCAAAAGCATATCAACATCACTGATTAAATCTATATCTTGTTTTGTCATTTTCAACATTGCACTCCAAGCTAAACCAGGAGCTGTGAAATAGTGGGCAGGATCTAATCCATAACAATTTTTATTATGACAGAGTGATCTAAAAGCTTCAAACACATCAGCTAACAATAAAACATCTGTTTTTAGATATAAATCATGATATTCTCCAAGGTTCTTTATCTTAAATATTTTCCATATTTCTTGTGCATGTTTATATTCCTTATCACTTATCTCTTCTTCATAAAGGTTGTTATAGAAACTTTCTTTTGAAGGAAGTTGTGTTTCTTTAAATCTCAGAAATGAATCCATATAATCATAAGGATAAATTCCCTTACTTGTAAGAATTTTCTCTTTACTTTGAATTTCATTCCTTGTTTGAATTTCCTCTCTCGTGAGAATTCCTTCTTTAATCAGAATTTCATCTTTAATCAGAATTTCTTCTTTAGTTAGAATTTCATTCATTGTTCGAATTTTCTTTATAATTAGAATTTCATCTTCAGTTGGAATTTCTTCATTAATTTCCTCATTAATTAGAGTTTCCTCTTTACTTTGAATTCTCTCTTTAATCTGAATTTCCTCTTTAGTGAGAATTTCCTCTTTTGGAAAGAATGAATTAAGATTTGGAAAAGAGTCCGTGGAGCTTAGATTTGATGCGTGGTAGGCTAGTGGTGTTCCCATAAACTTGTAAGAATCTAGAAACCTAATATGAGTTAAAGGTTTTGTGAATACCATTTTTGTAAATGAAATATACTTTTGACTTGCGTTTGTTATGGCAGAAATATTCCCTGGTGTTTTTGAAAGTTCATTTATAAATAGATGTGTATCATAGTTGGCGCTGTTGTGAAGAAAGACTGGAATAAAAGAAGGTAATTTATAATTAAGATTACAACAGGAATGAGCGGGACCTCTATATTTACCAGTAAGATGACAATGATCCCTAACTTTAGACTCCTTAATTTCCCCCTCACAAATATGACAGATATTGTTCTTTCTAAATTCTAATTTTTCTTCTTTGGTTAATTTCATCAGTTCATTTGTTTCTTTCATTAATTTAGTGAGTCTTATACAATCCTTTTCTAATCGTTTTACAAACTCTTGTGAAGCTTTTTTTCCACTATAATGTTCAAGTTTGTTATACTTTTCTCCAACAGATGATTTGATATAATAACAGAAACCACAAGGAATATGTTTTTGATATTTATTTGTATATGATTCTTTTGGATTAGGAGAAGCAGTATTTATATTTTTAAGGATACATTCAAAATCAGCATATATCACAAATGGGTGCATGATAGATTTATTATAATCTTCAAAAGAAATCTTTTCACCAGGTTTAGGCATTGTAATTACAGCTGATTTATGATTACTACAATATTTTGAATGTTGTTCTAATCGTTCTTTTGTATGAAATGAATTAAGACATCGCTTACAAGGATATATTTTGTTTGCTGTTCTGAATTCCTGAGAAGAGATTAATCTTGATAAATTATTGATGTATGTGTAATGTGAATTATTTCCAACACTAAAATATAAAAGATCAATGCGTGTTTCTTCATTTTTATAGTTGTTTGAAATTTTTAATATTTGAACTTTGTTTGTATCCGTTAATCCATATACATTAATAGAAAGATTATTCTTTTTCTCAATTTTAGGAATATCTGTTAGTGGCATTGGGAATTTAAAATCTTTAATGTCCAAGGTATTCTCCTATTTCATATATTGTTTTACTCTTTCTGAATTACATTTTGGTGGATGAAAGTGAGCAAGAACAGACCAGAGAAAACATTTATTATCATTGTTCTTAATATTAACAACTGCCTTCTTTAGTTTTATTTCTTTTGGTAATTCAATATAAGAATAAGCTTTAAGAGGGTTTGATTTTAGAATGTGTATATCTAAAAAGATGATTTTTTTTAATATTGAATCCACTTCCTACCACTGTATTATCAACATCCTCCTCTTGTTTTGCTAGTTCTTCATAAACCCCACTATTCAAAAAATCTTGAAATGATGTTATAAAATGAAGATCTGTTCTCATATAAGGAGTTTGTTCTTCTTCTTGTCTGTTCATATTCATTTTCACTCCCATATAAAACTTTAAAGTTTTCATTTCTTTTAATGTCTTTTTAATAACTTTTTCAACATCAGGTTTCACTATTTCAATTGATTCAGCTATTGATGATGGACCGGGTTCTCCAAATTGAAAAATCCTTATTTTTATATGCCCTTTAAATGCCCCATCAGTGTTTTCAATATAATAGTCTCCCTTTACTTTAAACTCATTTTTCTTGTGTTTTTGTGATTGAAGATGTCTATTATAACTACTCTTCAAAACATCCTTTGAGCAGATATCACAATGTTTTCTTTCCAACTCAAGAGGAGATATTTTATGAAACAGATTAAATGTGTGTTTGTTGGTTCGGAGGTGTTTTCTATAATGTTTATATTTGTGATTACAAACATCGCAGTATGTTGTATTCACCATATTTATATAATAAATCTTTAGTTAAACTAAAATTTTCTTGATGAAAATTTCCTTTATTTTGCAGGTGAATCTGTGCTTAAAACCATTTTATCCTCCAACTTTTTCACTTAATAAATACAATGTTTCAAGACACAAAAGAAAAGTTTCAATCAATCTCTTCATTTGTTAAAGATACTGAGAAATATGTCAAGGATGTAAAATTGAACAAAGATAAATATAACAACTATTGGATAAAAACAATTATGGTAAATAATATGAGTTCTTCAATTTCCTTCAGTGGAAGGGCTTTTAGTATATACCTGGTAGAACATCAATTAAAGTATCTCTAACAAAAGTTTCTCCTCTCCTTCTGGTAATATATTCAAAACAAGAAAAAGCAATGAAGCAAGAAAAAGTATCAAAAAACAAAAACCTTATGGATGAAGCTTTAGAAAGAAAAGATAAGACCATCTGTAATATGCAAGGAGAAATTTGTATTTTTTTCAACAACCCTAAAGATGTAAATCCTGATGAAATAAAGGATGTAAATATATCAGGTGAAATGACATTTCGTTCAATAGTAGTTAACGATCATTTTAAAATTACCTTTAATATAAAAAATGTTGTCGATGAATCTGGTAATGAAAAAACGTATATCGATATCGATGTTAATATTATTAAATATGAGTCAATATACAACTGAAAGTATAGATGAATTTCAGTTTAAGTAAAGTTTTACTTTATAAATATTGACTTTCCTGATTCTCCACATGACAAATTTGAGAATTGTCCTGCATGTGAAAGACGGGCATTAAACACAGAGTCAAAAGCCTATAAACAATGTATATTCTGTGATTATCTTCTAATTAATGATAATAAAAAATATAAAAAGGAAAATAATTCTTTTAGATTTACACCAAAAATGAATTACTTTACAAGATTGATTAGAGAAATGAATGTAAAGTATGAGGGTGATAACACACCTTTCCTTACAAGGGAAGAAACTGAACGTATACGAGAAATGTTCAAAGGATTGTTGTTATATATTATTCATGGATGTAATTTTCAGGGAAATATCAACACAAGATATTGTATAAATAAAATAATGGATTATCTTGAAATTAAACCTGAACTTAGGATAAAATATAGAGTTTCTAAAAAAGCCAATAATAAATTAAATAACCTGTTTTCCAAATATATAAATGAATGATTTTTTACCCATTTGGGAAAATAAGATAAAATTTAACAACCATAAAAATCTCCCAAATTCATTAAGATGTCTCATAGTTGGTTCAAGTGGATGTGGAAAAACCTGCTTACTTTTAAAGATGCTCCTCACTCCCAACTTTTTAGATTATGATAATTTAATAATTTTCACAAAGTCGAGTTTTCAACCAGAGTATCAACTACTCTCTCAAGGTTATAATGCTGGTCTTCAAAAAGAAGATATAATCGGTTTATTTAAACGTCAAAAAAACCTAAATGATTATAACATTGAAGATATAATTCAACTATTTTGTGATACACAGAGATGTAAAAAGAAATCAAATCCTATAACTTGTATTCTTAGTGATAATACGGATGATATACCGTCTCCCCAAGATTTGGATAAATCAAAAAAGAACCTCGTTATCTTTGATGATTGTGTTAATGAGAGAAACCAAACGGTAATGGACAGCTACTACACAAGAGGGAGACATTCTTCTTGTCATTGTATTTATCTTAGTCAATCGTACTTTCAACTTCCTCGTCGTTCCATCAGAAACAATGCTAATACTTTTATTTTATTCAAGTTAAATTCAATAGATATCAATAATTTTTGGAGAGATAATTGTTCTACATTATGTAGTAAAAAGAAATTTGAGGATTACATGAAGCACTCGACTGAAAAATATAAATATATTGTTGTGAAACAAGATGAGATATTAAGGGATATATTTTTTGTTTTATAAACAATTACATATATAAATGACAACTATTATTGTAAATCTTGTGGGTAAATCTGCTTCTGGAAAAAATTTTCATAAATCAAGGTTCTTGTGTAGTACAAATGAGAATATTGTAAATTTACTTGAAAAACACCCCGTGATACGCATTGTATCAACAACAACTAGAGCAATAAGACCTGGAGAAGTAAAAGGTGAAGATTATCACTATATTTCAGTGGAGGAACATATGCGATTGAGGAATGAAGGTCAAATATTTGAGGAGGTTTCTCTTGGTACAACAAAATATTCACATTGTAAGAGTGAGTTAAGGAAACTAAAATCTGGTGGTCTTGGGATATTAGAAACTAATCCAGAAGGAACGAGACAAATTATTAAACATCTGAGCGGAGTGCAGATTTTATCATTCGGTTTTAATGTTGATGAAGAAACTCAACGCAAACGTATGAAAAGCAGAGATGCAAGTATTAGTGAAGAAGAAATTACAACTCGCATTAATGTTAATAAAGAATTTGATGAAATATTTAAAGAAAAGGATTTATTTGAACACATCTACTTGAATGATGAAGAAAAGGAAAATTTCCCTGTTGATCTTTACAATTTATTAAATGATATTTTACAATAAATAAATGGATGCAAAAGAAAGAGCAAGAAGATTTAAGGAACATCAAGAGTTGGTTTCAAAAGTTGTAAAACAGCAGGAAGACATAAAGAAGAAACGCAGACAGAAACTAACGGGCGAAGAAGCATTTGAAAGAAAACAAGAGAAATTGTTTAAACCACTTTTAAAAACTTCCCAAGAAAAAATGAAAGATGTTTCCACAGTTCCCACAGTAGAATATACTCCTAAAAAACTTCAAATGTTAAAAGATTTTGATCAAATGACGGAGGAAGAATTGGAGCATTTAGGAGAATTAAAGGTGTATGATGATGAAGGTTTATTTCAACAACTGGAAGAGATTAATCAACCCCCTGATTATATTGTGAATGCTCTTCAAAACAATGAATATTCAGCGGATTCAAAAACCAAAGCAGGACTCATTCCAACAGAACAACCAGCAATATTTCATCTTGTTCAAGAAAAGGTATTGATATTTAATGATGAATTAAGGTTCTTAGGTTCTGCTCAACCCCCTGTTAAACTAACTCCGAGATTAATGTTTCTTCTCACAAAAGATGGAAGACAAGGTTCAACTGTGAGGGATGAATCAAAGTATATTGATAAACCATTGGATATGAAAAATAATGATGATAGAGTATATATTGATCTGCTGAACACTCTAAATTATAGGGTTAGTATTTCTAGTAAAAGTAGGAGAAACACATTATTCAGGCTTTAAGTATCCTTGGTTCAGGTATTAGTTTTCTTCCAAATGACCCATCGCAATTAGTTAATAGACTGTTATTGTTGTTAGGTAGTAAGAAGGCTGGAAATAACAATTGTTTTAATGAAGCATCAGCCATTTTAGACCAGTTGATGAACATGAAAATAATTAATAAATCTCAATATAAAGACATTTTATCTCATATTAAATAAGATGAGAAGCACAATCCTGAGTTTTAATTTCACAACAAGCGACCACACATCTTCATTCCCATACCCACTACAACTTGACCCAACAAAAGAATATGAGGCATCTTTATTGTCCATGGAAACTTATAAAATACCTTATTTAATATAACTGATAAAAATGAAAAGTTTAGTTATAATCCCAGAAGTGGATACAAAACGATAACAGTCTCACCCGGAGCATATGAGATTTCTCAAATATCTTCCGAAATTGCTCGTCTTATGAAAGAACAGGGTGATGAACCAAAAAATATTGTTATAGACATTCAAAAACATACTTCAAAATCAACGATTAAAGTTAAAAATAACTACAAGGTTGATTTCACAATTGATAATTCATTTAGAGAGTTATTGGGTTTCTCCTCAAAAAAGATTGAAACTAATGGGACGTTTTACAGTGATAATGTCATTCAAATATCCTCAGGAATAAATTCGGTGTTAATTCACTGTGATTTGATTGATGGTGCTTATAATGATGGAAAAAAAACAAATGCAATATTTTCATTCAGCGCATACTCAACCCCAATTGGTTATAAATTCAATATGGAACCTAAAAATTTGGTTTATCTCCCTGTGTCAGGAAAAACCATACACAGAGTAAATTTTAGGATAACCGACCAAGATAATCGTATGATTTCTTTTAATGGGGAAGTTATATCCATCAGAATTCACCTACGTGAAGTTTTCCAAGAAATAAATATGATGGTTATTGTGAGGAAACACGAGTTGGGAAAATATAAAATAATTACAGGGGATGGGATGTTCCTTTCCCCATACTACAAGGGTGAAGGTATGTATCTTGGTAGAGGATACTATAAACCTAAGAGACAAAGGGGTGTTGGACATCAATTTAGAGGAGATGGGATAATTGATACTCTCATGGGTATTGGTTCAACTATTCTAAAACATAAAGATCGAATTGGTTCAACTGCTTCTGCTGTGGGAAATGTAGCAGGTGCTGTAAAGAGCATAAAAGATGCCCAGAAGGAATCTCATAAATTACAAGCAATAAAAGAAATTAAGAAAGGCAAAACTCAGTTGTCCCCCCAAGAACGACAGAAAATAATTCGAATACTTGGATCAGGGTTTCAAAAGTTTTAACATCTTTTTTTCCTAAATAAATACAAGTATGGAAGCAATTGATAGTATCTATGATTTGGATAATACTATTATTATCTCAAACTCCACTAAAAAAGAAGATTACTTCAAGGTAAATGCAATAACTGGAACAGACTGGAATATGAATGGTACAAAAAGTTTTGAAATAAATAATCAACAAACCTATTTGAATCTCTCCAAAAGTTTCTTGTTGTGTAAATTTAAATTCACTAAAGCTGGGAATAACACAAACCCTACACTTGTAAATGATTTCTTCTGGAAAATGTTTGATAGTGTGCGTTTGTATATTGGAACACAAGAAGTTGAAGCGGTTGATTATGTCTCTGCTGTATCTGAAATGATGAAATTTACACTCTATACATTCAGTGATAGAATGGGAAAGGGGTCTGTCGAAGGTTTTATTCCTGATATGTCAACGGGAACAAACACAGACCCTGGATATACTCAAAGGAAAGGAGCGTATAATGATGATACAAAAGCAGAAAATAGTTTTACTGTGGCAGTTCCTCTTAAAGGTATATTTGGATTTTCTGATCATGATAAAGTTCTGTATGGTCTTAAAATTAGATTTCAACTACAAAGGAATGATAATGAAAATCGATTGCTTTTTGGTGTTGGTAATGCTTTTGGTGATCAGAATAAATTTGTAATTGAGGAGATGAGTTGGTATATCAGTGAATATACTCCTAATCTGAAAACAGAAGAGATGTTGAATCGAAGACTTAACTCAAAGAAACCACTCAGTGTATCATACCTCAAAAGAAGATGTCAACACGTTAAACTCAACCAAACTACTTACACGTGGAATTTGGGTGTTCTGGAAGGAAAGCCACGATATCTGTGGATCATTTTTAAAAAGCCAGATGGTGATACTGCGACTGATAAGAATAATGGATTGAGTGATAATGCTAAGGTGAAACAACTTCGCGTTTCTCTAGATGGAACATTTTATCCACGAGATAGATTGGAAATTAATTGGGAAAAAAATGATTTTGCTGAAGCATACAAGTCTTACCAAAAGGTGTGTGAAAGTAATGGAAATAAAGAACCTATTTTGGATATGACAGCATTTAAAAGTTTGTATACAATCTATGCGTTTGAGCTGAGCGCTCAAAAGGAAACTATAAAGTCTAATCGAGTGGATACTTCCCCATACATTGAAAGAGAGAGTGAAGAAGTTGATACATATTGTTTGCTTTTGGAAGAAACAGAATTGCAGATTAATACAGATAATGGTGTGATGATTAGTCTCACATAATTTTTTGTTAAATAAATGAGTGGCAAAGTACCAACTGGGGTATATGTTAATCAAATCAATCTTCATAAACTATCATCTTGTGTTCAAAATCAAAAGCCTTGTACGATTAACGTGAATACAATTCAGAGAAAAGGAGCAGTAAGAATTGATGTTTTGCTCACAAGAGAACAGGTTAAAATCTTGAATGACACTGGCTCACTTAAAATTAAAATGACAAAACCAATGTTGAAAAAATATTCAATAAGAGAGGCGAGTGGAGGATTTCTCCCATTTCTAATTCCTTTATTTGCTGGTTTAAGTGCGGTTGGAGCATTGACGGGTGGTATTTCAACAGCGGTGAAAACTGGCAACGAAAGGAAGGCTCAACTCCAGGCTCAAAAAGAATTGGAAAGACATAACAAAGAGTTGGAGAAACAAATTCGTGGAAGTGGTGTAATTGTAGATTTTGCTGAAAAACTTGAAGGTCTGCCTGATAAAGCGAGATTGTTAGTTGGAAATATGCTTTCTTCTATAGCACAAGCAGGTGTAAAATTAACGAAAATAGGTATTGGATTATATCTTTCTAATAAATAAATGAGCATTGATGAGTGGTTTAAAGAATTTGGAAAGAATACAACATCAAATTTACAACTTGTCAAATATTGTAAGAAATTAAAAATTCATAATGTGGTTATTTGTATGAGAGATGAATTAACAAATGTGCCGAAACATACAAAGAATATTATTATGAACTTAGAAGATAATAATGGGAATGGTTCTCATTGGGTTTGTATTTTTAATAGTCAAGACAAATATTATTTTGATAGTTTTGGTCTTCCACCACCTGTTGAAGTCATAAAATTCTTACAGAATGGTGTTTATCAAACATTTCAAGTCCAATAATTAAATTCCAAGTGTTGTGGTCAATTATGTCTGTATGTGTTATTTCAACTCAACAAAAATAAAAAAAATTTATGATATTATTTTTTATCTAATATAAATGACTTATGTTGGTAAAGATGGTTCTATCTTTGGTGTATCTCAAGAACTGGATATTGTTTTATCAAATTATTACACAAAGGCACAGGCTGAACGACATAAATATAACATAACCAAAAATATTAATATGAAAAATGCTTATAAATTAAAAAATTATCCAAGCCCGACTGACGCGAATGACTTGGTGAGATTAAGCGATTTATCACAATATATATCCTTAAATAAAATGGCCGTGTATTCCAAAGATACAGAAGTGTTGATATTATCTCCAGGTCATACAGAATTCACAGTTCGAATTAAAATAAATTTTTATAAACAAGGGCGTATCGTTTGTATGAGAATAGAACAATGGGGGTATGATATGAATGATTTAGGGTATAATTGGTCATTTAAAATTAACCTCGAAGACCTGGAACAATTAAATCAGTCTCGTAAGGAAGAATATTATCCACTTGGTATCGAGAATGAGTTTTGTGGGGCCACGATTAGTAAACAGCAAATAAAAGAATTTAATAAGGGTAAATATAATAATGGTTTTGCCCTTGTTTATATCATGAAAACAGAAAAAAACAGGATTATATATAATAAGTAAGGAAATACAAAATGATTTAACTATGGGAAGATGGCGAGGTGTTTCGTGCCATAATATTATTCTAACATATATTTCTAATACATAAATGCTCGAAAGAAGGCTTCAAGAAAATTATCATTTCTGCGTCCAAGCATACCTTCAAGAAAAGGGTATTCGGTATTTTAATAAATATGTTCTACAACATAAGAATGAGGTATTTTCAATAAAAGATTGGCATTATGCTGATGTTGATAAACCGACAACTTTAGATTTAATGAGAATGTTAAATAATGAAAAAATTATAAAGTTAAGAAAAGGTAAGGCTCTTTTAGAAATTCAAAAGAAATTTTATTGGTTTCCTGTTGTAAAAAAAATTATTTTGGATACAGGAATAACAAGAAATCCTGATGAATATATGTATGATATTCTATGGGGTGTAAGCGATTCAAGGATAATAAGGGATGAGGAAGGAGTTGAAGAAGAGAGGGAAGAGGAGGAAAAGGAGAAGAGAGAGAAGGAGGAGAGGGAGAAGAAAGAGAAGGAGGAAAAAGAGAAGAGAGAGAAGGAGGAGAGAGAGGAAAGAGCGAGACGAAATAAATATGAAAATATGGAAACCAGTGAGATTAAAAAAAGATTGGTGGTATTACAGAAAATAACTCAACCCACCGAGGAGGAAAACAAAGAATTGACAAGTCTATTTGCAATACTTTCGACAGGAATATTGACATCGACAAGCTATTCATTTTAATTCAAGTTTTTCATTTTTATTTTTTTTCTTAAATAAATGGAGGAGAGAGTGAAGGCATTTCTAAGGATTCTTTATGTTTTAAAAATTAAGATTCAAATGTGCATGTTGGAAACTAAAAAGGTTTTTGCACTCTGCAGGAATTTTTCACATAAATAAATGAGTTGTTGTCTCAAATGTAAAAAGAAAACTAATACGAAAAATATTTCATTTATTAAAAGTAAAAATAACAGGGTTATACAAAAAGGTATATGTTCGGTGTGTGGTTCAAAAAAAAAATCAATTTATCTCCAAACACAAACTCGGAGGAGATATACAAAAGTTTTTATCAGGAAGTAAATTTACAACTACTGGAATACCAGGGGAATTACATCTTCCAGGGTATTCTTTCTGTGGTCCAGGCACAAACTTGGATAAAAGATTAGATGAGGCAGACAATCCTAAATCCTGGAGTGAACCCATCAATAGAGTTGATGAAGTGTGCATGAGACATGATATTGATTATGGGAATACCACAACGTTGGAAGAAAAGCATGAAGCCGATAGAGAAATGTTGTATAATTTGTCTCTGATACAAAATCCAACCTTGAGAGAAAACGTTGATCGGTTCATTGTGAAGAAGATGATCAGTGCTAAATTGAAACTTGGACTTGGAAATTCAAAAAACTTATAGGCTCTAATGATGTCATTAAGACTGAAGAGCAATTAGCTGATGAATTACATAAACCAATATTCACAAAGTTTCAGAGAAGGAAAGTTTATTCCAAGGAAGTCGATTATATCTGGTCTGCTGATTTGATTGAACTCAATAATGATAAGGGGTACAAGTATGCTTTAACCGTTATTGATTGGAGGAGTAGATACGCATGGGTTGTACCATTAAAAAACAAAACAGGTAATACTCTTATGTTAGCCTTTCAACAGATATTTAATAAAAGTAAGAGAAAACCTAAAAAATTGTGGACTGATGAGGGTAGAGAGTTTTATAACAAGACATTTATGAATTTTCTAAAAAATAACAGCATTACATTAGACAGTACCTTTAATGAAGGGAAGGCAGTTGTTGTTGAACGTTTTAATCGTACCTTAAAAGAGAGACTATATAAAAAATTCACACAACTCGGTTCACAACAATGGTCATCTTTTATTCAGGATATTGTGGATAAGTATAATGACACGATTCACACGTCAACAAATATGAAACCATCAGAAACATTTACAAAATTAAAATATGAAAAAGAGATTAATGTCAGAAAACCTAAGTTCAAAGTTGGTGATATCGTAAGAATATATAGGTGGAAATCTCATTTTGAAAAGGGTTTTACTAAACGATGGACGAAAGAACTTTTTAAAATTGTTGATGTCATAGATACGGTTCCTTGGACTTATAAGATATATGATTTGGAAGGGGAAGAGATTTTAGGTTCATTTTATTCACAGGAATTACAAAAGACAAAGATAAATTGAAATTTTTTGACTCCGCCCACACAAAACCCACCCACATAAACCCCACCCCACACAAGCTCCACACAAACCCCACCCCACACAAACCCCACACAAGCTCCACACACACAAACCCCACACAAGCTCCACCCATATTCATCATATTCACATAATTAGTGATTAGTTAATTAGTTCCCCACACACAACATGTTTATTTAATTAAAAAATTATCCACCCATCCACACAAGCTCCACTCATCCACCCATCCACCCATCCATTTATCCACACAAACCTCATCCACATAAGCCTCATCTCCATTCACCCCTCCCACATAAACCCTGCCCACACAAGCCCTGCCCACATAAACCCCTCCCACACAAGCTCCACCAACATAAACCCTGCCCACACAAACCCCACTGAAGCCCGCCCACATAAATGCCGGCCCGCAAGCGCCGCCCGCATAAACGCCCTCCCACAAGCCCCGCCCACACAAGCCCCGCCCACAAAAGCCCCGCCCACACACGCCCCGCCCACACCGAAGCCCCGCTCACATAAACCCCACCCACACAAGCCCCGCCCACACAAGCCCCACCCCTCATCCCCCTGTGTGCCCCCACCTTTGACCCTCCACCTCCCTCATCCCACCCCCACCCTTCCCCACACACACACATGGGGAGGGGAGGGGTGGGATGAGGGGGTGATGGGTCATTGGGGGAGCGCACCTACCCCCCCACCCCCTCCCCCACCCCTCCCTTTCCTTCATGTCTTAATCCTTTTTTTGAAATTTAAAATCAAGTAATTGTAAACAAAACAAATATAATTAATCAAAATTGCAAATATTAAATATTCATTTGCGAGAATGCATAATCTTTCCCAGCAATCTTCTTCAGATGTCTTGTGATGTTGAAACTCAGATACCATATTCTGTTTTGAAACAAAAAGTGGATAATAATTAGGTTTTATAAAGATAATTACATGGTAATATGAGTAAGCCTGGTGTTGGTTCTAAGTTCAAACCTTGTTGACCACTGAATTAACACACCAGGAGGCCGACTCAGCCTGTCATCCTTTCAAGGCCAATAAAATGAATTCCAGTGTACTGGCAAAACCGCGTCCAAACTAATGATGCAACCAACATAAGACGACATTCCAAAGAGAGAGTGATATTAATAAAAGAATAACTAAATAATAATTCAGAAACATTTATCTCCAGAAAATCATGTGTTGTACCAGATTGCTTCAACAGCTGATGTTGTGTGATCGAGCTGAAAAAAAAAATAATAAGTCAAGGGTATAGATGGAGAGACAGACAGAGAGAGATACAAAGACACATATATATATATATATATATATATATATATATATATATATATATATATATATATAGATACTCACACACACACACACACACACATACATATATTCACACACACTCACACACACACACACACATACACACACATACATATATTCTCACACGCACACACACACATACACACACATACATATATTCTCACACACACACACACACACACACACACACACACACACACACACACACACACACACACACACACACACACACACACACACACACACACACACACACACACATACATATATTCACACACACACACACACACACACACACGTGTCTCACCATTGGTTTAATTTATTCGAGATCAGAGGCCGTGATAAGACTTCGTACCAGTCATTATAAATGTTTTTCAATTCTCTTCTAAAATCATTGACCTCTTCAATAAGAGCATTCATTTGATGCACCTCATCGTGATATGTAAACTCCACTTCTTCCAAGGACCTGCCAGGAAAAAATATATATTTTCGCATTATCACGATTTAATTTATAATTATCAATTGCTTCATTGTTCAAAGAGGAAACCATACACAAACTTACCAACTTTGTAGTGAGCTGTTATCTTCATCGGAAGAGAGTGAGTCCATGTCTCAGTTTTTTTTTACCATTGGTACAAGATGGCAAAAAGATCAGAGGCTGTGATAAGACGTCGTGTCAGTCTTTAAAAATGTTTTTCAATTCTCTTCTAAGATGATTGACCTCTTCAATAAGAGCATTAATTTCATGCACCTCGTCATGATATGTAAACTGCTCTTCTTCCAAGGACCTGCCAAGAAAAAAAAAATATATATATCAGAATTATCACGATTTAATTTATAATCAATTGCTTCATCGTTCAAAGAGGAAACAATACACAGGCTTACCAACTTTGTGTTGAGCTGTTTTGTTCGCGGAAGAAAGATCGCTCATGTCTCAGTTGTAAAAATGAAAATCTCGTCTGGCAGAAACTTTGTCTGGCGAATCACTTATAAAGCAACGATGAGGAGATTGCTTAATCATTGGGTGTGGCCACAGGAAATGACGCTTCAGGAGAGACAGCTTGGAAAATAACTGGGAGATATATTCTCAAATTGTATGAATCATTTTTAAAACATACTTAAAATACCCTAAAATGGTTTTGATTCAAATGTTTTCAGTTCGTGTTCTGAGATAAAATATAAACACGAGACCTTGTCTCACAGAATAGTTCCTGTTTTTTTTCACAGCATGACTGTCCAAAAACACTTCCTCATTTTCACAGCACGACCGAGTCAAAAAAACACTTCCTCATTTTCACAGCATGAACTGAAAACATTTGAAACAAAACTTTTTTTATGGCGTGGTTTATACACAAAAATGATTTGCAACTCAGGCGGTGGCCAGATGAGATCATTAAGAGAAGTTTATCATTTCGTAATGGCACAAAAGGGGTATCTTAAAAAATATAAAGATTCAAATGTTTTGTTTTTCAATATTTTAGATGGGGATTATTGTGCAAAGAAAATTAAACTATTGAAGGAATTTGAGAATGAACAAATCTTTATAGGTTCAGTGAGTGAGCTAAACAATATGCATCGGTTATTTGATAAAGAGTGTCCCGAGGCTTAGACGTTTTAGATATTTCTTTCGAATCACCTTTAACAAATGTTTATCTTATTGCATGGATTATTTGAAAAAAAAAGTGTCCCCAGGTTAAAAGGGGAGACAAATAAATATGCCTTGGGATAAAAAGGGGGTTTATTTTTAGGGAAAAAAAATATGAATCGCTGAAAATCCCCCATTCATTTACATGGGGAAAAGTGAGCCAGAACCAGTATATTCACCCTACTCCCGTCGCTCGGAGTTATCTGGGCGGCGATCTATATTCCGGGCGATCGGTCGGGCCGACTCGACTTGCGGCTCCGTTCAGAGCGGTCGGTTGGCGACTGACTCCCGGCCTGTAACAATGTGTATATATATATATATATATATATATATATATATATATATATATATATATATATATATATATATATATATATATATATATATATATATATACTTCAAAAACTAAATTTTTGCTTTAATTTAGTTCATAATTTAGCTAAAAGTAAAAAGAAAATGTAACTTAAGTTATGAAGATTAACATGTCAGCCACTTAACTGGAATACATACTTACCAAGTACACTCTTGCCTTTGTTTTGAAAAGAAGAACCTGCAACTTTTCTGAGCAAGCACCATATAAGTACTACTTTGATGAAGAGAAGATGTCAAACAACACTTGCGCATTAATGGAAAAAAATAGTCGAAAAGGAAAAGGTGTTGATGCTTTTCATCGTCAAATAATGTGTGGCTTTGTACTCCAAGTGATTGGCCTCAAAAGGATATCATCCTGAATTGTGTTCTGTTTTTTAAAAATTGTCGCTTATCTCCATCAGGAGTTGTATTTTTGTGCCTTGTGTAAATATTTAAAAGATCTGTTTTTATTTGATCTCATCCATGTACAAACTACACTAATCAATATTCTTGACTCTACGTCCATTTTTTTTACTTTACTCTTCCCTTACTTTATTCTCATTTCTTCTTATTTTCTTATGAATGCATGACATTTAAGTGCCCATACTAAAACTCAACGAGATCCACAAATCTCTCTTGAACAGCAAATAAAGAAAACCTCTTAAATTTTTTCAGAATATAAAGTCGAGGCGAGGGCACGAGCTGGAACACAAGTGTACCAGAATATATTTAAACAAGTAGAACATAATGGAAGGGGGGTGGGGTGGACGGGGAGAGACACACACCAACAGCAGGTTAGGACACAACAGAGGTGCCCTTGGAGGAAGAAAAGGCATGGAGAATAATGAGGTGAAGGTTTGGGGGGTTAGGATGCAGTCAGTGAACAACGTGGATGTAAGCTCAAACGCAGCAAGAGCATACTTTCATATATTTGGCAAAATAGTGGAAGATGCGATTTAACATAAAGATATGTCAGGTGCTAGGGATGGGTAATAACATTGAAAATAGAGATTATTTCGTACAAGGGGCAGCCTTGGAGCATGTCACACAGCTAAAAGTGGGCATCTCTTTTGCAGTTTTTTGAGAACCTCCTTCACCCAGACAAGTATGGAAATTTGGTGAAGCCGATTCATGTGGCCAAAAAACTGCTTTCTCCAGTCAAGACTGATCAATCATCACATCAGCTCCTAATATTGACTGTTCCTGTAATTTCTTCTATAACAGAACAATTTCTCATCTTGCAAGTTCAGCTCATTCAATTTTTCTGTCCATGACTTTGACCTGAGGCCACATGCCTGGTGTTGGTTTAATGGTCAAGGTGGCTGGCTTAATATCTTAGGTTCTTGAGTTTGAGCCCCTGTTTTGCTGTTGAAATAACACCAGGTGGGTTGACTCAGCCTGTCATCCTTCTGATGATGGGCCGAATGATCGCCTCCTGTGTCTAGTTTCCTCATGTATCTTTGTGTACTCATTGTTATTTCTGCTTGTGTGTATGTCCACCACCCTCCCTACGTTTTGATAGTATGTAAACCTGCTGCCTTTTGCATTTACCTCCTCATTAAGTCCACATCATTCTATATAAAATCCGGATTTTTCCAGTGATGTTGGCCGATATGACATAGCCATCGAAGCATACCCCTTAATGCTGGGATATCAGGTTCTGGCATGTCTGGCACAACTTACCTTAGAAACTGCCAACCCTCTGATGATTATGTAATCATATATCCTTCAAAACCACGTCACAATATCGTCTTTTATTTACTTATTCAAAGTTCAAGAAAAACAACTTGGGTTTAACAAAACGTTCTGGGGCACTTGACCTTTTGTAATATTAAAGTGGAATGCTCGCAAGACATTTAATAGCCCATAACCCCAACATGATATAATCATATAACCTTCATAATTATGTCACAAAGTAGTCATTTGAAATAACAAGTAAGTTTTTTTGCAAATAAAAAAGGACACTTTTTCTTTGGACAGACAGATATGCCCTGATTACTTTATATATTTGATATTGTTAGTGAGAAAGTTTGGGCCCACTGGTGGAAGGGCAGGGGGGAACAATTTAGCACACCATCGTGTGACCGCCCCGGGAGAGAAAGTGTCCCAGCCGATGCATCTCCTGCAACTGTATTTAATCTTAATGTATTTACATTTTCTCTAATTAGTTGTCTTTTTAATTACAGTGTTTGCCCATCATCAGCCTGTTGTGATGTTCACGTCCAAATTGATGAACTCGATGAGAAACTCAACAATATCAAGGTAAATTGTATTTTGCTTGTATAAATAACAAGCTGTAAATTGAATGTTGGGTGAATGTTAAAGTTTCTGATTAAACAGAAAATAATATTTTGTTTCCAGTGAAAATCCTTTGTGAACTTCAAAAAGAGCATTCGGTTATTACCGAAGCTTGGTTTGAGAGTATTGACTTGTTTGATGGACTTATTGAATGACCCAGAAAATGAATTCTGATTGATTGACATTTAAGTTGAGCTCTTCGACATTGGGAAGATATGTGAGAGGTGAGATAAGTGTCTTAATAAAAGAAATATATAAGAGTATTATTTAATTATGTAATAGATAAATACATTCCAACATGTACTTATTTTACAGTGTCATAAGTTGAGTGTAGGATGGATCTTGGAGCTCCTCGAGTTCCTATTCCATTGAGTTCCTGATCACAATGCCACATATGTCTACATATGTTCTGATTGTCATCAGTGGAGTGCAGGATATGAGATGTTGGAGTTTTGCTTCCGTTGAGTTCTGATCACAATGCCACAGAGATTTATACATATATGCTTCCAATCTACACCAGTTACCCTCACCGAAGGAGAGGGTATTGAATTTGGGTCCATTTGTTTGTTTGTTTGTCAGCACAGAACATTCGTGTTTTTCACCGCAACCACTTGTCGGATTGAGACAATTTTCACCATAGGTAAATCCAATGAATTAAAATGAAACTTATGTACTGCATTAAACTGCTAACTACGCTTGGCATAGCTTGTGTGCCAGAGGGAATTTAATAAATAAATGTTAGAGATACTTCTGCAGGGAGATTTGCCCACAGTGGTTAAGGACTTTGGTAAACACTGCATGCCTTGTTGTTCTTATCTGTATGGGAGAGTTGTCCTGGCCCACACACATGCTGAACTGAGGGTCCCTATCCCACACTCCCTCATTCCATAAGATGCACACTTGACCGGATATGGAAATGTTTTTGTCTCTGTTTTAATTATTTCTGCTTTGAAAAGCCTTTTGTAGTTTGACATTGATTTATAAGTTTTCCTGTAAATGATGCTTTGGTTCGAGACCACACCCTATAAGCAATAATATAAAACCTTTTGCCTAGAGTTAGAGAGTGCTTGGAGATTTTACACCAGCACTCACTCCGCACGTGTGTATTACATTAAACAATCATATTGGATGATACAAAGTTTCTTATGATTTATAGATATCCAAAATTTATACCACAAACTTCTTGAGATCCTTCTCCATTAAGTTCCTGATCACAATGCCACAGACGTCTCCAGATGTTCTGATTATCATCAATGGAGTGCAGGACATGAGATGTTGGAATTTTGCTTCTGTTGAGTTCCTGATCACAATGCCGCAGAAAATTATACATACACAGTGTGTTCCCAACCTGCATGAGTAACCTGTGCTGAAGGAGAGGGCCTTGCATTTGGGTTTGTTTGTTTGTTACTTGCAAAATCGAAGATTTTTAAGCCTATTGGTCAGTCAATTTTGTCATTCTGTCTGTCTGTCTGTCTGTTTGTCACCTACAGGTCACACATTTAAACCAATCTACACAAAACTTCACCAGATGGTAGAGATTGTCATAAGGAAGAATCCTGTTGTATTTGAGTTCAAAAGGTTAATAGGTGAACACAGGCCAAAGGTCAATAACTTCAGTGAGATTCAAAAATCCTCAATTTTCATCCGATTGACTTAAAATTGGAAGAGGTTATATATTTCAGGTCACTGGATTCAACTAGCCAATTATTTTTGAGGTCAAAGTCGATCAAAAGGTCAACATAGGCCAAAGGTCAACAACTCAAGTGAGATTTATAAATTTCCTCAATTTTCATCCGATTGACTTGAAATTCGAAGAGAATTTATATTTCACATCAATGAATTCAAGTAGGTTATTATTCTTTTGGTCAACAAAGACTAAATGGTCAACATAGGCTCAAGGTCATCAACTATGGCGATATTTCTAAAATCCTCAATTTTCATCTGATTGACTTGAAATTTGAAGAGGATTAATATTTTAGGTCACTGAATTAAACCAGCCAATTCTTTTTGAGGTCAACATGGACCAAAAGGTCAACATAGTCCCAAGGTCAACAACTAAGGTGGGATTTCTAAAATTCTCAATTTTCATCCGATTTACTTGAAATTTGAAGAGGCTATATATTTCACATCACTGAATTCTACGAGCCAAATATTTTTGAGATCAAATGGACCAAAAGGGCAACATAGGCCCAAGGTCAACAACTAAGGTGGGATTTTTAAAATCCTCAATTTTCATCCGATTGACTTGAAATTTGAAGAGGCTATATATTCTTGTCACTGAATTTAACCACCAATTTTTTTGGACGTCCACATAGACCAAAAGTTCAACATAGGACAAGTTTCTAAAATTGTCAGTTTTCATCCAATTCAGTTGAAATTTGAAGAGGAGTTGCATAATTGGTCGTTCAAATCAACCACCAATTATTTTTGAGATCAAATTTGTTTTCTGGATTTTGCAAGTAGCCTGCTCTGTAAGATGTCTTCTTCTTGCTGGTTACTTGCAAAATCTAAGATGTTTTAAGTATATTGGTCAATTGATTTTGTTATTCTGTCTGTTTCAATCTGTTTATCTGTTTGACTATTTGTCGCCGACAGGCCACAATTTTAAACCGATTTTCACGAAACTTCAGCAAATGGTAGAGTTTGTCATAAGAATGAAGCCTATTTTTTTTTAGGTCAAAATGTCAAAAGGTCAACAAAGGCCAAACGTCAACAACGTAGGGGGGATTTCTAAAATCCTCAAATTTCATCCAATTGACTTAAAATTTGAAGTGGATTTATATTTCATGTCAATGAATTCAACTCGCCTATTATTCTTGAGGTCAATAAATACTAAATGGTCAATATAGGCCTAATGTCATCAACTATGGCGGTATTTCTAAAATCCTCAAATTTCATCCGATTGACTTAAAATTTGAAGATGATTTATATTTCAGGTCACTGAATTCAACCAGCCTATAATTTTTGAGGTCATCATTAACCAAAAGGTCAACGTAGGCCCAAGGTTAACAACTAAAGTGGTATTTCTAAAATCCTCAATTTTCAACCTAATTGAAATTTGAAGAGGATTTGCATGTCAGGTCACTGAATTGAACCACCAATTATTTTTGAGGTCAACAGAGGCCAAAAGGTCAACAAAGGCCCATAGTCAACAACTAAGGTCGTATTTCAAAAATCCTCAATTTTCATCTGATTGACTTGAAATTTGAAGAGGATTTATATTTCAGGTTACTAAATTCAACCACCAATTATATTGGAGGTCCACATCGGCCAAAAGGTCAACATAGGCCGAATTTCTAAAATTGTCAATTTTCATCTGATTCACTTGATATTTGAAGAGGAGTTTCATATTTGATCATTGCATTCAACCACCAATTATTTTTAAGGTCATTTTTTTTATGGATTTTGAAAGTATTGTGCTCTGCATGATGTCTTCTTCTTGTTTGTTTGTTTGTCTGCACAGAATGTTCGTGTTTTTCTCCGCAACCACTTGTCAGATTGAGATGAAATTTTCACAATGGGTGTGATTGCTCACCGAGAATGTTCTAATCATAATCATGATGTCATTCGTCACAGGGTGTGTCATCCATGTTGGAAAAACGGCAAAAATTTGGACCTCTGTATCTCTGAAACTACATTAAGGGAAATGCTGAAACTTGGCACATGGCAAATATTCCTCATGGGGAATCAGTTGATTTTTGATGAGAACATAGTTGCTTTCGTTATGACGTCATAATTGCATATGTAGAATGTTACATCTGATCAGTATGAAAAATGTTGAGGGTCATCTTGGGATAAAATGGTCCACGGAAAAAGAACATTGATGATGTGATCGGTCACATGATTAGGCAGCCATATTGTTAAAAAAAAAACCTTCAAAAATATTATTGTCTGAAAAAACTGAAGTGGCTGAACAGATCGAGTTGAAACTTCACAAGTATGACTTGTGAAGTATCCATGAGGAACACAAGTATTCACACAAGTATCCATGAGGAACAAAAGGTTCTTTTTGTTGATGTCATAGGTCACATGGTTTGGCAGGCATATTGCATTTACCCTAAAACCTATAAAAAAATCTTCTTCTCCAGAACGGCTGGACAAATTAAGGGGAAACTTCACACAAATGTTCCCCAATGCATGTTTTGTACAACTTTGTTGTGGAATAATTGATAGAACACATGGTTTTGCAGCCATATTGGTTTGAAGAAAATTATTAAATGTTTTCTCTGGAACTGCTTTAGTAATCAAAGAGAAACTTCACATTTATGATTGAGTAGTGATGCATAATACATGTTTTAAATATCAACTTGATCAAATGCATTGTCTGGTTGCCAGAATTATTTATTTTTTTGATATGGGTTCATTTTGTTTTTTAATATATGTGTATTTTTTTGAATAAGGCTAACTTGGCTGTGCCTGGATGGGTTTGAGGGTAGAGTAGCAGCTGAAATGCAAATCCTATCCAGGTTCCTCCTGATGATTTCATCTTTGCTTTTTGCTTGTTCAGGTTCTTTCTGATTACTCCAATGCAGGATTGTACAAATTTGGTCTTCCATTTGATTCGAATTTAATGAATTTTAATCCCATTCTAAATTCAAATGAATCATGAATAATACAAAAAAAATGTCATGGGTTAGGGGCAGGTGTCTCATCAAAGAGGGGTTGCATCAAAGCGGGACGTCTTGGTACCCGGTCATCACTGCCACCAGTTATAATGTGGCAGCAATAATTATGCCTCTTATTAATTATGTAACACACCAATACACAAAGGCAACACAAAATACACCACACAAAAGCAGTACTGGCGGGGGTCTGCAATCTTTGATTGCCATTTTTTTTGGCACATTTACACATTCAAGTAACAAAATGGCTACCAGTTGGTCATCTTGGATTGATTTTAAAAAATAACAAGAGTAGTTCGACTGTGTGCAGTTGACGGGTATGCCTCCGCTCTCCCGCACAAACACTTGAGTATTGACATATTTGACCCTTGACCTTTATCATATCTGGCCCAAAATCTATCAGTTATCTATTTGGGCCAGATGTGATAAAGGTCAAGGTCAAACTCTGAAATTTTACTGTTTACACCCTAACTCAAGAAATATTGGACAGAATTTCATCAAACTTGGTACAAAGGTAAAGTTAGACAGGGCAATTAACTGAAAGATTTTGGGCCAGATATGATAAAGGTCAAGGGTCAAATATGTCAATACTCAAGTGTTTGTGCGGGAGTGCGGAGGCATACTCGTCGACTGCGCGCAGTCGAATTACTCTCATTTAAAATATATTTTTAATGAAGAAATTTTTTTCAATGTTTCTATCAGCACAATTTATTTTATGTTTTGATGTATTTTTACAACTTAAAAGAACTGGACAATGATACATTGGTTCAACCTTTTTATTCTCGTGCGAAATTTCACTTCAAGATTATGTTTAAAATTCTTTGAAACAATACACTTATTGTGAGTACTGTATTGCAATATTTAGTAGACAGTTTTGTTAAAATTTAAAGGAGAGAATGTTATACATTATTGCATGATTTTATCTTTGAATAGATTTTTGGGGTTTTGTTTAAGATGTCTTTTGACTATGCAAGCTTCTTTTCCATTTCATATTCGTGAAAAACTGATTTGTTATTCCAAATAAGTTAATGATTGTGTAATTTTGAAGGTTATATGATTATATCATCTTTGAGGGGGCTATTAAAGATCAAAATGTCAAGCACCTCAGAACTTTGATTTTTAAAAATAACTATGAATAAGTAATTGAAAGATTACAAGGTTATGTAGTTATGATGGTGATATGATTACATAATCAAAGGAGGATTTGTGTTGTCTTCGGTAAAGTGTTCCAGAACTGTAATTTTCACCCTACTTGGTTCATATCTCATATACTGTCATTTTCTCCTTGTGTCCTTGCAATTAAATGTCTCAATTCACTGATGTCTTCAAATATTCGAAGACTACAAGTGTTCAAAATGTCCTGGACTCCAATAAGTGTGCCATACTTTGAAAGGTGCCATCCCGAGGAGTGTTGTGGTTCTCGTTCACTCACTTTGTACTCTACTCTGTATGCATGCTCCACAAGCTCCAAAAAAGGTGCAGGTGGAATCCACACTTGTCAATTAAATCCATCCACAAATACACATGGTATATTTTAACCTTTGAAAGAAACTCTGAAGATCACTTTTGAAAGTACCTGGCATTGACACAGACGACTTTTTCTATTTCCGATCCATATTAAAAAAAGACGTATGTTAACATAAATACAGGAGTTTGTTCATGCCTTATTGCATAATCCTTTATCTTCCATTAAAATGTGCAACAAACATCTGCTTATTAACACTATAAAACAAGACATGACAGAAATTAGCAGTGGACATTAAAACAAGCCATAATTGTATGAATTATATATTAGTATTAATCAATGTTTTTTGTATACATGCCAAAATTAGCTTCACCATGGTCTGCACAGCACATATATTTTTGCTTCTCTGTTTTTTTTTTTAACAGTATTAAAAGTGCTGCTCTTGAACCGATATAATTCCAACCTGGGGGATGTAGAAAAGTCCAAGCAACCTTGCTACCGTTATTGAGAGTGTGGATCCAGTTGTTGCCAAGACTCCACCAAGTACACAATGACCTGTAGTTGGTGAATTAAGTTCCAAAAACTCCAATGTAGTTTCCATTGTCCTTGGCACGGCGAAGCACGAATCAAATATGGCATAACCGAGTGTGTTGTTTCCGATCAATGAATGGTTACGATTTATCTCGTTTATTGCAAATACCATAGCCATCATCCAGCGAAAAACTCTTGGGTTAAAGCTGTAATGGTAAATCCGACAGATATCTCAGAAGTAACGCACTTGCCTTAAAGCTATCTCATCTGGGTTTGATTCCTGACCTGATTATAAACTGTTGGATTGGTGCTTTACAATCAGAGTGTGTCATCACATTGTGCCACCATCCACTGATGGGCATTCAGGTGTGGAGCTATTTATGATGATTCATTACTAGAAGGCATTAAAGACTTCCTGATGTCTTTTGATGAAGTATTTGAGTTAATGCCAGCACCCTGAATAAATTGCAAATTCCTGCTCAAACCAGCCCTCTAAAGTCGAACTCCCAATTTTGGGCTTCAGCAATTCTATTACCATCATGAACCAACGGTCCATTTTTCTTCCATGCAAATAAAATTTTGATCTATCACCATCACCATCATCATCATCATCATCATCAAATGTCTATGGGCATTACTTTGGATTATTTGGATCATAGAGTATGTAAGGTCGGCCAAGTTTTTCACGAACTAGCAGGCCATGCCCGATATTTTACTGGAATAATTTAGGGCAATAATTTGTAATTTTGCAGGCTGCTGGTATAATTGCCTGTTCTTTGCAAGAGTGCTATGAGATATTAAAAAGCCTGGTGTTGGCTTAGTGGTTAGGGTGGTGGCTTGGGATCCTAGGGTCCTGAGTTCAAGCCCCCTTGGCTGCTGAATTAAATACACCAGGAGGTTGACTCAGCCTGTCATCCTTCCGAGGTCGGCGAAATGATTACCAGTTCCAGTGTGTGTAGTGGTAGAGGGGCACTGCATCAGCGACACAGTCGCGCTTCAAGAAATGATAGCTACCCTGGCAGCTAAGCTGCCATACGACGACCACCACCAGATATTCAACATCCATAAGGGAATTGTCAGCCAGGAAAGCTGGCTTCACACTATTTGGAAGGATAGTAACGTCACTAATGCATCACCCTTCCTGCACACCGCAATAACAGTTTATAATGGGGTTTGAAATGGAATTCAGACTGGACAAAATCGGCAAGTATGCTACATCTAAGCAACCGTGTCAGTCATGCAAATAAAATATTTAAATTTTTTAATGAAACTGGAGAAAAAGATTTAAAACCAGGTACATTTTGAAATTAAATACTCAAACAGCATAATAAAATTAAATAAAGCAAAAAGAAAATAAATGAGCAAAATATTGTACAAACAACCCATTGCCTGCATTGTCTGAGTAATTCAATAAAAAGGTATCTTTCAAATACAGTATATCAAAGACTTTAAATTACACATATAAACATTTTCAAGTATAAATTATACTTACTTAAGACAGCCAGGAAAATTAGGTTCCTCGGTAGAAATCCCTTGTTTGGCAGCCACCCCAAAGTGGAGTGGAAATAAACCTCCAAGAATAACATCTCCTTTTTTCATCAATCCACGGATTTTTATCCGAGGAGAAAGGGAGCAAGTTTCACTCTCATCCTGCAGAGACAAGCATGACATCAAAAACAAAACAACAAGCATTTGTGTGACATGCACCAAAATAATGCAAATGCTCGATTTGAAACAGAAGAAAGTTTTCTGTATCATTATTCCTCGTTTTATTTCATCATCACTCCAGAGATGGTGGTGAATTGCTATGATAGGATACGATAGATTCCCGGATTTTATCAGGTCGTGTTTGTCATCTTTTTATCAGGACTCCACCCATTCGCCAATCAACAAATCTTTTAATCACGATAAGAAAAAAAATAAACACAATTTAACAAAACCATCTTGTTATGTAACGAGATCGATCGACAAAAATAGGATGAGTTTTCAGTTATTCGTTTTATTAATTACACATCCAAGTCATACATTATGATTATACAGTGATTGAGTGAACAATTCCCCATGTAATGCCCCTTGTTTGGTATAAACGTGATAAACAAACTAGTTGCCTCAAATACCATCTCAAATGCCATCCGTTGTATTACTTTATTAGGACATTAGTGGAGAATTAATCATTATCTTATGCATAGCAATTCAGAAAAGGAATGAAACACTCAGATATTATATGGGATTGACGAAAAAGAAGATAGACATTGAAAAGAAACATATATGCATGTTATGGAAGAAATAAGATACATTTATGAAGGAAGTATTATTAAACAAAAAGCAAAACAACTGGAACTAGAAGGGAGAAGGGCACTCGGTAGAGCGCATATCTCCGCTCTGGAATGCCTGATCCACGAGAACATATCGGGCCCAAAACAATTCTGAGATATCATGCTATATATCATTTGTCATTCCGAGATCTCAATGGTAAAGAATCACTTAAAAAAATTATCACATCCGGATGCAGATCTTCACCAAAATTTAATCAATTCTTCCTTGTCACACACCCAACATGTCCACCAAGTTTCATCGGAATCCGTCAACAACTTTTTGAGATATCCTGTACACAGACAAACAGACAGAAAGGGGTGAAAACATAACCTCCTTCACCTTCAGTGGCATAGGAAATAAAGTTACATGATTGCTTTAAAAACTTTAAAGTCAAAAGAAAAACACAATTCAAAATCAAACTGTCTAATGTACTTTGTGGGGGATAAAGCAAAGTTCTATAAAATTAACGAGGTGCAATTGTTGAAGAAACATTAGTCATGGAGTACAATCACATTAATTTCGCTGAATATACATACATAGCAGTTGTGTTTTTGGTGTACGGGATGTTTTTTTTTTTTCATTGCATCAAGCAACACAGGTAGATGGAAGAAGCAAGGGAATGAGGAGAGAGGACAGGAGGAAACATGCATGTAACATTTTGATTGAGGTCGGATGGGGGTAGAAAAGATCATGAGTCAGAATATTTTTTCAATATCTAAAGTAGTTGTATGTCAGGGTCATGCTGGGCAGTTTGCCATTACTCTCCCAAAGTATTTAGGGTAGGAATTTGGAATTTTGTAATGGTGCCAGTGATAGCTTGCCTACTCTTCAGAAAAAAAAAACTGATATTTAACATCCACCAACTAATGCGGGCAGAAGGGACACCCAGTTCAATGTCCATTTGAGGGTCGGCACATACATTGATGAATCACCCTGCCTGTTTGTTCATTTTTATGCAGCACAAAGCTGTGGGGTAGCCTTATCGCTGAGTGCACGGCTGTGATGGTGATGCAATGCCCTGTGCTGATTATGGCGGGAATTTGGAATTTGGCCATGGTGCCGGTGACAGCTCGCCGACTCTTCATGAAGGACACCATGGAATATTTAATGTCCACCACCGAATGCCAGCAGATGGGGCACCCGTTTAATGTCCATCTGAGGGATGGCATGCACCTTGATGAATTGCTCTGCCTGTGAAACACTGGGATACCAGTTATATAGCTGGGCTGAAACATAACCCAGATTAAACAATTTAGAAGCAAGTGTGCATAACCTCAGGCAATCATGCCAGCCCCAGTTGCATTTTATTATTATTTATATTCTGTATGCAGAATGTAAATTAACATACAAAGGTTCAGCCATCTCCATGGGACGACACTGAGTGCAAGTGGCCATTGACAATCCGATGGAACATATACATGTGATTTCACCACACTTGTGATCCGCCATTTTGGATTACCAAGCCACCATTTTTGTGGGCTTGGTGATTTATTTCATGTATGCCTTCAATTCGAAACCACCAAAGTAATGGCGACCAACTCTTCGACAAAGAACATCTTCACGATGTGAAAATACACAAGCCAGATGTACCAGGAAGACTTCTCTGACAGGAAATGGTAGGAGCTCTACACCTCTTTCAAGGATGCTTCTTGTATTTTCCATATTTCTGACTGATTTTATCCAGGAACACTACAATTATGGTTAACCAATTTGAAATGGCCACTCTTTCGTTTAAATGCTGATAATTATCTTTAAAAGACAATTTGAGTGACAGATTTTACCCTATTGACGGCAAGCTAAAAGTGCCCTGATTAGAGGAAGTGAATCAGTGAAAATGCACACACAGCACATGTATGACAGGCTTTGTTTGTGTTCATTTGTCATTTTAAGAGTTCCATATTGGGCTTGGCGACTAAATTTGTCGAACCAAGTAGTTCGGCACATGTAATTATCTCTGCCAACGACGGTGCAGGAGGTTATGTTTTCACCATTTTCTGTCTGTTTGTCTGTCTTTATTTATTTATTTATTTATTAATGTTGAAGGCTTCAGTCACGGACAAAATAGTTATAATCGAGGCCATGCCTGAACAAAAGGACTGCATTGATAGAAAAGCAAGTAAAGAGAGAATAGTCTGTGAGTTTTTGAGGAAGTAAAAAATCTGCTTTTTGAAAAAGGTGAAGGTCAGAAGTGTTTGGGAAGACGTGAGAAGGTAAAGAGTTCCAGAGTTTGTCAGTGGAGGGGAAGAAACAAACATCGTGACGGCCCACCCATGAGCTGCCAATGGCCACCCAATAATCATGTGATGTCATGGCTTGTCGAGTATTCCTTGGTCTCGCTAATGGTGGAGGTACACAAGCAGCAAGTTCTTGTGAGCAGAAACCGAATTAATATCTGTAGAAAAGAGAAAGAGAGCCTATTATGCGGCGTCATTTGAGTGGGTCGAGTTTTGAGATTACATTGGTGGAGTTGACAAGTCAAATAACCTTGGATTCAAGTCTGTCCAGTAAATATGTGGAGCTGGAACCTCCCCAAATGTGAGAGCAGTACTTCATACAAAGACGAATCAATCCTTTTTTTATAGTTGGAGCAACAGCTGTTCAGAGGGGAAGAATCTTCGACATCTGAACAGGACTTCTAATTTCTTTGAGGCAGACTTAACTATTTATGTAATGTGTGGATTGCAGGATAAATTTGAAGTTCGAGTGATACCTAGTAGGTTTATTGCATCACATGGTGTAATTGTTGAGCTTTGAAAGGAGATGAGAGAGAGAGAGAGAGAGATATATATATATATATATATATATATATATATATATATATATATATATATATATATATATATATATATATATATGCATGCAAAGAAATGGAGTTTTTGAAGCATTAAACTTAACTTGATTACATTTGCCCCACTGGGAGATCTTGTCCAAATCCGAATTTATAGAGGTGGCAGGGATGAAAAGAGACATAGATCAAGTGAGGGAAGACGGGAAAGATGGGAAAGACATGGAAGAATGTAATGTTGAGTCATCAGCATCCGACTGCATTTGGTTATTTGTGGAAGAGAGACGAGACGTAGATCAAGTGAGGGAAGACGGGAAAGATGGGAAAGACATGGAGGAATGTAATGTTGAGTCATCAGCATCCGAGTGCATTTGGTTATTTGTGGAAGAAATAAGGTCATTGAAAAAAAAAAAAAAGGAAGAGTGTCGGAGACAGAACGGTGCACCACTTGAACGGTACACCACTTGAGGGACTTGAAAAAAAAACCAGAATGGTGCACTCTGAGGTACACCACTGTTGATATGGAAGGGGGGAGATGTTGAACCATCAACAATAACGGATATAGACCGGTCAGAGAGAAAGTTCGATATGAGAGAGCAGAGTGAAGGAGGAAAGCCGAAAGAGGGAAGCTTTGATATCAGACTCCGATGCCAAACTCTGTCAAAGGTTTTTTTATATATCAAGGCCTACAACAAAGGATTCATCACACACTTTTCAAACAAACATCACACACTTTTCATCATACACTTTACTTACTCACTAATTTTCACTCCTCTCTTCACAATCTCCATCTTTATTTCTCTTTTCTCTCATTTCCCTCAGCCTCCAATTAAATATGATAAAGTTCGAAAAGTCAATGGCCCCAAGTTCCTGGCATTATGGGTTATGAAGAATCTCTCGTGATCTGCCTTTCTCTGCTACCAAAGAGAGGGGGTGGAGGCTCATGCAGTAGTCGTATCGGTCCCTCCCAAGACCCTTGCTTTTTGAACCAACTTGACTCATTTTCAATTCATTTCACCAACATCTGTTGTCTTTTTTCAAATCTTTCCTCTGTTGCACATCATTGAGCAAGCTCCTCTCCTAATATCTTGCTTTTCTGAGAGACCCAACTGTCATATGATGTTCTTGTTAATTATTGTTAAATTTCGAGTTACAACCGTCACTCACAATTCCGCTTCAAAGGAGGAGTCTGTGCCTAATCCAACATCAACGTGCCTGCTGTACACCTTGTGGACCTCAAATCTCCAAACTTTGATGTCATCTGGCTTAAGATTTGTCTCCCAACCATCACTATGTTTCTCTGTTTCACTTACAGCTCTCCTCATTTTTCAAACCTTACAGCTTTCTTTGACGATCTTAACTCTTGCCATGAGGCCATGATATCCGAACACCCTTAAGAAGAATTTCTCGATCTCATAGACTTCAATGTAGAACACAGGGAGTGTCTGAAGTCTTCCCATATGGATGTTGGGGGAGTTGAAGCTCTTACATTTTTCATTCTTCATGATTTGGAACAAATTGTCACCCACCCTACCCATATCTCAGATCGTCATGACCATACTACCAACACTTTAGATTTATTCTTCACCTCCAATCCGTTGCATTACAACAACACAATTTCACCTCCAATTGATTCTTCTGATCACAATCTTGTGAACATCACTTTACTTTCCAACACTTCCTCTAATCCGACTCCTCCAAAGAAACACCAGTATTGGCATTTCAATAATGCTGACTGGACTGATTTATGAAACTTATTTTCTGACTTTCCCTGGAAAGACTACTGCCTCTCCTCGGGCGATGCCTCTATCTCTGCTGAACAATGAGCTGAGGTTATTGTTCGAGGAATGGAGGCTTATATCCCCTTCTCTTTCAAGTCTTTCTCACCGACCAATTCTTGGTTCAATAATTCCTGCTCTGTGGTCATTCGTGCAAGGGATGCCACATCTTGGACATGGAAAAACTCTTCTTCCTCCGACTCGCATTCAGTTTCCATATCCACCAGAAATCATTGCAAACATGTTATTCGTGAGACAAGGCATTGCTCTACCGAAAATAAATGTGACAACCTCTCATCTTCTTTCACTAATAGATCTTCCTGTTCATAAGCTAAAAGTATCTCCAACAACTTCTGTCGCTCTCCCTTTCCTTCACTTTTCCGTTCCGATGATACTATGGCTGTCTGTCTGACCGAAAAAGCAAGTCTTTTTGGTTCTCTTTTCTCCTCTAACTCCACACTGGATGACTATTGTGAAGACTCTTTCTTCGACCGAGTGTGAAGAGTCAAAGAAGATTTTCAAATGCACGGTTTATTCAAAAAGAGCACTCGCATGCGGAGGTGATGTGGCAGCTCAACCAACACAGAGGAGAACTGCCCAACCACACTGAAAATCCACATTCCAAAACCCTCTTATTTATAATTTAGTTGGTTTGATAAGAGCACCAGGTGTGGACTCAAAAATGGGCCAATGGGCTCTTTTTCCCTTTCCCAGAGAAAGTTGAAATGGTCATAACCGCTTATATTAGTGCTCTGCAACTTTTCCGAAGCAATCCCTCTCCCCCCTATGCGAGGCCTTGAATTATCGCTGGCATTTGTTGAAAGCAAAGCCCTTTTCACAGAGGTGAAATGTGTGGGTTGGCCATAAACAAAAATGTAATCTCCTCCCAAAGGCATGCTTGGGGCGAGCTTGTGGGGAGAGCACAAATGATAAAGGAACTATAAAGGTTTTAAAATACATTTCAAAGTATACAAGAAAATTGGTTCGAATCCCGACATCTAATTGCTAAGTGCGTATTGACTCTGGATCAAATGTGACCATAAATACTACTTCACATTCCCTCCTTGGTCACATTTGACCATTCTCCACCATCCTCAGGCTCATCGAACAGGTGGGTCTCCATTTGGCGGCTGTGTTGGCCATCCCTAGGCTCCCGCTCCCCCCAGATGGGATTTACGAATGCCGTGAACCGTTACTGACAACCACCAAATGAGAAGTCCCCGACTGCTGGTGGCCCGGGCCAGCACCTGCCATACTTATCCTTTATCACTGCCACATCTATCACATCAAACCTTATTACACAAAATTTCCATTTTCAAAGTATAATTCAGATAATTCCAAAAACAATAACAGCAACAATAAAGAAAATTTAATATGGTGCAAGCGAGTAGCAATGTGAACACGCAAGGCGGGGTGTAAGCTCCTCCGGCGCAGGAGTCTCATCTTGCACTCGAAGACAAAAAACACTCACTCTCATGGGTTAGTCATCCATTATTACATGGTGGAGCTGTTGGAAGTCTGATTGCAGGTCCATGGAGTCTGGTTGTGACCCCATACGGAGGGCCTGGGTGTCTTCCTCTGTGAGTTCGCTGTTAATTATTATGATGGCCTGGGTGAGGGGTGAGGCTTCACAACATTTCTTTAAACAAATGCTAATGAGAATCTTGATCAGAAATACTCCAAAAATTACCACCAGGATGATTAGGAGCATTGACCCTATCAGGTGCAGTAACCAACCTCCCCAGCCCTGGAATATGGATCTCCACCATTCGTAACCCTCCTCGCGATCCATTCGCCCATTAGTGAGGGCTTCTGTAACGTTTTTTATTCGGGCCACCACACGGTGAGTTATGTCCGTAGGATCCGGGATCCAGATGCAACATTCTCCTTCAATCATCCCGCATACCCCTCCTTGCTCCGCCAAAAGCATATCTAAGGTTACTCTATTCTGCATTACCATGGCACACATTGATACTATCATACCCGACAATTCCGTATAATAAGCCATGGATACATGAGCTACATATTCCAAAGCTAGTGAAAGTTTATCTCTCCTATCGCTATTCATGATCGTGCCTGCTCCCGGAATGACAAAGCCAAAAGCGTTTTCCCACAATCTTCTCGCTAGAGGTCCGAGGCGCATTGATACCCTGGCCCATCCCTTTGGGTCCAAAGTTTCGGGCACGTCGTGCTGGTACCGTGGAGGTGGGGAGGTTTGGTGGAAAGTGGTCTTTATTCTGCCGTCCGGAAATACTGCGGCTAAATAACAACTCCCTGCCCACCTTTTTGGTAAGTAGGGGTAAGCTTTGTCTCCACATTCCAGGAAAATGCCTTTTGGCGGGATCATTCCTTTGTCATGATGCAAAGTGTAGTTTATGGTGAAAGTTATCTGCTTCTGTCCTGTCGGGACCGACTTGTTCACTATTTTATTAGAATTCTCCTTTGGCATTGGTAATGTGAGTCCACAAACAGAAATCCCCACTTTATGTACCCCCTTACCCTGGAAGCAAATCGGCCCTGTCATCTCCTCCACCTATATGGAGAGGGGGGTTGTCCCAGGTCGACCCAGGATCGCCAGACTTGAATACCCGCTTTCGCGTTTCGTTGGTTATGTCCACTGTTAATTCCCTCAAAGGATTAGAAAGAAATTCGTGGAAGGGTATAGGCCGCACCTCCATAGGAATGCCTACCAAAGACCCCTTTGGTGGCTTCATGCAGACCCAACAATCACTTTTGTGGTGGATCTTTGCTATTTCTGTGGCTAAAGCAACGAATGTATTCGGAGCTTTCTGTGGAACTTGCGTTTGCAAGACGTTGAAACGTATAGTAGCTGTATATATTGTTTGATTTGGGTGAATGCCTATGCAAGTACAATCCAGCTTTCCCCCCTCCTTTTCAGGGGGAATACGAAAAATTAGAGTCGCATTCTCCATTGTTTTATAACCTTCTGTGGAGTGTGGGTGGATGGCCTTTATCACTGGCGTTTCTTCCGGCCCGCCAATTCCCCATGAAAGGCTTTTGAACGTTTTATTGAGTTGTTCCTCCGACTGGTTTACATTGCTAGGAGGAAAACAGGATAACTCCAACAATTGCTGTGGACGTACCTGCACCTCTTCCTGTGGAGCTTGCGTAGTCTTTGGCCCTCCGGTCATGGCGTTCTGCGACTGTTGTTTCACTGTTCTTTGCCAGTTGGATTCATTTTAACATTTTTACAGTGTCCAATTCTTTGTTATGTACCAACCCGAAGGAGGCATTTGGATTTATGAGAGTTCCCTCATCAGGGGGTTCGGCCCTCCGCTGCCGCTTTTTTTTGTGTGTGTTGCGTTGTTGTTTCCTAGTAGTAACCCCACTAGGCAGCCCACCAGGGCTATTTTCAGATTCGGGTTTGGCTTCGGGCTTCTTGAGTGTTGTCTTTGGATGCCATCCTGGAACACACTTTCGCAAGCCAGCCATAATGGCTGCTTTGATTACAGACAATAGGATGAATATTCCAATCAATATGGCCAATCCTTATATGTCCTGCTAGATCATGGAAATATACCATTTAATGATGTCTGGGGTTCTACAAGATTACTCATTCGTATCCTTATATCTATCCTTGTCCCAGTTATCCCTTCATCCCGTGTCACACGATGTGCATAATTATATGTAAGGGTCATATAAGTGTTTTCCCATACATGCCTTTCTCATGCAATTGGTCCCAATGTTTTCCTTCTGCTCTGCGTACCTTGTTACAACCCATTCCTTGTTTCCCCTACTGTTGACCTTCCAAACATTCTGCTCTCTATGACATTCCCATAATGCCCTCACTATCAGTTATTGTCCATTTTATCACGATTATGCACATGCTAATCAAAACACTGCCACATCTGTCATAAACCTCCAGTAGCATTTTTTTCCACTTGCAGATTTCCTTTCTTTCTCTTTACAACTTCCTGTATCCTCTTTTGTAGTGAGATGCATGAGTCCATGATTGGCTTACCGTCTCACTTGACAGCTCCATAAGTAACCAGTAATACCTGGAAAGGTTTCCCCAGGATGCCCCTCCGCCTGAACACCTTGTTGTTCACTCAATCGCCAGGCTGGAAGTTGCCGTGGTGTTCCTCTGCAGCCGGGTCTGGTCACCCTTGTTTGACCTATGAGTAAAATTATTTCACAACCTTTGTTAGAGCAGCAATGATGCAACCAACAGTGAAAAGGCAGCATGCATATGTATTATGTAGATGGTTCGATAGATCTGAATACCCAATACAAATCCATCCATCCATCCATCCATCAACCTTCAAAACCTCTCTGCTGTCCATCTAAGCACTTGCGTAAACCCACTTTCCTTTATCAAAACAAATAAATACAGTTTAAACCTCTGTTTTAACAGGTGTACACAAATTGTCAAATCACCCGTCAACGCCGAGCCACCAGGCGAATAGCATTCAAATCCCCTTTAACATCCATCGGAGCACTCAGTTTTCCCTTTGTTTGGTGTTGCTCTGCCCTGAACCTCACTCAGCTGGTGCTTCTCAAATCCAATCTACATTATTCCTCCAATCTCGCTTAAACAGCCCCATGGTCTACCATTGTGACAACAAATAAAATTATCCAATTACATCTAATGAATGAATTTACCCTGACAGATAGAGGCCCATATAGAGACAACAGACATGTTTTTTTTTTCTGTCCGTTTCCCACATAGAAAGCTATGCAATGAATTTCAACGTATGAGGAGGCAATTAGGCCCATCAATCCTGTATAATGATGGCAACATCATGATACTCCCCATGCTCACCACCTATATCCTTCATCCCTTGACTATCCATCCCGAATCCCTCAATCCTCCGCGCCTCGGTCCCGCGTCTCTCCCTGTATCCCGCATCGCTCACCATCCAAAACTGTTGTCCAATGTCGGTCAAATTGTAACAGCATCGCCCTCAACGCCATTCCTTGACAAGCAAAATAACTCCTGAACTTCCCGGAATTCCAAAATCTTATATTGGAAGCCGCAGAATAGTTTTGGAGAAGGAAGTACAGTACACAAGGAGTACGACTCTTCACAGGTACGGCAGCAGCGATGATATGAAAACGCGGTTTAAAATACCAACTGATGTTGACGTCAGAAGACAAATATTAATTGAGATTTTGACGTACCAATATTTATTAACTTTAACATTCACAGACTAATAAAGACAGCACGCCAAGTTCAACGTCCATCCGAGGCATAATTGGTTCATCACTCTCCACATTTTGATAACATCTTCATGCACGAATCAAATCGAATTTTGGAAACATTACCCTCACAATGCCGGTGATCGCGAGCCTCCCAAATGGACTTCACTTTCATCTCATCCCCTTGCTAAGCTGAGATTCAAACACATTGTGGAGAGGGTTGGCCCATCACATCACACCATTACCTTCACCACTGATGCATATGCTCACCTGCACCCACCACTTGCTCACCTGAACAAGGCTTGTCCTAAACACGAAAACAAACCTAATTGTGATTTATGACTCATGTCCCATCGAAGACCTGCACCAAGGACTCACGAGGCATGCATGTCTGCTGACAAATCGTTGACCACACTCCACTTGCCCACCTGTTCTTGAAATGCACTTTGCCGTTTCAGATCTTATCAAACAAAGCAAATACATATTTTCGCACACCTCTCTCTAATTAACTATAAACCATGGAGGTTCAGAATGTACTAATATGAACATAAAACCTCCCTACAGCAATTAACACCAGGAGCTCCACAATCATGACCCACCCAGTTTGCCAACCAACATGGCGACCGAAGCAAGACCATTCACATTGATGGCATAATGTCTTTGTTATGCTCAAAGAATTGTCGTTTTCACAATCGATTACTGTGCACTTGTTATCAATTAAATAAAAATCACCCAATTCCTTGAGCTTCAACCGTTTTCCCCAACAAACGTTAATTTCCTTATTTCGTTCAATTTTACAACAAAAATATTTCTCTTCCAAAAAAATAGTCTGTCCACTATTTCAGACGAGCCGCCGCGAGCTTATTTTCCCCCTTTATCAGGCAAATCTCGCACACCACTCGACAAGCAGGCAAGTTCACAGCAGGGTGTGTTCCTGCCTACCACCTCACCCTTTTCTCTTCCTTCTGGGTTTGCCAATCCTGCCTCGCCCTCTCGTGCAATACGGCGAGTGCAGCGCCTTTCCACTCTGGGATTGCTGTCTTTACTTCTTTCCTCATTTCATCGCATAGTCCCTCTACAAACATATTGTATAAAAAAATGATTGGGCACTCCGGCCAACGTATCGTATCCTGAATGTAATTCAATCTGTTCATACAGGCGCGCTTTGTATGAGCTAGTGGATTCCTCTATATCCTGTATAACTTATCTGATCGCCGCCCAATCCATCACCCTCGGGGCCATTTCATCTGTGAGTTGGTCCATCAGGACTCTTCCCATCCCCTTGTACTCATCCTGTCTTGCCCTTTGTTCGGCAGCGAGCCCATATCTATTCAACGTGTGGTCCTCGTCTTCGTCTCTTTTTGTTCCCCATTCTGCGGCATGTGTGCTCCAGACGGAGCTGGGCAGCACGGCTGTGCATATCAATCCTATGGTCGTCATAGTTGCCCCATGCATTTTCACCTGATCATGCAATATTTTAATCACTTTCTCGGGTTGGATTTCAAGCATTCTTCCATACTTGCTTTTACTCCCCTAATGTCTTGGGGGGTCCACGATCTCCAGACCCAATCGTCCCACCCTACTTGTTGCATGGGGAACTGTTGGATGTCAGCCCCTCCTATTGCTCCTTTCTCCTCCAGGACGGGGTAAATTCCTTTTGTCGTCCCAGGTCGTGTGGTTATTTTCCCGTCTACGTCGTCGTTAGTCTCCGCGAGCTGCGTTGGAGCTCGTTTCAATTTCTCCTGTCTTGCTTCCTCTTGTGTTTCTGTTGGTTGAAAGTTCCTTCGAGACCAAAACGCTTATGTTCTGTCTCAGCTTGTGACTCCGTTAGCCACGCTGCTAGCACTCTCCAGTGTTTTTTACTCTGTCTCGGGCCTCCCGCTTTGCCCGCTGTCAGCACCGTGCTAACTGTGTGCAACACCTTTGGATCGAGGGATCCGGTCAGCCGGAAAGGATCCTTTCTTCCCGCTGTCCATTTCACCCAATCTTGCACTCCCTCTACTTTATCCATTCTGTGTTTTTCCCCAACGGTTTTTAATGGTGTTCCTTTGGGTAACTCGTGAGGTTTTACAGAGCTTCTCCCCATTTCATGTCCTTAGCTTTTCAACCATCTTGGCCTTAAAACATTTCTCCTTTTAGTACGCGGGACCATGATCCCTTACTGATCGACCGCCTTGTAGGCTTCTCTCTTATTGAGGGACGCTGACCCTCCCTTCTTATAATACAGGACTCTAACCTGTTTGTCCTTATTTCACGTAGCTTATCGACCGCCTTATAGCCTTCTCTCTTATTGAGGGACTCGAACCCTCCTTTCTATAATACAGGACTCTAACCTGTTTGTCCTTATTTCACGTGGATATTCTTTATCCTCTTACCCTTAGCAGTCACACAACAACACAGCTGAAAGCCCCTTGTGCTCCCTCAGACAAACCGCATTCGATTCTCCTCATATGTTTTACCGTTATCAGTTCGCGATCCGAGCAGACCCTGAAGTTGCGTTCAATTGGGCTCCCTCCGCTGGGTGTACAATGATCACCTAACTGGCTGTCCTGTTTTTAGGTGCCCGACGTGTGCGCATCATGTACCTTTTTAGCTGAGACCCTTGTGAGCACAGTGCACCAAACGGAGCTCCTCTGGTTCGCCTCAACAAACACAGAGGAGAGCTGCCCAAACAGACTGAAAATGCACATTCCAAAACCCTCTTATTTATAATCGAGTTGGTTTGATAAGAGCACCAGGTGTGGACTCAAAATTGTGCCAATGGGCTCTTTTTCCCTTTCCCAGAGAAAGTTGAAATGGTCAAAACCGCTTATCTTAGTGCTCTGCAACTTCTCTGAGGCAGTCCCTCCACCCCCCCCCCCCACCCCTACGTGAGGCCTTGAATTATCGCTGGCATTTGTTGAGAGAAAAGCCCTTTTCCCAGAGGTGAAATGTGTGCGTTGGCCATAAACAAAAATGTAATCTCCTCCCAAAGACATGCATGGGGCGAGCTTTTGTGGACAGCACAAATGATAAAGGAACTATAAAGGCTTTAAAATACATTTCAAAGTATACAAGAAAATTGGTTCGAATCCCGACATCTAACTGCTAAGTGTGTATTAACTGTGGATCAAATGTGACCATTAATAACACTCTTCACAACTATCACATTCCATCTCCCTCTGATGCTCCCCTCAACAAACGTATGTCCCCCCCCACCCCCCATAATCTCTTTTCATGCAGTCAAAAAAATACTCCTCTCTCTGGACATAAGCAAGGCCGACGGGCAAGATGGCATTCCTCCCCATGTCTTGAAGGAATGTGCTTCAGAACATGCACCGGTGCTTGCTCGTTTGTTTCGTTTTTGTTGAAAAACCCAAACTTTTCCTCTTTCCTGAAAACATGCCTTTCTTAGGACAGGCTATTTTAAAGAAAGGTGATTGTTGAAACCCTTCTAACTACCGTCCTATTGCTCTAACTTGTACTGTTTCCAAAGTCTTTGAATGTCTTCTCAATTCCCATTTTCTCAAGTTTGTTTGTCTGTTTGTGTTTAGGATATCTCAAACAGTTGTAGATGGATCCAAATGAAATTTTGTGGCAAGATTCGGTATGTGACAAGGCCGAAATTTATTTGATTTTGGTGAAGATCCTGATCCGACTACGAGAATTTTTTCAATGATTCTTCACTATTGAGAGAGGGCCAAAAATGATATGCATCACGATATCTCAAAACGTTGTGGACAGATTCGGATGAAACTTGGTGGACATGTTGGTTGTGTGATAAGGAAAGAAAAAGATTCAATTTTGGTGAAGATCCTGATCCGGATCTCATCATTTTTTAAGTGAGTTGGGAAATATGGCTAAACTGATATAAAGCACAACATCTCAAAAAGTTGTGGACGGATTTGGATGAAATTTGGTGAACAGGTTGGGTGTGTGACCACGACGAATTGATTCGATTTTGTTGAAGATACGAAATCTGATCCAACTACGATAATTTTAAGTGATTTTTCACCATTGAGAGATAGTGCTCAAAAACAATATATAGCACAATATCTCAATCATGCCTTGGGTCAGATACGTTCTCGTGGATCAGGCATTACAGGGCGGAGTTATGTGCTCAACCGAGTGCCCTTCCAGTTAATTAAAAGAATTACAACACTCTTCTTCTAACATTTACTGTGAAATAATTGTAAACGATGCTCCATTTTAACCACCTCGACCATATCTGTAACATTTCCCCCTCGAATCCGAAGACTCGTCCTCGAGTCTGCAGTAAGACAGCATCCGGCCAGCAATTTATAAAACACAAAACTCCACTCCTTGTCTAACCCATGTGCATGGCATCAAAATGTCCATTTTCCGCGTCTAAGTAACTGTTGAGAAGCTTTTCTATCCATTATCAAATAATGCATATCACTTATGCTTTATCCCCAAAAGTTTAAATAATCATCAATTATTTACAAGGGCATAGTGTGGCATTACATTTCTTTATTCAAAAGTTAATTTACCTCGTTGAAGCTCCCCCAGTCCACTTTTCTCTATTCCACTCTCCTGGCACAATAATTGTTCACAGCTTTCATGACGATCGGCTGGCAGGTGGGTGGACAGGTAAGCAGGTAGTTATTAGGTATGCATGCAGGCATTCAGGTATTTCTTTGGTGAGAGCATGAAGGACAGCCGGTTTCACCCGAAGCTAATACTAACATGTCTCACTAATCCCTGCAAACTAAAACACTATCTACTCTATATCCACTCACACTTCCTAATTCCACTAATTATATCTCTCCCTTCTCCGAGAGGAAGCACAGGCATGTACAGGGACTAAGAGGCTGGAGTTACGTGATTCCTACTGGCTCGGGGGTGGAGTGGATCGATGGAGATGAATGGAACCTACCCCTTACAATTTAGGACCCAATGGGTCCTCATAAATTTCCAATTACCCTCCTCCTCTTCTTTCCAGCAGCTGCAGACATTGAATGGTGTGAAGCGGAAGCATTTCTACTTCAACCTCATACTTTCAAAACGATTTCATTTTACTGATGACCCCTTTTGTTGTGGTTCTAACAATGAATTTCACCCACTGATGCATGTGCTGGTGCCATCCCTGACATTGGGCATAACCCCTAATTTTAGTTTCCTGTGCTCCAGTACAATCCTTTGGCTATTGATTGTGCCCCACTCCACAGGCTGATTGTTTTCTCCACATTGCAGCATCCCCTGTGGTCCTGAGGCCACCCTGAATGCTACCACACTCCTGTTCGAATTGTGCGGGCCCTCACTGGTATCCCTTCCCATGTGCTTTCTGTCCCTCACTGCCTTCAGTCCTCTCCTCGTGTACGTGGACCTACCACAACAAAAACTGAAAATCACTCGTGCCCTTTTGGCAAACTGAGGCCTCTGCTGCACAATGTTCTCAGGGCCTGGGGTGCATCTTACAAATACTTCAGGCTCATGCTCAGGCCACACTCCCAGCCCATAACCACACACTTGCACCCATCTTTAATATATAAAAAGAGCTCGATCTTGGCGTGAATCCGTCCTTCCTTCCCTCCCTCCGGCCGTTCTTTCATCTGTCCATCCGTGTCTAATATTTACGTTCTATTGGACTGTACCTTTCGACCCTTTAAACTGCTGAGACCCCTTATACCTTTGAAAACCCTTTAACACCTGGAGGACTCTGAAGATGCAAATGAACCAAAAGACCCTGAAGATCCCCAATAACGCTGACGATCCCAAAGATGCCCAATATCCCGAAGACCCCAAAGACGCCCAAGATCCCGAAGACTCCAGAGACCCCCAAGACCCTGATGACCCCAAGACCCCCAATACCCTGAAGACCTCCAAGACCCCAAAGAGCCGAAGACCCAAAATAATCCCAAGACCCCAAAGACAATAAACAACCTGAAGACACAAAAGACCAAGGACCCAAAAGTCACCAAAGACCCACAGACCCTGAAGACCCCAAAGACCCAAAAGACAGTGAAGATACAAAAGACCCAAAAGACCCTAAGGACCCAAACGTCCACGAGGACCCAAAAGTCACCGAAGACCCACAGACCGGACTTAGTGTTGTTTCTTGTCAATAGATACACTGTTTCCTTGTCAGACTGCGTCAAGCTTATTGATAAACATGTTTTGGCATGCAAAATGTTGCAAGCCACGCAGTCGCGTCGTAGGACGGAGGATTCTGGGGTCAAGACCGCCCCCCCCGTCTGCCCGGCGGCTGGATCGAGGGGAAGGGTTCCCCGATGCCCTCCACTGGTGGCGGACGCGAGCTGCAGGCCAGGGCACGGCCCTAGTGCGATTTCTGCAAATGCGTGGGGCACGGTGGAGACCACTGTTTCTCTAACCCAGTTAGTCCGGCCTATCGAGGCAACCCGGCTGTTAAATCGGAGGGAGGTCAGGGGAGGTCATCAAATGGGCACTCGTGCATGACGGTGGCATCGGTGACAGAGGTCACTGCCACCGTGGCTCATACCATTCATCCTCTGCATCAGGATTATTCAGGGACAGCCTTAGTGGGTGGCCCTGATTCGGTGGTGAAGTTTAAGGCCCAATACCTTCGGGATACTGGGGCGACGTTGTGTGTTCTCCGGGCGGGGGTAGTTCCGGCCTCTCAGATGCATTATACCTGCGAGTATATCGTCCTTCAGGGCATTAACCAGGTTCCTAGCTGGTATCCCCTTGCTCTCATCGAGGTCCGGAGTGACATTTTTACGGGTCCGATGACCTGTGCGGTGGTACCCTACTACCCAGTACTGGGGGTATCCTTGCTGATTGGCAATGATGCAATGGTCAGGGAGGAGTTATTGACTCTGACCTGTGGGGTGGTCACGAGATCCCAGAGCAAACAGGCAGAGAGAGTGGCGGAGTCAGACATATCTTCACTCTGGCCCGAGGAGCCTCGCGCCTCGACTCCAGCCTACGATGGTGAGGTTGCTTCGACTGAAGTCCACCCGAGCCTCCAGTCAGGCCAACCTCAGGAGCCGGGCTCCTCAGGGACCATTCCCGTCTGTGACACGGGGACCCCAGCTACTTGTTCGCCGGTCGGCGATTCCGGTGAGGAGGATCAGTCCTCCGAGGCGGTTAGCAACCCCAGTTCTGTGCCTGAGGTCACTCCTGCATTGTCTGTGGTAACCAGTCTAGTGGAGGATCAGCACTTCGGTCCCACCCTTGCCACCCTCTGGGAAATGGGAGAAGACTCCGAGCCTGGACGGACAGGCTACTATGTGAATGGTGCAGGTGTGCTGATGCATAAATATTTCCCCAAGAACATGTCCTCCACCCAGGCATGGAAGGTACGACACCGAGTTGTCGTACCGAGGAGGCATCGTCAGTCAGTCCTGCACTTGGCCATGACAATATTTCCTCGGGTCATGTCAGAGTGGCCAAGACCTTAGCCAAGGTCAAGGATCGCTATCATGGCGACAATCCAGGTATTCGCTGTCTACATTGGCCATGGACCCATCACCATCTACAGCGACCACCACCCGCTCGGTTGGCTCAGCCAAGCCAAAACCTCCAACCAGCGTATTCTGCGCTGGGTGCTTCTCCTCTCAGAATACGACCTCACAGTCAAACACGTGAAAGGAGTGCAGAACAGACTAGCTGACCTCCTTAGTCGCCATCTAATAGAAGAGGAGCACCAAAGTTAAGTTAAGCCCACAGGCGGAGAGTGAATACCGGGTTGGGGCCCCTTTGTTCCTCCCGAAGGAGCCTTGCTCTTCGGTCCATTTTCCCTCCTGTAAACGCTTTTCCCAACTTGAGTTTGGTTCCCTTTGTCTCTCAATTGTGGTGCAGGCGATGGGTAAATGTAGTGGGGTAGATATTAATGTGGTGTAGTGTGTTTAATATTGTGTTGTGGATGAACATTGTTTATTGTACAAGATTGTTAACGATCACTGCCATCATATTGCCCTGTGATTTGCAACTTGTACAATAACTGCTTTCAAAACGCGGTCTATCCGACGGGTTTTACTTTAGGTGGGGAGAACTGTGAGAAAAACCATGTTCTCACCAAATTTAGTGCCCCACCCACAATGTCACGTGACCTTTTTCAGGCTCCCAGGGATTGGTGGGCTCGTCAGCACGTGGTGAGTGGACCGCGTCAGAGCCGGGCGCCGTTGTTGGCGACAGACGTGGCTCTAAGATCGCGAGTGGAAAAAGATATCGAGCGCTCCAAATCGCATCTTTGAATGCGATTTCAAGTGATTCTCACGACTCTCGACAGCACAGTCGCGCTGATCGTTGATAGCTCCGTCTAAAGGAATGAGTTAAATCCGGACGAGTGTGATCGTTATTCCCAGCTATCGTTGAGCTGAGCCGTGAGTTATACAATCTATTTTTGGAATTATTGTTGCCAAGAGTTCTGGCAGGTTTTTTTGTGCTGTGTTTTCAATTCTGTTACCAGCCGTTTTTGAGATCGAGCCAATAAAATATCGTGCCTACCCCTGGAGGCCGATTTAAAACACAGTGGTGTGTTTTGTTGTTCTCTTTGTTCACACGTGGACTGCTTGAAGCTCGGACGTTAACGTCAGTATTCCGTGCTGGAAGATATTAACAGCGGGATCGCGACAATGTATGTATGTATGTTCCTGAATTACAGCCAAAACGGAACATGATAGTGCCAAATTTTCGGCACACCTTACTTCACCATTCGCCTGCAGTGTGCAGTATCAAGTTTCGTTCAAATCGGGAAACAAAAAAAATATTAAAAAATCAATTCCTGATTCAGTCAAGAATTTGACTCTTCAGGAGAATTTGATCAATGAAAACAACCTCAGCGGTATAGTTCGCTGGAGCTATCTTTTTTTTTTCTTGAAATTATTTAATACAAAATCTCAAACATTTAGTATAGGCAAAGAACGATTTATTTTTCAGCATAAAATAAACATCACCATTTTGATCTAATACTTCCGTGTTCATAAATAAATAAAATTGTGTTTAGAAGATTACACACAATAATTTCTTCGACTTTCTTTTCTCCGTTTTTTTTTCACATTGATGCGCAATATCAAGGTTCGTTCAAGCAACGAAACAAATTATTAAAAAATCAATTCCCCATTCAGTCAAGTGCTTTTCGGGATTATTTCATCAATGCAAACAACCTCAGCGGTATAGTTCGCTGGAGCTATCTTCTTTTTTTATGATTTTTTTTAATCAACCACAGTCACAACAGGAACCCAATGGGTTCACGGGTCATCTAGTAAATATATATATATATATATATATATATATATATATATATATATATATATATATATATATATATATATATATATATATATATATATATATATATATATATATATAATCTCAAAATATGTGGAGTGTGATGAGCACTCTCCAGATCCCCACTAGAAACAGTCCGACACCAAAGCATCACCTGCAACACAGAGGCCTCGGCCCAGCGACTCAGCCAAACAGGCAAAGATTACATGGTCAACATCAGTTAAACATCAAGCAGAACCACAGATCCGGATTTAGGGATTATTTGCCCTCATCAGTATGGCACACCGATAAATATCTTACCAATGATGACGACATTCCTTGTTTATACATCAGACGCTCCACCTCACTGTTATGGTGGGCATCGCTGTGGATTGTCTCACACGGTAAAACTGCATAATCTGCATAGAGCAACCGTCCGTCTGCCACCCAGACAATCGTTCCTGCTAATGCAAACAAATTCAAACAGAAGGCACGTGATGTGATCGGCGGGCAAATTGAAACATGTAGAGTGTGACAAGCACTCTCCCGATCTCCAATGGATGGACACAAGTCCTGCGCATGCACATAACAGAGCTGGACCGCCAACCCGGAGGCTGCAGTCTGGTCACTCACGTCAAAACACAGGTTTTATGGTCATCATTGGTTAAACATATAACGGAGCCACCTATCTGGATTTTGGGCTTATTTATCCTTGTCAGGCTTATTTACCTCATTAAAAGAGCATATTATATACGTGTTAAATTTTAAGAAGTGAAAGCGTCTTGGCATATGTGGTTACAATAACCGTTTACATATTCCAAATGTTAAGTTGACATGTTGGACTAGCTACTGCTGTTCAATAACTGACTGAGATTGTTGGAGAACAGATTTATCAGTAAGAGTTGTGCATGTGTGCTAAAATTTAAGACATGAAAGCGTATTACCATTATTGAGATAACTTTATGAAAGCATAGAAGCAATCACAAATCCATATATTTATTTCTTAATCTTCAAAGCAATTAAATAGCATTTGGGAAAAAAAAACATACATCCCAGAAATCCATAACAAATGGCCATAATTGCAAACATCTCTGTGGCAACAGCAAACTTCCCTTGTGTGCTTGAATAGGCAGGAATTATGAAAGCATAGAAGCAATCACAAATCCATATATTTATTTCTTCATCTTCAAAGCAATTAAATAGCATTTGGGAAGAAATATACATCCCAGAAATCCATAACAAATGGCCATAATAGCAAACATCTCTGTGGCAACAGCAAACTTCCCTTGTGTGCTTGAATAGGCAGGAATAAAAGCGATTAACACCATGAAGAAGAATAGCATGCTGAAGATTATGAATTTGTGTTCATTGCAATCTGGGGCCAGTTTGCGGCCTTTCAGAGCCATTACTAAGCAGGATATCGCCAAGGTTCCAAGATAAAACAAAGCACAGGAAACCCAGAGTGGTGATGCCCCGATACACTCTAAAACGATGGTTCCCAAACGGGATTCAATGTTTTTGTGCCTTTGTAGTTTCCCCAGAACTGCCCAGGCCACACAAAAGCCTGTCTGTGGTAATGAACAAAGTACCATGAGGACTTTTGGCTGATAATATTCTGTTGCAAGAGCCCAAGTCTGTGGCACTGAAATAAAAAAAGACAAAAATTGGATCTTGCTATAAAAATAATATACAAAATATTAATTCCATAATGTTCTGCATTAATGACAAAATGTGTACATGTACAGTGTATACAATAATATCGACAGAGGTTGTACAAATACTGAAGACAATTTTAACCAAAAGATGTTAAAGATCGCAGTTTCCAATCCTAAATGGAGTCCCTAACTGTCTGTACAGGACTGCAGCATTCATCCTTCTACACTGTAATGATGATCAACCTGTCATGACTCAGTATAACAATTATTCAGTGGCAATCATTCAGCATAACCCATCTCTATTATATCACCAGATGTATTGGGACAACACACCAAACAGCACAGCAAATGTTGAAACCTTCTGGAACTTGCATTTGCATATTTTCTACACTGCAGAGCAGCTTTTGACTTTTTTGTGATTTGTATCTTGCAGAGGGTGGAGGGACAAAAAAGAGAGAGAATTGAACAAATAAGGGATGTGGAGAAGAATGAGGGATAGGAGAGGATGCACGGGGTGGACAAGATTGATACAGAAGCAAATTCTGTGGAAGGAAACATGGAAATTTGGAAAGGGGTGGGCTTGGGAAGGGTTAATTGGGGTTGAAAAGATCATGGTTTTGGATGGAGGATGACCTGAAATGTTGGTGAACAGCTGCTGGAAGATCTGAAGGGAAGAATGAGATTGCAGAGACTGAGAAAGTCGGTGCCACAAGTGAGAAAAAAAAAAGGAACAAAAGGGTTGAGATGAGCAGTCATTCTGGATTTTGGGAGTTTTACCAGTAGGGGGTTGCTGGTGGACAGTGTGTGCCCTGCAGAGACCTGCATAATTCGGGGGGGGGGCAAGGTTAGATGGAAAGCATGGAAAGAGCAGTGGGTGCACCATCAGAAAGGAGGCGGCAGAAGACAGAGAGACCTGTCTGCAATGTGAATGTAATGGAGGTAGTAAAGTGCATGTAAATTAAAATAATTATTCCAAGTTTTGTGTTGTTATTGGCGATGGTAAAAAGGCACATAAATATAATTCAAAATTTATGTTTTCAGTGGAGATGGTAAAGCATATTGTTGTGGAAATCACTCCAAGGGGGTAAAATTGCTTGGTATAATTTAGTTAATTCCTTAATTCATGTCTGAGAATAAGTATAAAGTAATTAATTGTGACTGGATATTCAATGCCATATGTGATAGATAGACAATTTCCACCCTTCCTAATGTCTGTGTCTGAAAAAACCCCATTCCTGCAAGCCCTTGTTTTATTTTTTCACCTTTGACAAAATAATTGTATACAGTCAAGGTTGGTGGAAGAGTGAGAACACGGAACAGATCAGGACACGACATAACAAAAGGAACTTCAGAAAAAAGAAAACAAATGAGTGGAGGTGAGAGGGAATTCTGGATTTTGGGATTTTGCTGAAAAGGCGGTTGATGGTTGATCATAAGCATGTACCTGGGGGTGGGGGGAGGGGGCGAGGACAAAGCATGGAGAGTGCAGACAGTGCAAGACCAGAAAGGAGGCGGAAGTAGATAGATCCGACTGACCTGTCGGCATTGGTGAAGTGATTGACCCAAAGATTCAGCTGCATCGCGGGAGAATCCAATGATCTTGAAGGACGTGGTTTGTGCAGCATCAAGCTGAGCAAGGTATGAGGCAGGGGTGCCAGCTGAGAGGGGAGAACAGTACTCCAATCAAGCTGCAGATGAAATCCTTGTTGGTGGATAAGCAGTTCAGTTGTGCCAAGGAAGGACATTGTCGGAGGATGCCCAGTCGGCAGCTGTCTTTGAAGGACAACTTCGAAATGTGGCTTGCTCAAGAGAGGTCATGGTTGAGAGTGAGACCAAATAGTTTTGGGTGACTGGACTTCTTCGAGAGGGTTGTTGAAAAAGTAGATAGGAGGGTTTGCGGGGTGGTCCTTAGAGACAGATAGAGACGGACACACATAATTTCTCAGGGTTAAAATACATATTCTAAATGTTTGACCAGTTTGTGATTTTGCAAAGATGTGAAGAAAGGGAAGGGGCTGCTCTGTCTTTCCGTCAGAAGAATGAAGAATGTCATGGCAGAGAGTGGAGTCATCAGCAAAGTGATAAAGAGGATTTTCCAGAGTCAGTGAGATCATTGATGAAGATTAGAAATAATATTGGGCCAAGACCACTGGCTGAAGGTTGTCCAGTCTTGGCAGGGAGAGGAGATGAAATGGTCCCTACGAGTCACATGTTGACTATGAGAGGGGAGGAAGTCAGTAATCCAAGAGTGAAGTTGGCTTTGGATTTTATAGGCAGACAGTTTGGAGAGCAAGGCAGGATGCCAGACTGTATCGAAAGCTTGAGATATGTCCAGAGAGATGGCTCTAATCTAATTTATGATATTGAGGGTCTCCACCATTGTTGGAAAAGTAGAATCAGCATGTCTTAGGTAGAATGACTTGGTCTGAAACTGAAATGATGATTTGAGTTGAGGTCATTGGAGAAAAGCAATTATTTTATGTCAACTGCGATGATGGATGACATGACCTTCCTGATGATTGGAATAAGCTAATTGGTCTGCAGTTAAGGGGATCTGTTTTAGAATATTTTTCATGTACTGCAGTGATGTTGGGTGACTTCTTAGCAAATGGAAAATGACCTCGGGAAAATGACAGGGTGAAAAAGGGAGAGGAAGTGCAAAAGCAGTAGAGCAGGTTTTTTGGACATGTGAGCTGATGTCACCCGGTACAGTTGCAGAATCAGAGTTGAGGGCTGTTCAAAACTTCTCCACACTCTCAGTTGCAAAAGACACAGTCTCCAGGAGCAGTTTGGTGCGACTGGGAAAGGTGGGTGGAGCGAGAGAGAGAGGTAGAGAGAGGTAGAGAGAGGTAGAGAGAGGTAGAAAGAGAGAGAGAGAGAGAGAGAGAGAGAGAGAGAGAGAGAGAGAGAGAGAGAGAGAGAGAGAGAGAGAGAGAGAAAAAGAGAGAGAGAGAGAGAGAGAGAGAGAGAGAGAGAGAGAGAGAGAGAGAGAGAGAGAGAGAGAGAGAGAGAGAGAGAGAGAGAGAGAGAGAGAGAGAGAGAGAGAGAGAGAGAGATAGATAGATAGATAGATAGATAGATAGATAGATAGATAGATATATTGAGGACAAAATTTGGATGCAAATACATAACTGAGCCATTCAGCCTTCTCACCAGTGGAGTTGGCTGTGATGCCATTTGAAGAGAGGGAAGGGATGGAAGGGGAGCATCCACCATAGGCATACTTAAGAAGGTGCCACCAGGCTTTAGATGAGGGAGACAAATTTGAAAGATCGTCTTGAGTTTGGACAGATGTTGTTTCCTGGCTCTTCTGAGAGCAGACATACACTTGTGGGCTTTGTGGAATGATCTGAGGTTGCCTTTGGTCAGATTTGCTTCCTTCCAGGAGAAGAATGCAAGTTGTTTCAAGGCAAATGCTTCACCATATTAGTCAGTGTACTACCATGGATGGGAATATGAGATGGAATTAATTTGTGCCTCAGGAAGAACAGGTGTCTGTGGAAGGATTTCCACACTGTTTATAGCAGAGGTAGTAGATATAGGAGATCATTCCTGAAGTGTGACGGGTGCCTGCAGTCTCTGCCAGTTTGCTTGAATGAACTGCCAGACTCGCCGACACTGAAACTGTTCTCTGAGAATGGCCAGAGAGATATTGAACTTTATAAGTGCATTATTAGATTAACCAACTGGGGCAGAGGAAGAGCAAGATACATTGGGTGGGGAAGTTGGTCATCACCAAATCCAGAAGGGAGGATTTACCATTGACAGAAATTAGAGTGGGAAAATTTACTGATCGAGTCAGCACCACAAAGTCAAAGAAGTCCTTTGCTGAAGTGACATGGCTGGTGAGAGAAGTACCAACACGCAGCCAATTTGCATGGTACCAATTAAAATCTGCACATATGAGGAAGATAAAGTTGGGATGAGTGGTTAAACATTCATTCATGTTGCTTGAAAGAGAGATGCAGAGGAGTGATCGCAGTTTGGAGGATGGCTCAACACACAGAAAAATAAGAGGTGGGTGAGGAGGGAAAGTCACAGGCAGAGGTACTCCTGGGGTTTTGGAGGTGTAAGAGCAGTACACGGAGAGTTAGGAATGGAGTTCTTGATGTGCAGTGCGACTCCACTGCCAGGATGGGGTTCAGGTCAATCAAACTGGAGGAGACAATAGCCAGTGAGAGACACGAAGGAATCAGGAATGTCCTGTGGGATAAAGGATTATGTTGAACAGATGATGTCCGGTTTCTCGGCAGTGGCCTGGATTGAGAAATCTGTAGGGTTATAGGAGGAGGCTTCGGATGTTTTCGGTCCACACAGTGAAGCACAGGGGATGAGGAGCTGCTGATAGCGTGTAGGAATGTGGAAAGGAGCAAGGGGAGGGTGCAGGGCAGGGAGAAGCCAGGTGTGTGCAGGGATGGGGCAAAGCCAGGAGGGGGAGGGGTGATGTGGAAATCAAGAGGTGCAGTGGTTGGTGGGGGAGGGGGGAAGCTATGAGTGTGTGGAGTTGGAGAGGAAGGAGGATAGCAGAGAGGATGCAGGACGAGGAGGAAGCTGAGAGGGGTGGGATGAGGGGGAAGCAGAGATGGGGTGTGACAAGTGGGAAGTAGATTGGGGGGAGGGTACCGACATGGAGGGGTTTGACACCATGAATGGACGTGAAGGAAAAATTGTTGCTATGTGCACACAACCTCTGCAAAGTAGATGTCTCGGGATTCCCAAACTGGATAACCTGTGATAGACTTCATGGGTGGGTGGTAAGAATGTTTTTGGTTCAAGGCATTGAGGAAGATTTGGCTGTAGGTGAGAGAGGAAGCTGGATTAACTTATCATTTCGGAGTGAAGAGGTTTTGGGAAACAAGCCTTGTGAAAAAGAAAAGGAAGAAATTTTGATGATGAAGAAGAATGGATTCATTGTTCCTGATGGAGTAATAAGCAGAGTAAGGCATTTTTAAATGCATATTTGAAGCATTTTTTTTTAAGGCTAATGAGAGCTTTTAAAGGAGGAAACGTTTTATTCAATTTGGGGATATTGAAAAGAATAAGGGTTGGGGAATTAAGTTGTAACTGAGTACGGAAGATAGAGTTTGTTTTTTTTCTGATGTTTTTTTTTTTTTTGGAGTGAAGAAGTGTTTTTTGTTGTTTGTAAATTTGGGGCGAGGAGCAGAAAAGGATTGAGTTGAGGTATCAGAAGTAACAACACCTGGGATAAAAGGAGTGAAAACGAGGATGCATGTGGAATAAAAAAGAGGGAGGCAGAAGAACAGCACAACTATCACTACTGGGCTGGACTTTGCCAGGAACACAAACTCGATGATGCAACACAACAAGATACGGTTTGGGACTGCAAATTTGATGAAAAACACGACCAGAAAAATGGGAATTAAAATAAAATAAAACAGTAAAACACAACATAGCAGGTCCGGGGAACTCGGCTAATATGAAATGAAAGGAGCAAATGCCTTTCAGACGTTCATATGCGGCAAACCCCTGAACCACCATCTGTCTTTATGTTGTTTTAAAGCTTTGGGTTGGTTTTTACAATGATTTAATGTAATTTAATTCCAGGCTACAAGGCAACAAAATGTGAAAAATTCGAAAGGGGATGTAAACTTTCATGAGGCACTGTAAATCTGACCTGCTACACTTTCACATGGTGATACATTTGCATTTGGCAGCTCTCTTTAGACAACCAAGGAGTATACATTTTAAAGGAATTGGATCAGACGAGGGAAGCAGGGAAGTAGTATTAAAGTTTTTAGGGGAATGGTGATATGACCAAGTCATACAAGCATTTAAGGTCATTTGGAGAGATGTTCATTTTGAAACCCAATGGATTGAATGAGGCTTATAAGGACTTGCCTGGAGCAAAACTGCACTTGCACATTCTCTGAGGTTTGAATGGCATAATATTATGCCAAAATATCGAGGTAAATCTTGGAAAAGGTGGACCACGACCATATGGATAGAAAATAAAAGTTGGAAACTAGAAGGCCACTCGGGAGAGCGCATACCTCTGCCACGCAACGGCTGATCCACAAGAACATATTGGGCCCAATACATTTTTGAAATATCATGCCATATATCGTTTTTGGCCCTATCTCTCAATGGTGAAGAATCACTTTTTTTGTATACACTGTCGAGGCTCGTATAAGAGCTAACACACAGAAATGCACAAGGGGAGCAGGAGACAAGAGGGGCAGGAGAGGAGGTTCAGGGTTTGATACAAAGGATTTGGAAACAAGCACAGAATCGAGGCATTCGGCCTTCTCATGAGCAGAGTAAGCTGTGGTCCCATGTGAAGTGAGGGCAGGGATGGAGGAGAAGCATACTCCAGAGACACACTTAACAAGATGCCACCAGGTCCCTGGTTTGGGGTTTCTCCACATGTAAGTCAAATCTGCTGCCTGCTCCCTCCACCTCAATCAAAGCTTTAAGTTTTCTGAACGGAAATTGCCGTGTTTTTCTTTTATTTATTTTTTCCTCCTGTTTGTTACTTACGAAATCTAAAGATTTTGTAAGTATATTGATGACTTCCGTTTCTGTTTGTTTGTTTGTGTGTTTGTTTGTGTGTTTGTTACTTAGGAAATCTAAAGATTTTGTAAGTATATTGATCACTTCTGTTTCTGTTTGTTTATTTATGTGTTTGTTTGTGTGTTTGTTTGTTTGTTTGTAGGCTCGATAACTCGAGAACGGAAGAAGCTACCAATGTCAAATTACACCACGTGATTCAGGAGGGTGATGCCTAGCGCTGATTAGATTTTGGTCAAAATCGGTCAAAGGTCAAGGTCACAGTGAAGTCAAACATAATTCCATAAATTAATGTGGAGAAATGGAGTATTTTTGCTTCGCTCGACGTTACGAGTTCGTTTTAACTTCGATTTTCATTTTGTCTTCGTTTTTTGCGATCGCTTAGGACGCTTAAAACTCGGTTGTCGAAATTCTGGTAAAAATCGGATGTTTTGGAGACGTTTTAAGTTTGTATAAAAAATATTTCACTCGACGCGTCACGGGTCGTCACGTGGTGCAGCACGCTCGAGCAGACACGTCGTTGAGTCATGTATGGTTTTGCGTGTACGCACTGACGGTGTTTTCAATAAAAATGGTGTTTAAAATTCATTGTTTATCCCAATAAAGGTTATCGTCTCATGCCTGACTCGCTGAGCTGTTGGATTATGTAAAGATTGTTGGTGGATGGCCGAATATTACGGTTTTGTGACTTTGATAAAATAATATTGAATAATTGCGTGGAGAAATGGAGATTTTTTGCTTCGCTCGATGTTACGAGTTCGTTTTAACTTCGATTTTAATTTTGTCTTCAGTTTTTGCGATCGCTTAGGATGCTTAAAACTCGGTTGTCGAAATTCTGGTAAAAATCTGATGTTTTGGAGACGTTTTAAGATTGTATTAAAAATATTTCACTCGCGCGTCACGGGTCGTCACGTGGTGCAGTGCACTTGAGCAGAGGCGGCGTTGATCATGTAAAGGTTTTGCGTGTGCGTGCTGACGGTGTTTTCGATAAAGATGGTGTTTAAAAGTCATTTTTATCCCAATAAAAGTTATCGTCGCATGCCTGACTCGCTAAGCCACGGATTATGTAAAGATTGTTGGTGGATGGCCGAATATTACGGTTTTGTGACTTTGATAAAATAATATAAAATAATTGCGTGGAGAAATGGAGATTTTTGCTTCGGTCGACGTTACGATTTTTGATGGTTTGGGACAGAATCATCGGAGAAACTTCTGGTTTGCGTCGCTACCTTCTCTCGAGACAGCTTTAATTAGACAAGGTCAGAGGTCAAGTTGACGATTTCGTAAGTACCAGTCTATGACTGCTTGTTTGTTTGTTTCTAGGCACGATAACTCGAGAACGGAAGAAGCTACCATTGTCAAATTACACCACGTGATTAACGAGGGTGATGGCTAGTGCTGATTAGATTTTGGTCAAAATCGGTCAAAGGTCAAGGTCACAGTGAGGTCAAACATTCGATTTTTGATGGTTTGGTATTGAATCATCGTAGAAACTTCTGGTTTGCGTCGCTACCTTCTCCAGAGACAGCTTTTATTAGACAAGGTCAGAGGTCAAGTTGACGATTTCATAAGTACCAGTCTATGACTGCTTGTTATTGTGTTTGTTTCTGTGCACGACATCTCAAAAAGTTGTGGACGCATTCGGATGAAATTTTGTGGACATGTTTGGTGTTTGACTAGGACGAATTGATTAGATTTTGGTGAAAATCCGGATCCGGATCTGAGTACTAGAATTTTTAAGTCATTCTTCACCATTGAGAGATAGGGCTTAAAAACTATCTATAGCACAACATCTGAAAAAGTTGTGGACAGATTCGGACGAAACATGGTGGACATGTTGGGTGTGTTGGACGGACAAATTGATTCTATTTTGGTGAAGATCTGATTCAGAATCTGGATACGAGAATTATTTAATTTTAAAAGTGATTCTTCAACATTGAGATAGCACCAAAAACGATATATAGTATGATATTTCAAAAATGTATTGGGCTCGATATGGTCTCTTGAATCAGGCATTACCTAGTGGAGGTATGTCCTCTACTGAGTGTCCTTCTCGTATTAAGCTTTAATCTGAATTTTTAAGACATTCAACAACTTGATGTTTGTAATCATATTGGAGTTTTCAAATCATAAATGAAGTACCTTGAGAGTGCATGATGATGTCACACACTCGAGTAAGCACAGCAATGATGGAAAATGCAATTAAATAGACTGCAAGGGATTCTCTCCACTGACAAGATAAGTCTGTGGGTTCACCCACAAACATCACATTACTTACACAACTGCTTGCGAGTGAAGTCAGCAGAATGAAATGAAGCACAGACCTTGCTGATTGACTCACAATTAACTCATGGTACTTGAATATCATTATCCAAACTATCACTGCCATTGCACAACCCAAAGCAGAAAAAGCAAGCAGTGTGAGAGCCAGAGGATCAGAGAAAGACAGAAACTCCCTTGGCATGGGCAAACATGTGCTGCGCTGTTTATTGGACCACAGGTCTTCAGGACAATTCTGGCATTCCTGAGAATCTGGATGCAAATCAATGTAAAGAAAAGTATAAATCTTGCAAAGGGAAAGCATTGGATATGCACATGCAACACTTTATCCTTGGATTAAAAATAAACAAACCTGTAGTGTTAGAGTAGTGTCCATCAGTGCAAGGAATGCAGTCAAAGCAACAAAAGGGCTCCCCTTTGAGAGAAACTTTCCGAGTTCCTGGCTGACATGGCTCACTGCACACGGAACGAGGGACCTGGAAAACAAGACTGAAATGTATTTGGGAGTCCAGAGCCCTAGCCCCTTTCACACGAACCCCCACTCAATCTCACCTCCGACCACATCTTCTGCACGATTGGCCATTTCATAGACGTGGACGTCTACCATTTTGTCCACGGTTTCCTGTGCACCCAAATTTGAAAAATATTATCTTTAAAATTTGTCTGGGAGGTCAGCGATTCAAACCCCGGACAAGTCATACCAAAGACTTTTAAAGGGTGGTGTTGCTTCCTTGCTTGATAATAAGCATTTAGAAGGTTAAGATCACGAACAATCCCCATCAATGGCATCCATAGAGAGGAGGAAATTCCTCCATTGGAAATGCCCAGCTGATGCCGCGAGAATGCCATTGTTGTGACGGTGCTGATTCCCAGTGTACTCCATGAAGTGATGGCACTTCCACCAATCTCAATGACTGTGTTTTTATCGTGTTGTGTCATGAATTTTTGTTTGCATGTCCATGTGGTATGTGGCAACCCCACGACAAGCCTAAGATAATGCACAAAAAAAAGAAAAAAAAGTAATTAATGGAATTAGTTTTGTGGTGACTTTCATTAACTTTGAAAACGTATTTGACAGTATGAAGAGGGATGTGATGTGGAATACATCAGAAGACTATTCAGGTCAGGTATGGGAGCATGTGCCAGAACGGCGGATCGCTGCGTCCACTTTCCACCGGTACTCCAGGGGCCTCCGTCTGGCCATCCCCCAGGCAAATGCCAGGCCCATCCCCATCTCCTTGAGATGATGGTCAACCTGCTGCAACCACGAGGCAGGTGGTCGACCCACTGGCCTCCTCCACTCATGAGACTCTCTCGCTGAGAGAATCTGGTGAGCAGGATCAGCCTCAGGTAAACGAGCCACATGTCCATGCAGCTGCAACTGATGCACACTGACGATGCAGGTAACAAATCTCATCCGAGTCTCTCTCAGCAACCGCTCGTTGGACACAAAATCCGACCAGCGATTGCCAAGGATTCTCTGAAGAGACCTGGTACCAAAGGAATTAAGTCTCCGTCAAAGAATCCTTGGTCAGAGTCCAAGTCTCGCAATCATAGAGCAAGACTGGAAGTACCAAGGACCTGAAGACTCGGACTTTCGTCCTCCCGCACAGGTACCGGCAGCGCCACACCCCATGATCCAGTGAATCCATGACTCCGCAGGCCCGACCCAGACATCTATTGACCTCTGCCTCACAGCCAGGAGAGACATGAATATCACTGCCAAGGTAAGTGAATCTCTCCACGACCTCAATATCCTCACCACAAACAGACACAGACAGGACAGCAGCATCCAAGATGTCACCGAAAGCCTGGATCTTAGTTTTGACCCAACAAACCCGTAATCCCAGTGGCTCCGACTCCTCATTCAGCACCTCGAGAGCCCCCAAAAGGATGTCTAAAGTCTCCGCAAAGATGACTGCATCATCTGCAAAATCAAGGTCAGAGATCTTGACATTCCCAAACGATGCACCGCAGCTTGATCTCTCCGACATCCTCCCTAAAATCCAGTTCATACAAGTGCTGAAAAGTGTGGGGGCCAGTACACACCCCCTGACGAACTCCAGTAACAACTGGAAATAAGTCAGAGGCGGTACCACCACACTTCACATCACTCTCAGTACCAGAGTAGAGTTCAGACATCAGATCGATCAGTTTTGGTGGCACCCCACGAAGACCAAGAATTCTCCAGAGGACATCCCGATTCACTGAATCGAACGCTTTACAGAGATCAACATAGGCTGCAAGCAGCCCCTGCCGAAACTCTCGTCTGCGTTCGGTGAGGACACGAAGGGCAAGGATACGGTTAATCGTTGACCTCTTTGGTGTAAAGCCTGACTGCTCTGGACGCTGGTGCTCAAGCAGATGGTGGCGAACCCCATCAATAATTATCCGAGCAAAGACCTTGCCCGGCACTGAGAGCAGCGTCACCCCTCGGTAGTTGTTGCAGTCTTGGCGATCACCCTTTCCTTTCCAGAGAGGAACAACAAGGCCCCTCTTCCAGTCAGTTGGGATGATGCCTGTGTTCCAGGCAGAGCACAAAACTGCATGCAACGACACGAGTGCAGCATTTCCACCAGCCTTGAGAAGTTCAGCATGGATGCCACAGATCCCTGGAGCTTTGCCCCGTTTCAACTGGTTCACCGCCGCCCGTATTTCCACAAGCGAAGGTGGACCACAGTTGATTCGAGGGTCAGCAACAGGGATTGTAACACCCTTGACGTCCAACTCGACAGCTGGGGGATCAGCCTGGTACAACCGCTCAAAGTAACTGGCCCAGCGGGCCTTCACTTCAGACTCCTCTGTCAAGAGCCTACCACTCTCTGCTCTAACTGCAGTGCTCCGAGGGATGGGCTTGGATGAATGCAATGTGCGAATTCCCCAGTAAGCGGGATGAGAATCACCTGTCCACAGGTGATGCTCTACCCCCTCACAGATTCCTCGCACATAGGCCTCCTTGTCCACCCTCAGTGCATGTACAGTTCTACGCCTCAGCTCCCTGAACAGCTCAGCTCTGCCATTCAGCCTGGCCCTGCGACTCTGGTCAATGGTATCCAGTGTCCCTTGAGAGGCAAAATTCTTCTTTGCCCTGTGGTGAGTTCCAAGACATCCACCGGCAACATCAAGGACGGTGGTCTTGAAGGCACTCCACAACTCTTAAGGACCCCCCAAAGCACCCAGATCCCCCAAATGTCCACTCAGCCTGTTCGCAAACTCCTCAGCTACTCTCTCATCCCTGAGCTTGGCAACATCCAGCCTCGGCTGGGATGGTACCATTCTCCAGGATTTAAGGTGCAGCTTTAGAGTTGCAACAACAAGCCTGTGGTCAGTATTGAGGAACTGAGCACGCCGGTAGACCCTGCAGTTCTGGATCATCCTCCAACGACAGTCAATGAGGACATGGTCAATCTCCTTTGCCACACCGCCATCGTTGGAATACCATGTCTAGCGATGAGCTTGTGGGCGCTGAAACCATGAACCAGCCACCCTAAGTCCATGACTTCTTGCAAAGTCAATGAACGTAGTGCTATTCTGGTTCATAGTTCCTGACCCATGGGGACCAACACACACCTCATAACCATCCCTATCAGTTCCACTCGATGCATTGAAATCCCCCAAGACTAGAAGTGTATCTCGTCTGGGGCACTGATCAACCACAGACTCGAGCGTGGCGTAGAATGCATCCTTCACGGTGAGATCACTCGCCTCAGTCAGAGCATAAACAGAGACCAGGGAAATGACACCTAAGGAGTGACGAATCCTTAATCTCATAATATGCTCGTTGACCGGTGTTACCTCAATTATCATTGGGGTCAGCTTATTGGACACACCTACAGCAACTCCTTGGGTATGGTAACCATCAGAGCGACCAGACCAATAGTAGGTGTAACCACCCACCATTATCTCGCCGCAATCCGGTCTCCGAACCTCAGAGAGAGCTGCAATCCCGATGTCCAAACGCTTGAGCTCAGATGATAACAGAGACAGGTGATCATCCTCTCTTGGGGATAGGACATTCCAGGCACCCACCCGAAGGGACCGCCTCAGGTTAACCCAAGGAGACCGCCGTCTGATGGACGACGCCTCAGCACCACTCCGACACACTCTCCCGCAATCTGACCCAGGGATGTTACCCCGTGGTTTCCCTCCTATCATCAAAGATTGGGGGTCCCGAAGGCTTTTCCCCAATCCCGTCATCCGGTGAGCTGCCCTGCGAAGGGATGCTGCACAGGAGGTACTCCCACGGAGTGGGTTTTCAGATTTTTTTGTGTTTTGCGGAATGAAGGGTTTTACAGTGGCTGGAGTGCAAATCCTGCCACCAACCTCCTAATAAAAAAAAGTAACCCAACTGCAGGAGGACGTCCGCAGACACAGTTGGGCACTAGATATGGATGGCCGTTGGCTCACAAGGAGCTCCTGCGCCCTTTGACAGGTTTTGTTTTTAATCCTGCTGGGTGTCCATATCCAAACACCCTCCTCACCAGAAAACCTGGTGGGGGAGACGGTTTAGTCGCCAACAACCCGACCATGGAACAGGTTAGTACAGCTTTACATGGTACCTGTAGCAGGTAACAGATCTAACCTGACCTGACAAATGAATACCCGGAAACATCGACAGAATGATAAAGAATATAGACAGTGGATACAAATGCAGTGTGATCTGTCACGGAAAGCAGATACCAGAATTTGAAGTAACAACAGGAGTCAGACAGGGATGCATGCTGTCTCTACCATTGTTTGTACTTGAATTGGATTGGGTAGTAAGGAGGACTACTGAACATGGTACTGGGTTGACCCTTCTTGCTCAAATGTGTAAGTGGCACAGTGATTGCCACATAAGTAGGAATGGAGTACCAATATTACCCAATATAATCTTCGATTTTTCAAGTACAGTATATTGATTAGTCTGGTCTGTAATCCTATGTGTTTGTTACTTGCAAAATCGAAGATTCGCAAGTATATTGGTTGGTCTGGACTTTGATTCTGTCTGTCTGTCTGTTTATTTGTTTGTCTGGATGTCAATTGCCTACAGGTCACAATTTAAAAGAAATCTTCACGAAACTCCACCAAATGGTAAAGTTGGTCATAAGCAAGAAGCTCATTGAATTTTGAGGTCAAAAGGTCAACCTTGGCCAACAGATCAATAACTTAAAGGTGCAGTTTCTAAAATCTTCAATTTTCATCCAATTGACTGAAATTTGAACAGAAATTGCATAATTGGTCACTGAATTCAACCACTTTTTATTTTAAGATCATTTTAGGCAAAAAGGTAAACTTAGACCGAATTTCTAAAATTGTCAATTTTCATCTGATTGGCTTGAAATTTAAGGAGTATTTGCATATTTGGTCATTGAATTCAACCACCCATTATTTATATGGTCAATTTTTTTTCGGGATTTTGCAACTATCGTGCTATGCATGACGCCTTTCTTGCAAGTATATTGGTTGGTCTAGTCTGTGATTCTGTCTGTTTGTCTGTTTATCTGTCTGTCTGTTTGTTTGGCTGTATATCAATCGCATACAAGTCACAATTTTAAACTGCTCTGCACAAAACTTCACAAAATAGTAGGATTTGTCATAAGCAAGAAGACTATTGATTTTGAAGTCAAAATATCACCATAGGCCAAGGTCAACAACTTTGTGGACTATCTGAAATCATCAATTTTCATCCGATTGACTTGAAATTTGAAGAGGACTTGCATATCAGGTCATTGAATTCAATTGCCAATTGTTTTTAAGGTCAAATGTTTTAGGGATTTTGAAAGTATCGTATACTGCACAACTTCTTTCTTGTTATTTGCAAAATCAAAGATTTTTCAAGTATATTAGTCCGTCGATTTTATGACTTGGCGAAATATTTTTTTTTGACAAGTATGTTGGTCTGTATTCATATCTGTCTGTATTTTTATTGCTTGGCAAAAAAAAAATTCGCCAAGTATGTTGGTCTATAGTGTTTGTCTGTTTGTTTGCTTGTAACACAATTTTGGCCACAGTTTTCAAGTAATCGTTCTGAATTTTTTTTTTCGTGTTTAGGTGATTGGCCAAGGATAGCAACGCTTAATTTTGGTGAAAGTCCGAATTCGTATCTGGGATTTATTTAATTTTAAAATTATTCTTCACCATTGAGAGATGGGGCAAAAGAGATATTGCATGACATCTCAAAAAGTTGTGGACGGATTCAGATGAAACTTGGACAAGTTGGGTATGTGACAAGGACTAATTGATTCGACTTTGGTGAAGATCCGAATCCGGATATGAGAATTTTTAAAAGTGATTCTTCACCATCCATTAAGAGATGGGGCCAAAACCAATGAAAAGCATGATATCTCAAAAAGTTGTAGATGAGTTATGACAAAACTAGGTGGATGAGTTGGTTAGGTCACAGGAACAAGCCGATTCAATTTTGGTTAAGGTCCGGATGCAGATCCGACCTGTCAGTGGAAAACAAAATGTAAACTTGGGATGTGCTCTGCCGAGTGCCGTTCCGTTTCGCCAAGTTGTCATTCTCAGTGATTTTTACTTGGCAAAATATTTTTTTTTTGCCAATTATGTTCGTCTGTAGCATTTGTCTATCTGTCTGTTTGCCTGTCTCTTTGTCACACAATTTTTGGCCACAGTTTTCAAGCAATTGTTCTGAAATTTTTTGTGTGTGTAGTTGACCGGCCAAGGACGGCAACACTTAATTTCAGTGAATATCCAAATCCGGATATTCATACGATAATTTTTATGTGATTCTTCACTATTGAGAGATAGGGCCAAAAACGATATATCGCACAATATCTCAAAAGGTTAATGATGGATTCCACAGAAACTTTGTGGACAGATTGGGTGTGTGAAAAGGATTAATAGGTTCAATTTTGGTGAATATCCGAATCCAGATCCGGATTCGAGAATTTTTCAAGTGATTCTGCACCTTTGAGAAATAGGGCCAAACACGATATTTAGCATGATATTTTTAAAAGTTGTGGATGACTTTTGACAAAACGAAGTGGAAGAGTTGGTTAGGAGACAGGAACAAGCTCATTTGATTTTGGTTAAGGTCCAGATTCAGATCCGATCTTTTAGTGGGATGCAAAATTTAAACTGTTCTGCTTGGGAGAGGGATGCGGAATACCGAGTGTTGTTCCGTTTTGCCAAGTGTCACTCTATGAGTGAATTTTCCTTTAGATTTCGTTAGTATATTGATGACTTCCCTCCTCTGTGTGTTTGTTACATACGAAATCTAAAGATTTCGAAAGTATATTGATGACTTCCGTCATCTGTTTGTGTGTTTGTTTGTTTGTGTGTGTGTTTGTTTGTTTGTGTGTGTGTTTGTTTGTTTGTGTGTAGGCACGATAACTCGAGAACTGAAGAAGCTACCAATGTCAAATTACACCACGTGATTCAGGAGGGTGGTGGCTTGCGCTGATTAGATTTTGGTCAATGTCGGTCAAAGGTCAAGGTCACAGTGAGGTCAAACATAATTCCGTAAATTCATGTGGAGGAATGTAGTATTTTTGCTTTCCTCAACGTTACGAGTTCGTTTTAACTTCAATTTTAATTTTGTCTTCGGTTTTTGTGATCGCTTAGGACGCTTAAAACTCGATTTTTGAAATTCTGGTAAAATCTGATGTTTTGGAGACGTTTTAAGATTGTACAAAAAATATTTCACTCGACGCGTCACGGGTCCTCACGTGATGCAGTGCGCTCGAGCAGACGCGTCGTTGACCCACGTGAAGGTTTTCCATGTGCGAGCTGACGGTGTTTTCGATAAAGATGGTGTTTAAAAGTCATTTTTTTTATCCCAATAAAGGTTATCGTCGCATGCCTGACTCACTGAGCTGTCGGATTATATAAAGATCGTTGGTGGATGGGCGAATATTACGGTTTTGTGACTTTGATAAAATAAAATAAAATAATTGCGTGGAGAAATGGAGATTTTAGCTTCGGTCGACGTTACGATTTTTGATGGTTTGGTACAGAATCATCGTAGAAACTTCTGGTTTGCGTCGCTACCTTCTCCAGAGACAGCTTTTATTAGACAAGGTCAGAGGTCAAGTTGACAATTTCATAAGTACCAGTCTATGACTGCTTATTACTTACGAAATCTAAAGATTTCGAAAGTATATTGATGACTTCCGTCCTCTGTTTGTGTGTTTGTTTGTTTGTTACTTACGAAATCAAAGGTTTCGCTCGTATATTGATGACTTCCGTTTCTGTTTGTTTGTTTGTAGGCATGATAACTCGAGAACGGAAGAAGCTACCAATGTCAAATTACACCACGTGATTCAGGAGCGTGATGGCTAGTGCTGTTTAGATTTTGGTCAAAAGCGGTCAAAGGTCAAGGTCACAGTGAGGTCAAACATCCAAAAAATGATAACTCGAGAACGGAAGAAGCTACCAATGTCAAATTACACCACGTCATTCAGGAGGGTGGTGGCTAGCGCTGATTAGATTTGGTCAAAATTGGTCAAAGGTCAAGGTCACAGTGATGTCAAATATTCGATTTTTGATGGTTTGGTACAGATAACTTCAACGGAAGAAGCTACCAATGTCAAATTACATGACGTGATTCAGGAGGAGGATGACAAGTGCTGATTAGATTTTGGTCAAAATCGGTCAAAGGTCAAGGTCACAGTGAGGTCAAACATCCAAAACATTCAATTTTTGATGGTTTGGTACAGAATCATCGAAGAAACTTCTGGTTTGCGTAGCTACCTTCTCCAGAGACAGCTTTTATAAGACAAGGTCAGAGGTCAAATTGACGATTTCGTAAGTACCGGTCTATGACTGCTTGTTTGTTTGTTTGTTGGCATGATAACTCGAGAACGGAAGAAGCTGCCAATGTCAAATTACATGAAGTGATTCAGGAGGATGATAACAAGTGCTGATTAGATTTTGATCGAAATCGGTCAAAGGTCAAGGTCACAGTGAGGTCAAACATCCAAAACATTCAATTTTTGATGGTTTGGTACAGAATCGTCGAAGAAACTTCTGGTTTGCGTCGATACCTTCTCCAGAGACAGCTTTTATGAGACAAGGTCAGAGGTCAAGTTGACAATTTCGGAAGTACCAGTCTATGACTGCTTGTTACTGAGGAAATCTAAAGATTTCTTAAGTATATTGATGACTTCCGTTTCTGTTTGCTTGTTTGTTTGTTTGTTTGTAGGCACGATAACTCGAAAACGGAAGAAGCTACCAATGTCAAATTACACCACGTGATTCAGGAGGGTGATGGCTAGTGCTGCTTAGATTTTGGTCAAAATCGGTCTAAGGTCAAGGTCACAGTGAGGTCAAATATTCGATTTTTGAGGGTTTGGTACAGATAACTTGAGAACGGAAGAAGCTACCAATGTCACATTACACCACCTGATTCAGGAGGGTGATTGCTAGTGCTGTTTAGATTTTGGTCAAAATCGGTCAAAGGTCAAGGTCACAGTGAGGTCAAACATCCAAAAAAATGATAACTCGAGAAAGGAAGAAGCTACCAATGTCAAATTACACCAATTGATTCAGGAGTGTCGTGGCAAGCTCTGATTACATTTTGGTCAAAATCGGTCAAAGGTCAAGGTCACAGTGAGGTAAAACATCCAAAACATTCGATTTTTGATGGTTTGGTACAGAATCATCGTAGAAACTTCTGGTTTGCTTCGCTACCTTCTCCAGAGATCGCTTTGATGAGACAAGGTCAGAGGTCAAGTTGACGATTTCGTAAGTACCAGTCTATGACTGCTTGTTTGTTTCTTTCTGTGTTTGTTTGTAGGCATGATAACTCGAGAACGGAAGAAGCTACCAATGTCAAATTACACCACGTGATTCAGGAGGGTGATGCCTAGTGCTGCTTAGATTTTGGTCAAAATCGGTCAAAGGTCAAGGTCACAGTGAGGTCAAACATTATTCCGTAAATTCATGTGGAGAAATGGAGTATTTTTGCTTCGCTCGACGTTACGAGTTCGTTTTAACCTCAATTTTAATTTTGTCTTCGGTTTTTGCGATCGCTTATGATGCTTAAAACTCGTTTGTCGAAATTCTGGTAAAAATCCGATGTTTTGGCGACGTTTTCAGATTGTATAAAAAATATTTCACTCGCTGTGTCACGGGTCGTCACGTGATGCAGTGCGCTCGAGTAGACGCATTGTTGAGTCACGTAAAAGTTTTCCGTGTGCGTGCTGATGGTGTTTTCGATAAAGATGGTGTTTAAAAGTCATTTTTTTATCCCAATAAAGGTTATCGTCGCATGCCTGACTCGCTAAGCCATCGGATTATGTAAAGATTGTTGGTGGATGGCCAAATATTACGGTTTTGTGACTGATAAAATAATATAAAATAATTGCGTGGAGAAATGGAGATTTTTGCTTCCGTCGACGTTACGATTTTTGATGGGTTGGTACAGAATCATCATAGAAACTTCTGGTTTGCGTCCCTACCTTCTCTCGAGACAGCTTTTATTAGACAAGGTCAGAGGTCAAGTTGACGATTTCGTAAGTACCAGTCTATGACTGCTTGTTTGTTTGTTTGTGTGTTTGTTTGTCGGCACGATAACTCGAGAACGGAAGAAGCTACCAATGTCAAATTACACCACGTGATTCAGGAGGGTGATGCTTAGCGCTGTTTAGATTTTGGTCAAAATCGGTCAAAGGTCAAGGTCACAGTGAAGTCAAACATTATTCCGTAAATTCATGTGGAGAAATGGAGTATTTTTGCTTCGCTCGACGTTACGAGTTCGTTTTAACTTTGATTTTAATTTTGTCTTCGGTTTTTGCGATCGCTTAGGACGCTTAAAACTCGGTTGTCGAAATTCTGGTAAAAATCGGCATTACGGTAAAAATTCTGGTAAAATTTTTCTGGTAAAAATTCTTACAATTCTGGTAAAAAACGGCATTACGCGCTCATTGGGTCATGTCTATCATCTCAGTAGATATGACCTAATAATAAGTCTCGAAGTCTGTCCATCCGTCCGTCAGTACGTCCGTCTGTCCACAATCAAACCGAGTGGAGACAAATAACCAATAGTGGAATGGATAGAGGTCGATGAGACATGCACGACGATATAACTTTCAAGGTCGTCCAAGGTCGAGCTCAATGTCACGAGGCTGTCAAAGTTGCGAAAATCGTCGATTTCAAATCGTATCTCATCCGTCATTTATCAAGAGAGATCAAATGTTATTAGTGATTCAGATACTCCGGACTATTATCTCGAACAACAAGAGCAATTTTTTTGAAATTTGCTCTCGTTCTGATTTTATAGCCCTTCAAACTTCGCTCTGATTCCCCGTATGGGCCGTTCATAAAGTACATACAAAACAAAAGGTATTAAATTAAGAACCGGAACTCTCCGAGACAAATATTATATTTGAAGCTTTTGTCAGATTTAACTAAAACAATGGAACACAAGTTTACATGCACACTTACTTTCATTTATGACATTAACGTTGTCTTGAATGTCAATTTGTACTTTTATTTTCATAAATGACGTGATGTGATGTTAAAAGAAAAAGGTAAATTACACCGCTAGGGACTGTATCGTCATGGCTTACAAACATCGGTTCATAAGGAACTACTGGCTTTGCAAGCGATTAGCGATGTATGATATGAGGGGGTGGGTGGTTTAAAGCCCGCGTACGGCCTGAGACAGGGGTGGGTGGTACGACGGCTGCGTACATACTTTATCAAAGTGGTGTCGGACTACATGAAAGCGTTTCAGAAGATGAAGGTGAGCCTGTCGTCATCGCGAGGAGGAAAAATATCCCGGTTCACAGGAACATTTTCGACGTCATGTTGAATCCGTGGACGTCAATAATTGTTCCATATTACTGTATTACCGTAGTTAATAATTACTGATGCATTTGAGATAAATCTACAGTTCGTTGTAATCTTCAAGTATTGTGATGTGATATGAGACACATATGGGGGTGGGTGGGTGGTCACTAGCCTCCATACAGAGGGGGTGGGTGGGTGGTCACTAGCCTCCATACAGAGGGGGTGGGTGGGTGGTCACTAGCCTCCATACAGAGGGGGTGGTTGGGTGGTCACTAGCCTCCATACAGAGGGGGTGGGTGGGTGGTCACTAGCCTACATACAGAGGGGGTGGGTGGTTGGGTGGTCACTAGCCTACATACAGAGGGGGTGGGTGGGTGGTCACTAGCCTACATACAGAGGGGGTGGGTGGGTGGTCACTAGCCTACATACAGAGGGGGTGGGTGGTTGGGTGGTCACTAGCCTACATACAGAGGGGTGTGTGGTTGGGTGGTCACGAGCCTACATACAGAGGGGGTGGGTGGGGGTCAGGAGCCTACATACAGAGGGGGTGGGTGGGGGTCACGAGCCTACATACAGGGGGGGGGGGGGGGGGTCACTAGCCTACTTACAGAGGGGGTGGGTGGGGGTCACTAGCCTACTTACAGAGGGGGGGGGTGGGGGACGCTAGCCTACTTACAGGGGGGGTGGGGGGGGGCAACTAGCCTACATACAGGGGGGGTGGGTGGGGGTCACTAGCCTACATACAGAGGGGGTGGGTGGTTGGGTGGTCACTAGCCTACATACAGAGGGGTGTGTGGTTGGGTGGTCACGAGCCTACATACAGAGGGGTGTGTGGTGGGTGGTCACGAGCCTACATACAGAGGGGGTGGGTGGGGGTCACGAGCCTACATACAGAGGGGTGGGTGGGGGTCACTAGCCTACATTACAGAGGGGGTGGGTGGGGGTCACTAGCCTACTTACAGAGGGGGTGGGTGGGGGTCACTAGCCTACTTACAGAGGGGGTGGGTGGGGGTCACTAGCCTACATACAGAGGAGGTGTGTGTGGGTCACTAGCCTACATACAGAGGGGTGGGTGGGGGTCACTAGCCTACATACAGAGGGGTGGGTGGGGGTCACTGGCCTACATACAGAGGGGGTGGGTGGGGGTCACTAGCCTACATACAGAGGGGGTGGGTGGGGGTCACTAGCCTACATACAGAGGGGTGGGTGGGGGTCACTAGCCTACATACAGAGGGGGTGGGTGGGGGTCACTAGCCTACATACAGAGGGGTGGGTGGGGGTCACTAGCCTACATACAGAGGGGGTGGGTGGGGGTCACTAGCCTACATACAGAGGGGGTGGGTGGGGGTCACGAGCCTACATACAGAGGGGTGGGGGGGGGGCACTAGCCTACATACAGAGGGGGAGGGCGGGGTGCACGAGCCTACATACAGAGGGGTCGGTGGGGGTCACTCGCCTTCATACAGAGGGGGTGGGTGGGGGTCACTAGCCTACATACAGAAGGGTGGGTGGGGGTCACTAGCCTACATACAGAGGGGTGGGTGGGGGTCACTACCCTACATACAGAGGGGTGGGTGGGGGTCACTAGCCTACATACAGAGAGGGTGGGTGGGGGTCACTAGCCTATATACAGAGGGGGTGGGTGGGGGTCACTACCCTACATACAGAGGGGGTGGGTGGGGGTCACTAGCCTACATACAGAGGGGGTGGGTGGGGGTCACTAGCCTACATACAGAGGGGGTGGGTGGGGGTCACTAGCCTACATACAGAGAGGGTGGGTGGGGGTCACTAGCCTACATACAGAGGGGGTGGGTGGGGGTCACTACCCTACATACAGAGGGGTTGGGTGGGGGTCACTAGCCTACATACAGAGGGGGTGGGTGGGGGTCACTAGCCTACATACAGAGAGGGTGGGTGGGGGTCACTAGCCTACATACAGAGGGGGTGGGTGGGGGTCACTAGCCTACATACAGAGGGTGTGGGTGGTGGTCACTAGCCTACTACATTCAGGGGGGTGGGTGGGGGTCACTAGCCTACATAGAGAGGGGGTGGGTGGGGGTCACTAGCCTACATAGAGAGGGGTGTGTGGGGGTCACTAGCCTACATAGAGAGGGGGTGTGTGGGGGTCACTAGCCTACATAGAGAGGGGGTGGGTGGGGGTCAGTAGCCTACATAGAGAGGGGGTGGGTGGCGGTCACTAGCCTACATACAGAGGGGTGGGTGGGGGTCACTAGCCTACATTCAGGGGGTGGGTGGGGGTCACTAGCCTACATAGGGAGGGGGTGGGTGGGGGTCACTAGCCTACATACAGAGGGGGTGGGTGGGGGTCACTAGCCTACATACAGAGAGGGTGGGTGGGGGTCACTAGCCTATATACAGAGGGGGTGGGTGGGGGTCACTACCCTACATACAGAGGGGGTGGGTGGGGGTCACTAGCCTACATAGAGAGGGGGTGGGTGGGGGTCACGAGCCTACATACAGAGGGGTGGGTGGGGGTCACTAGCCTACATACAGAGGGGGTGGGTGGGGTTCACGAGCCTACATACAGAGGGGGTCGGTGGGGGTCACTCGCCTTCATACAGAGGGGGTGGGTGGGGGTCACTAGCCTACATACAGAAGGGTGGGTGGGGGTCACTAGCCTACATACAGAGGGGGTGGGTGGGGGTCACTACCCTACATACAGAGGGGGTGGGTGGGGGTCACTAGCCTACATACAGAGAGGGTGGGTGGGGGTCACTAGCCTATATACAGAGGGGTGGGTGGGGGTCACTACCCTACATACAGAGGGGGTGGGTGGGGGTCACTAGCCTACATACAGAGGGGGTGGGTGGGGGTCACTAGCCTACATACAGAGGGGGTGGGTGGGGGGCACTAGCCTACATACAGAGAGGGTGGGTGGGGGTCACTAGCCTACATACAGAGGGGGTGGGTGGGGGGCACTACGCTACATACAGAGGGGTTGGGTGGGGGTCACTAGCCTACATACAGAGGGGGTGGGTGGGGGTCACTAGCCTACATACAGAGGGGGTGGGTGGGGGTGACTAGCCTACATACAGAGGGGGTGGGTGGCGGGCACTAGGCTACATACAGAGGGGGTGGGTGGGGGTCACTAGCCTACATTCAGGGGGTGGGTGGGGGTCACTAGCCTACATAGAGAGGGGGTGGGTGGGGGTCACTAGCCTACATAGAGAGGGGGTGGGTGGGGGTCACTAGCCTACATACAGAGGGGTGGGTGGGGGTCACTAGCCTACATACAGAGGGGGTGGGTGGGGGCCACTAGCCTACATACAGAGGGGGTGGGTGGTGGTCACTAGCCTACATTCAGGGGGGTGGGTGGGGGTCACTAGCCTACATAGAGAGGGGGTGGGTGGGGGTCACTAGCCTACATAGAGAGGGGGTGGGTGGGGGTCACTAGCCTACATACAGAGGGGTGGGTGGGGGTCACTAGCCTACATAGAGAGGGGGTGGGTGGGGGTCACTAGCCTACATAGAGAGGGGTGGGTGGGGGTCACTAGCCTACATACAGAGGGGTGGGTGGGGTTCACGAGCCTACATACAGAGGGGGTGGGTGGGGGTCACTCGCCTACATACAGAGGGGTGGGTGGGGGTCACTAGCCTACATACAGAGGGGTGGGTGGGGGTCACTAGCCTACATTCAGGGGGTGGGTGGGGGTCACTAGCCTACATTCAGGGGGGTGGGTGGGGGTCACTAGCCTACATAGAGAGGGGTTGGGTGGAGGTCACTAGCCTACATACAGAGGGGTGGGGGGGGGCCACGACCCTACATACAGAGGGGGTGGGTGGGGTTCACGAGCCTACATACAGAGGGGGTGGGTGGGGGTCACTCGCCTTCATACAGAGGGGGTGGGTGGAGTCACTCGCCTACATACAGAGGGGGTGGGTGGGGGTCACTAGCCTACATACAGAGGGGGTGGGTGGGGGTCACTACCCTACATACAGAGGGGTGGGTGGGGGTCACTAGCCTACATACAGAGGGGTGGGTGGGGGTCACTAGCCTACATACAGAGGGGTGGGTGGGGGTCACTAGCCTACATACAGAGGGGGTGGGTGGGGGTCACTAGCCTACATACAGAGGGGGTGGGTGGGGGTCACTAGCCTACATACAGAGGGGTGGGTGGGGGTCACTAGCCTACATACAGAGGGGGTGGGTGGGGGTCACTACCCTACATACAGAGGGGGTGGGTGGGGGTCACTAGCCTACATACAGAGGGGTGGGTGGGGGTCACTAGCCTACATACAGAGGGGTGGGTGGGGGTCACTAGCCTACATACAGAGGGGGTGGGTGGGGGTCACTAGCCTACATACAGAGGGTTGGTTGGGGTCACTACCCTACATACAGAGGGGGTGGGTGGGGGTCACTAGCCTACATAGAGAGGGGTGGGTGGGGGTCACTAGCCTACATACAGAGGGGTGGGTGGGGGTCACTAGCCTACATAGAGAGGGGGTGGGTGGGGGTCACTAGCCTACATACAGAGGGGGTGGGTGGGGGTCACTAGCCTACATACAGAGGGGTGGGTGGGGGTCACTAGCCTACATACAGAGGGGTGGGTGGGGGTCACTAGCCTACATTCAGGGGGTGGGTGGGGGTCACTAGCCTACATAGAGAGGGGGTGGGTGGGGGTCACTAGCCTACATAGAGAGGGGGTGGGTGGGGGTCACTAGCCTACATACAGAGGGGTGGGTGGGGGTCACTAGCCTACATAGAGAGGGGTGGGTGGGGGTCACTAGCCTACATAGAGAGGGGTGGGTGGGGGTCACTAGCCTACATACAGAGGGGTGGGTGGGGGTCACTAGCCTACATACAGGGGGGGTGGGTGGGGTTCACGAGCCTACATACAGAGGGGGTGGGTGGGGGTCACTCGCCTACATACAGAGGGGGTGGGTGGGGGTCACTAGCCTACATTCAGGGGGTGGGTGGGGGTCACTAGCCTACATTCAGGGGGTGGGTGGGGGTCACTAGCCTACATAGAGAGGGGGTGGGTGGGGGTCACTAGCCTACATAGAGAGGGGTTGGGTGGAGGTCACTAGCCTACATACAGGGGGGGGGGGGGGGGCCACTACCCTACATACAGGGGGGGGGGGGGGGGTCCACGAGCCTACATACAGAGGGGGTGGGTGGGGGTCACTCGCCTTCATACAGAGGGGGTGGGTGGAGTCACTCGCCTACATACAGAGGGGGTGGGTGGGGGTCACTAGCCTACATACAGAGGGGGTGGGTGGGGGTCACTACCCTAGATACAGAGGGGGTGGGTGGGGGTCACTAGCCTACTTACAGAGGGGGTGGGTGGGGGTCACTAGCCTACATACAGAGGGGGGGGGTGGGGGGGACTAGCCTACATACAGAGGGGTGGGTGGGGGTCACTAGCCTACATACAGAGGGGTGGGTGGGGGTCACTACCCTACATACAGAGGGGGTGGGTGGGGGGTCACTAGCCTACATACAGAGGGGGTGGGTGGGGGTCACTAGCCTACATACAGAGGGGGTGGGTGGGGGTCACTAGCCTACATACAGAGGGTTGGTTGGGGTCACTACCCTACATACAGAGGGGGTGGGTGGGGGTCACTAGCCTACATACAGAGAGGGTGGGTGGGGGTCACTAGCCTTCATACAGAGGGGGTGTGTGGGGGTCACTACCCTACATACAGAGGGGGTGGGTGGGGGTCACGAGCCTACATACAGAGGGGGTGGGTGGGGGTCACTAGCCTACATACAGAGAGGGTGGGTGGGGGTCACTAGCCTACATACAGAGGGGGTTGGGTGGTTTTGAAACCCGGAAGTAGAGCGTACGTACTTTATGAACGGCCCCTATTGCAGTCTCGCACAGAGTCACTTACTTTCCACCTCACGCAGAAATGACCGGCACTCCCGCTCGGGGGTATTTTTTTAATGTCAATTTCAATCCTGTCTTCACTTGTGGTGACGGTTAAGTATGCTTAATACTCGGTTGTCGAAATTCTGGTAAAAATCGGATGTTTTCTGAGATTTATGTCGGGTGTCATATCTGAGGCTTAACTGAAGATTATGCTAATGAGGGGGATTGTAACACACGGCATTACGCGCTCGTTTTAAAGTCAATTTGCATGTTAATCATATCCATGTTTGGGACAGTGCATGTTGAACAAGATTTTACTGACAACTTTAAATTTTATTGATATGAGAACATTTAGTAGACTGAATGTTCATTCCACCAAAATATATATTTAATTTCCAATACATTATGAGTAGTTCACAATATGTGCTGTTTGAAAATTGCAGTCTATGCCAAATGTCAATCATGTATCGGTTGGCTGCTGCTGCCATAGAGATTAGCTGGGGTGAGTTAGCAATTGCACTTCAGAAATTTGTTGAATCCACGGCATGTATTTTCACATACTAGTTTATAGATTAATTAAAAGTATAAGATAAATTAACTTGTCAACTTGATCTGCTGTAGGATTCACCTTTTGTGGCTCTTAACCGTCAAGTTGACGATTTCGTAAGTACCAGTCTATGACTGCTTGTTTGTCTGTTTGTTTGTCCACACAGAACTTTAGTGTTTTTCTCTGCAACCGCTTGTCAGATTGAGATAAAATTTTCACCATAGGAGCGACTACTCATATGGAATGTTTTATTGATAATAATATCAAAGATCACGTGATGTGGCAGTCATGTTGGAAAAACGGAAAAAAATGTTGTACCTCTGTATCTCAAACTGCACCAAGGACAAAAAAAATGAAAATTGGCAAATGGTAAGTACTCTTGAGGAATGTGATTTTTGTAGATGTCATATGTGCCTTCATTATGCCGTCATAATTGCATATGAAGAACGCTACATCTGATCAGTATGAAAAGTTTTGAGGGTCATCTCAGGATAAAATGGTCCACATGAAAAAAAAAAAATATTGATGATGTCATCGGTCACATGATTCAGCAGCCATGTTGTTTAAAAAAAAAAACCTTCAAAAATCTTCTCTGAAGTAGCTCAACGGAGAGGCAAAAGTTTATATGTATGACTGCCTTTCGATGAAGAACAAACATTCATACATTTGACATCATATGTCATATTGTTTGGCAGCCATATTAGATTTACCCTAAAATCAAGAAATATTTTCTTCTCCAGAATGGCTGGACAGATCGAGGGGATATTTCACACAAATGTTCTCCAAGCCTTGGGGATACAAGGGTATTCATTAATAATTGATGTCACATGGTCTGGCAGCGTGGCAGTACATGTGGCAATTCTGGTACATAGCCTCTACCCTTGCCAATAATTCCAGACAACCTCCTTATGGTATACCATGGTAACAGTGCTCTTGAAGGCACTGGCTAAATGTCTGGAGGATCTCGTGGTAAGTTGGTACCCTAGAGGTGTAGTGTGGATGGTTCTCAGATGTGAGGACATGCTTTTGCACTCACCAACCCAACTAGGGAAGGTGGAACTCTTTCACTTTGGTAGGCAGTCCACCAAGTTGAAGGGAACTCTGAATGCTAATCTTTATAGGGTATGTCACCTTCTCTTTAGACAAATGCTAGGCCCACAGCTGATACTGTGGTGGTGTCAGGAAGGGCATCTGGCCGCAAACACATTCCTCAAATATGCCTTTTGGTGAAATGGGGACTGAATTTTGCCCTTCCCCATCTAGGTTTGTTGCTCTCGTGACATTAGGCAGTGTTGCTGCATTGTCCAGAGGGTACAGGGTGTGTGACTTAACAGGTTGGCACTTACCCTTGAGAGTACAGGCACCCAAATCCAGTCATAGCATACTGGGAGGCTGCTCTATCAGCAGGCGAATAATACCCCATCTGCTTTAGTGCCTTGTCACGCATGGATGGGTGTCCCTGATGTGGGATGGCGTGAGTCACCCACGAGACCACTGGACTGTTAGTGTTGTGGCATCAGGTCATGTAAGTGCACAGATGTCTGGGGTTGCTATGGCGTATACCATGTAGGGTGGCTTGTGTATATATATATATATATATATATATATATATATATATATATATATATATATATGCGTATATATATATATATATATATATATATATATATATATATATATGTGTATATATATATATATATATATATATATACGCACACATACATATACCATGGACGTTCTCACTTTCTTCTTCTCTGGAAAGCAGCCATGAGGTGATCCATGGCTTACACATGCAAGCATGGAAACGACCATAAAAAGGATGATGATGATGATGACGGTGAAGGTTATGGTGGTGGTGGTGGTGGTGGTCTGGCAGCCATATTGGATTGAGTGAAAATCAAAAAAAATTATCTCTCTTGAATCGTTTAATCATTCAACGCAAAATTTCAAAATTATGATCTAGGAGACATGTGGAATATATGTTTTCAATTTCAACCTGATCGGATGCATGGTCTAGCAGATAGAGTTATTTAATAATAGCAAATACAACCCGTCGCTTCGCCGATGGGTCAATAAGTGTGGGGGGGAGGAGAAAGAGAGACAGAGACAGAGCAGCTGTAGGGTCAGGGGGGGAGGGGAAGGAAGAGAGGAAGAAGAAGGGGGGGGGGGGGGGGGGGGGAGGTGGGGAAAGCGACACCTCACCAAACATTTCTATTCACTGCAGGAGGGAGGGTGTGAACGTGTGTGTGTGTGTGTGTGTGTGTGTGTGTGTGTGTGTGTGTGTGTGTGTGTGTGTGTGTGTGTGTGTGTGTGTGTGTGTGTGTGTGTGTGTGTGTGTGTGTGTGTGTGTGTGTGTGTGTGTGTGTGTGTGTGTGAGAGAAAAAGAAAAAAGAGACAAAAAAAGAGAGAAAGGAAAACACACACAGGCAGAGACAGCGAGAGAGCGACACAGCTGTGGGAGGAGAGTGTTGCATTTTATGAGATGAGGGGGAGCAAGGAGGGGACAGAGTGACAGAAAATGGTGGGGGAGAGGAGGAAAAAAACTTAGATAGGTGAGGGGTGGAGGTGGGGTTAGCAAAGAGAATGATATGTGATGCTTAATGACCGAAAATGAAAAAAATATTAACAAAAACCCATCAGAACAGCTGTGCACACAACTACACAACAGAGTTTGTAAAGGAATCCACTGATACATCTGCAAAAACTTTGATATTCCAGTTCCAGAAAATTTGTTGGAAAGTGAACCAAAAGCAATCACTGTAAACATTGAAGTACCGCTCATGTACGACCTTCTGATTCTATCAGTCTTGAACATCGAAAACAAAGCATTGGGCCAAATATCATACTTAGGTGCAAAAAAAAAAAGAGAAGAAGGCATTGCTAATTGGGATGTTAATACTGGTGATTTTGGAATAACGATGCAGAAATCAAGAAAATGACCAAATACAAAGAACTCAAACATGAAGTGAAAAGATCCTGGAAGCTGAAGAATGCAAAAGTTGCACCAGTAATGATGAAGAACCTCCTGGAAATGATGACGAAGAACCTCACAGGGATATTAAAAACCATCTCTGGGAATATCACTACAAACAAACTGCAGTTGGAAGTAACGATCTGAAGAGAGTTCTCAGCACAAAACTTTAAAAATAGAAAACTTCACAGCTTGATCCGTGAATCATAACCCTTTACCAAAATGAAGGTGGATACTTGAGAACACTCTTGGAGGACTCCATTCCACATTCTGAAACCTCATATGTAGATACCAATCAATGACACACGCACACGCACACGCACACACACACGCACACGCACACGCACACGCACACGCACACGCACACGCACACACATACACACACACACTCTTGTCGAAGAGATGAGGCAGCAGCATTATTACGTTGACTGACGTCCCCCTAAATTCATGCTGTTATTCTGATATCCACTTCTTCGGAACTTCCATTTGCTCTGGTGCCTGCAGATAGGCATTGTGTTTGTGGTGCAGCTCCTCAGGATATTTTCGGTCCACTTCTGAGATGTAGCCCACAGGGCTGTCTGTCAGGTGATCTGCAATGCTCACAGCAAGCTGCCCGCAGTCCTATACCCACTCAAACCGCTTGTTGGCAGTGGCTGGCTCATGTCCCAGCCGTATAGGTTGTTGGCATCGAGGTGTACGATATGGCTATTGGCTTGCTTGAGTCATACCCATCAACATGTGGGTTGTTTGCCTTTGCCTGGCATTTTGAGACCATTGAGATGACACTGTGCAGACCCTTCTTGATGAAGAGGTGCTGGTCGTAGTCCATGAGAAGTTTGAGCTCAATGCTTGTTTTCTTCAGGAAGGCCTCGTAGCTCAGGCCGGGACTCGTGTAGTGGTGAGCAGGGTCTAGTCCATATTGCCAATTGCAGGTCTTTCTGAATCTCTCAAAGACATCTGCCAGAAGGAGCACATCTGTATGGAGGTAGAGGTCATGGTAGTCTCCCATGTCTTTCCACCCAAAAGTGGTCCAAACCTTTTGGGTGTGGGTGTAATCCTCTTCGCTGATGTTCTCATCACTGAGCTTGCTGTAGAAGGCCACCTGGAGTGGTAGGGGATCTGTGAATCTCTCCCAGGAGTCCATATTCTCATAGGGGTATACACCCTTCCGCAGCTGTAGTTGCTGCTTATGCTCGTCAGGCTCATATGCAGCTGTGATGTGAAAGTCCTCCGATCAGTTGGCTGATGTGAACTTGTCTAGGGAAGCCAGGAGGAACTGGTCACTGCCAATGAACTGGAATTCAAGCGAAGAGCTCTTAGTTTTTTCACCTTCTTGAGTCCCCTCCTAAGTAACATCACGCTTGAGAGAGAATGAAATGTACTTTTCCATGTTGTACAGGATACAGGTGATGGTACCTTCCACATTGATAATAGCCTGCATCAGAAGATGTGAGTCATAGCCCCTCAGGTTGTGAAAGACCACAGGAGTGACTATTTGTTTGTATTTTATCCTCAGCATGACATTGCAATTTCTGTGGGCTGCCCCTCAAAACTTTCCAGTGATATGGCAGTGATCGAGGACTGAGTCGCGTTGCCCCCCTGCAACTATCAGAGGCTTATCAAATATGTGACAGTTGGTGCTAGTGTTGTATATCTTCCAGTCTTGTGGTGTCATTCTCAGAAGCTTAGGGTTGCTGAGGATATCCTTGATGTGCCTCTCCTCATGAAGTGTTCTGCTGCATCTGGACCCCGGTAGACCACTGGAGGCTCTGTTTGACCATCACACCTTACCCCGACGTAGCCGTAGCCACAAACCTCGTGCTTTTGCGTCTTCTCATTCTGTTGCGCTCTGGTCAGGGTTGAGCTCTGGCCCATCAACCTTGGTGGTAAGAGCCTCAAAGTCAGCATAAATGATGTAGGGAGCTGGTTGCTGCTTGTGCCAGTTCTGAAAGTAGATCAAGTTTATTTATTTATTTATTTATTTATTTATTTTTTTTCCATTCTCTGGCATCTCTACCCTCATTGCGGTTTGCCCTCTGTCCTTACATTCTGGTCTATGTGCCTCCAGCAGCTTCTCGTGGGAGTACCCATATAGGCACCTCTCACAGAAGTGTTTGCACCCATTGTGCTTACTCTGATCGTGAAGTCGGCGGTTGAGGTCTTTGATCCACATGTGGTGAGACTTCTTGTCCTTCTCAATGAGCAGCAGGTTGATTCTGGAGATGTCTTCATGCTGCTTGCTAAGCCTGTGGGCAATCACCCCCTTGGCCCAGCCAAATACATTCAGAGCCAGGTTATTCTGCCTTTCTAGCTGCTTGGTCTGTGATAGCGGCATGGGAGCATCAACCTGCGTGAAGTTGAGGCCTCCTCGGTGGGGTATTTAGTGGGTCTGTAATGCATGTCTCCCTATTTATATTATCTCTAAAAGTATGGTCTGGGAGCATTCTTAGAACTCTGGAGCCCTCTAAACACAAGGTGGCTTCAGACTCCTATTATCTATCCTACTCGCCTATTAAGGAAGATGATGGATGAGGAAGGTGATCTTCCTGAGGCACTGCTTCCCGAAGTGGGCACTCGCAAGAAGGCAAGTCCTGAAGTTGGTTTTGTCGAACCAGGATTGGAGCAATTCCAAGAGGGATGTGTTGAGGAGGAGGGTTGCAGCAGCTACAACTTTCCGTTACTTGAGCAAGAGGCTTATCTTGAAACAAACCAAAGTGAGTCGAGTGCAGGCTTTGGAGAGAAAATGCCCCCACTTGGTGAGAATGTAGAGGATTCTGGTGATGAAGGTGATGCTCCGATTTTTTTTAATGAGATGAACTTGCAGTAGCTGATGTACCCCAGGAATCCCTTCCAAACATCACACCAATAGATTCTTCAGCAAAGGATATTGCGGAGAAACAGGTGGATGAACTGCATGATGAAGGTGAATTGCCAAATACTGGATTTGTTGGCAATGAGAACCATGCTGAACATTGTGAAGGACTTTGTCAGTCTTCTTTCGATCCAGTGGTTGAGAATGATGCTCTGGAGATTGTGCCACTTGAGAGGGAGGTTGAAGTTGAGGAATGTGTCATGGGGAATGAACCATTGGATGATGATTATATTGGATTGGAAGCAAGAACGAGACGGATAAGGGAGAATAGCTTTGTGAGGAGTCTCAGTCGGAGGTGAACACTTGCCAAGAGAGCAGAGCATTGCGTGCTGAACTCCAGTCATTCAAGAGTGAAACCCAGAGGGTGATGAGAAGTCTTCAGGAGAAAGTGCGTAAGCTCGAAGCTGAGTTGGATAACGATTGCAGATGTCGGCAGCATGTGCAGGTTAATGCTCTAGCCCTGCAAGCTGAATTGGATGGGCTGCGCCAGCAGCAAGCCAAACAAGCATAGCAAGGGCTCACTCGAGCTGAAAAGAAAGTGTGGGCAAGTAAATAGCAGTATGGGAAGATGAAAGAGAAACAGAGTTGCATGAGGCCAAAACATCTCAACTCACTCCAACTCTCATCGCAGGCGGCCGAGCAGACGATCGTAACAGCCAGGGGTTGGGTGATGGTGTTTGCATTAACAATAGTGGCTGTTTGTCTGGCTTTTGTATATCGTGGATGGCGGAGTGCAGTTGCCGGGGTCTGTGCGTACCTGGGAGTTATCTTCATTCTGGTTGTGGGTCGGCTCATCATGGCCCTATTCCATCCTCGGCCTGGCATGCCCAGGAGGTGCAGTTTTGGCTGGGTCTGCTGGGCCATGGCAATGTCTGCCTGGTTTATGGCTGTGGCCTTGGTTCATCCGAGAGGAGGATGTCGGCTCTGGGAGTGAATGAGAGAACTCCTGATCTACCAGATCCCGGAGGGGGTGTAGGCATTGACTGAGAGTGGATGAAAGAACAATGGGTTTACCAGACCCCGGAGGAGGATGTAGGTTTCTGGGAGTGAATGAGAGAAATCTGGGTCTGCCGGACCCTGGAGAGGGGTGCAGGCATATATCCTGCTTCCTCTTGCAAGAATGCTTGTAGACACAGTTCCTGTGGCTGATCTGATTCTCTGACACCTCATCGAGGGGTGTACTTAAAGTCTACGATTCCACCCAAACATTAGCCAGGGTGATCTACAAGATTTTGGAGTGATAGACAAATTTAGAATAAATAAATAAGTAATAATAATAATAATAATAATAATAATAATAATAATAAAAGTTTGGAATCCAGCGAGATTGAAAGCAATGAATACACAGGGGTGGAATAAAAGGGTGTGAAGGAAATGTAGAAGGGTGGATGACACTCTTCGACCTGATAAACCTGCGACAACTTGTACTTTGATGCTTACTGTCCCAAGTGATCCGTTTTGCAAGAAATCAGGACATGGGTAATTAGGATGGGAGCGGCGAGAGTGACTCAATGGTCGGTAAAGGGATTGGTTTGGAAATCAGAATTGTCTTCTGGAGTTAATGTCTGTTATGTGTAAGAATTAAATTGTTTCAAGAATGAATGTGAATTGTAACACGTCAGCAGGCTATGATAGTATAGGACCACGATCACCATTTTGCATTGCATTGTTTGAGAAATGAATGACAGTGGGGGAGGAAATGAGATGTTGGATTGTGTGGGTGGGAAAGATATGTGGGTGTGCAGGAATGGATCAAGCTCTGGAGGAGTGGTGACTGTGGCTCCCCCTGAGGTAATTTGTCCTTGGCAGCTGGTGGTGTCTGAGGCTGTGTGAGAGCCTGGATGTGTGGAGTAATGGAGACCCGTTAGGGAGGAGGGTCTGATTTGCGTGACCAGTGGTAAGGAAACCCCTGCCAACCCATATGAGGCTGCGTGAGAGCCTGGATGTGATGAGACCCTCCCCGGCGAGGCATACAGTAAAAGAGCTGTTTGGCTGTCAGGGACCGAAACGTTGAGGGGTGGGGGGGGGAGGGCAAAGAAGTCATGTCGGGCAACTTATTTTTGGACTGAGGACACCACATCCGGAAGTGCCCCAACCATTATTGTTATACGGTACCTCCCCACTGCCTCGTTGAGGATAACACACGCGTGTAATAACATTTACGCCATGATCTTGCAGGGTTGGAATAAGTGATTGATGTTGGATTGAGGTGTGTGAGTGAGTGAGGGAAGGTTCACTGAATCCATGTCACTAACCTGTACCGGAGAGACAGGGCTCGTGGAAATTTGAAATAGGTCAATGCGGATGGTTCCGCAGGTAACATTGGGTGTCGTGGTATCCACCAATGAACGCAATCTTTAGAAGGGGCTTGTGCAAACGTTTAAAATTTTTTTGGTTGAGGTTTTGTCCGACAGTAGATTTTTGTGTGTTTACTGACATTTTCTACCTGCCCCAGGAGTTAGAAGCAAGGAACCAAGAGATTTGCAAATATTTGAATTGTTGTGTTTAAGGGGTGTAGAACTTTAAGGAGAATAGGTAAGTTAGCTATGGCTCACTTTCCACAGCCCCTCCTAATTTATTTCATCCGCTAATTAGGTATGAGTTGGAAAGTGGTAAGGCCATAATGGTAATGCCTGCACTGAACCTTGCAGGAGCTATGGTTCTGGTGGGAGTGTGGAGAGGGGGGTCGGTGGGCTGTTAATTAAGTAGGGAAATTGTGAGTTGAAGTGTTACGTGTCATCACATGGGGGGGGGGGGTGGTGGTGTTAGGTTAATTCGATAGGGATTAAGAATAACTTCTGCTGGTATGTGATTGCCCCCCTGTAGCCCATTCCTGCGTTTTTGCATTTAGAAGCGAGCCAAAAGTGCTGAGCAGGCAGAAGCCCCAACGCCAAGGGTGACGCCGGGGGAAGTCACGCCCCCGCACCTGAAGATTGATGGGCGTGCCGTCAGAAACTCGCCAAACATGCCGAGCAGGTGGAGGCCCCACCTTCCCGGTTTTCTTGCGAGCAAGCCACACCCCGCAGGAGAATCCAATGGTTCGGCAACATCAGTCATTCAGAGTTGAGAGATCGGGAGAGCACACACACGAGGCAGAGTTGAGAGATCAGGAGTGTGCACACATGAGTCAGAGTTGAGAGATCGGGAAAGTGCAAGCACGAGTCAAGGTGGAAAGATCGGGAGAGTGCACACATGAGTCAGAGCTTGAAAGATCGGGAAAGTGCACGCGCAAGGAAAAGTGGAGAGATCAGGAGTGTGCACACATGAGTCAGAGTTGAGAGATCGGGAAAGTGCAGGCATGAGTCAAGGTGGAAAGATCGGGTGAGTGTAGGCACGAGTTAAGGTGGAAAGATCGGGAGAGTGCACACGAGTCAGAGCTTGAGAGATCGGGAAAGTGCACGCGCAAGGAAAAGTGGAGAGATCAGGAGAGCACACACATGAGGCAGAATTGAGAGATCGGGAGAGTGCAGGCACGAGTCAAGGTGGAAAGATCAGGAGAGTGCATACATGAGTCAGAGCTTGAGAGATCGGGACAGTGCACACACATAAGGCAAAGTGGAGAGATCAGGAGAGCGCACGCACGATGTAAGTGTGAAAAGAAATGGTTGAGTGCGGAGAGAGGGACGCACTCATTTGAGAAAGAACGTAGTTAGTAGATGGGCTGTAGGAACAGGGCTTTACGGCTGGCTTTCCTTCGATGCATGAAGAAGACGGCATGATTATCTTATTGTGCTGAGGCAAATTGTCTCATGTAGTGAAGCAAGACACTGGCCTTTGGACCCTGAGCCTCATGTATGTCAAATAGCGGGTCAGTGAGCACAATCAATGCATGGAGCAGCTGCACGGGGTCTCTGATCCTTGGTGTTGAATACCCCTCATGAATTGCCTGACGTACATTTGTCCCGATGTGAGAAAGTGATTTGGTGGCATTTTGCATGCGTCACCACATGCAAATAGAAGTGCTTCGATTTCAATTTCCACAAAGACCATCTCTGGGCCAAGCTAAGTACCAGAGTAAATGAGGGGTTTGCTTTTATTTTGTTTCCCTTTGTCTGTATTTAAGTTCGTGTGCAGAGCTGCCTTGATTCAGGCCTTAGAATTAGTTTACCTCACACATTATTTCATTCTGATTTGTGTTCTTTGTAAATATTTGTGTATTTTCATTAAATGTGTTCATTTTAAGTGGCTGTGTCAGTGTATTTATCATGGGGTTTAACAATAAACCCCCATGTGCATACATTTCTGTTCCCCCCCCCCCGCCCCGTCACACCGTCATTATGCCCTTCTCCTCCTGTGTGTGATAATTTCCAGGGATCAACGTGTCCACCTCAGATTAAGGAAGACCGCTCGACCGTCACCACAAATTTGGTCAGGGAATTAATCTTTGCCGCCAGCGCTTTGACGATATATATATATATATATATATATATATATATATATATATATATATATATATATATATATATATATATATATATATATATTTTAACTCGTACATTATTTTTGACAGAAAATTTTGATTTTTCAGAATATTGAACAGTGATTTTTATTTTATACCTTGTGTTTTTCTTCGTTCCACTGGATGGAACTAGTATTTATGAACAGCTCTTGACCTGGACGAGCTGTAGCATCAAATGAACCCACTCTTTCAAGATGCATTTCTCCATTATCATCCGTCTGCCAATTTACAAGGTCATATATCGCAGGTGGATCACCATTATCATCAAACTGGAAAATTTCTTCTCTCATTTTTAGCACAAAATTCACGTTTCGAATGTAGAAGAGTAACTGAAAATGACATAAACATAAAAGGATTATTTTACAAACAGGAAAGTGACTTTACTTGTCGGATTTTCAACACATCATTCCTTGTTGGAGTTTTTGGTGGGAAAGGGGAGTGAGGGTTCCCACAACATTTTTGAATAATTATCTGTCTTCTACTCTGAATAAAATATTTTGAATGAGCTTCAAAATATATTAGTACAAAACAGACATTTAAAAACACCAGTTATTTTCAAATACACCTGAATGAAAAATTGTTCATCATTAAAAATGACATTAATCTAACAAAAGGTTTAAGCTTGTTTCACATTTAATATCAATACAGAACATTGACAGGAAAAAAACATACAAGTAATTCAAATTATGATGAAAATATTCCATGCCTCTGAAGAAAAAATATCAAACAAAGGCAAAGTTACTTTCAAAATTAACTTGGTCCACATTTTATGCAAGGTACTAGCAGATAAGATATGAGGAACAGTTAGCATGTTCATATTGAACAAGTGTACTTGGTGATTTACCCCCTCGCCCTCCCCCACTACTCCAACCTCCCGTTTCGTTGAGGAAGAATACTCCAAGCCCAGCCCTCAGTCGGCAGAGTAGCTTAGAGGTATGTGCACTCACCTTACCTGTCTAGCCTGTCTTTGAATCTCGATCCAGCTATTTACTGTCAACTTGGTGTTTCACATGCAGGGTTATGCATCAATGTGTGTGATACATCTGATTAACCTTAAACTGGAGGACCTGTCTGCCATCAATGGTTGTGGGTGCACATTAAATATCCCAAGGTATCTTTCATGAAGAGTTGACAAGTTATCGCTGGCACACTGGCCAAATTCCAAATTCCTGCTACTTTCACTCCAATGTCAGGCTTGGCCAGCTTGTTCACAAAAGACTTGGGCAAAAAGCGTTCCCTGTCCGATGTCAGTAGCAGATAGCAATAGTTGGCTTCATTTAAATTGGAGTTATTTATTAAGCCTAGTCTTGACGAGGGTAATAAAATAAAGTGAAAAATACGATAAAGTGCATAATAAGATAAAGGAGAGTAATAAGATAAAGGAGGTAATAAGATAAAGATAACTCTCTCTGTCTTCTTCCACCTCCTTTCTGGTCTTGCACCCTCTGCTCTTTCCTCTCACTCTCACCCTCCCAGGTATCTGCAGGTTGTATGTGGTCTCAAAATAACCCCCTTTTGGTGAAACTCAAAAAATTCCAGGATCACTGCTCACCTCCACTCAATCGTTACTTTTTCCTCCTACTTGTGGAATCAACTTGTGTATGGTCTCACATAGCCTTCTCCCATACGTTAACCTTAAGACTGGCTGCCACATGTCTTTTCAGAACCATATTGAATTATACTTGCTGACCACAGATTTCTCTGGTAATGGTCAAAGATTCTCCAAACAAAAACCTCTTTCAGGAATGAATGATGCCGAAGCAGACAATTTGTTGGGAATAGCATACCTGTGAGATGATGACCATCATGTCTACACTTGGAAGGTTGGCACTTTGTAAGAGCTCGGCATTCGTAACATGGTCTTGCCAATATGCACCAAGGATTTCCCACATATTCCATTGTGGAACGTGAATTCCATGACACCTACATACATTTGAATTGGTGCTTTGTTATGTCTGTATGCCAAGAAAGGACAAAAATTACAACATCGTGGCTTTCGACCAATCGCAGACAACCGAGCGTGCACATCGTTTGGTGAAGTGTCTCGGCGGTGTTTCTTGTTTCACTATTCAGTTGTTCATCTTTTGCGATTTCATCGAGGACATCCATGATTTCGCTGTAACCGTCTACAAGAGCTCGAGTTGCATCAGAATGAGCCGACCAACGAGTGTCACTTTGGTACTTGCAGACCTTTGGCTTTCAGGGCGTCAAATAATCTGGCGTAGTGCGACGTGGAAGCTGTAAAAAAAAAATCCATACACTTGTTCCACGAATTCAAAGAATGCTGCTGCAGGTCTACAGCACCCCACGGCTGACTGACCGACTAAGTTCAGTGAGTGCGTCACGCATGGCACAAATATTGCGAGAGGGTTCTCCTGTTTGATCATTCCCTGCATCCCATTGTATCGGCCACTCATATTAGATGCGTTATCGTAAGATTGTCCTCGTCAGTTAGCGATGTCCAATCCAGTGGCTTTCAAGAAATCCAGTAATGCTGTCTCTTGCTGGAGTCCAGTGTGTCCTGTGTTGCTCAGAAAGGTCATGAAACGCTCCACTGGAGCCTCGTTCTCGATGTATCGTAGAATAACTGTGAGCTGGTCGATGTGGCTTATGTCAGGAGTAGAATCGACTAACACAGATAAGTATTTTGCCTCTTTCACATGAACGACGATGTTATCCAGAACTTCTGATTACTACAATGCAGGTCTTCCATTTGATTTTTATTTAATGTATTTTAATCCCCTTCTAAATTCAATTGAGTAATGATAAAAAAACGTCATGGGTCTGAGTCAGGTGTCCAGTCAAAGTGGGACGTCTTGGTGCCCGGTCATCACTGCCAGCAGTTATAAAGTGGCAGTACTAATTATGTAACACCCCAGTACACAAACGCCACACAAAACAAGTCCTGGCAAGGGTATGCAATCTCTGATTGATTATTTTTCTTCTTAAATAACTTGTAAAAGTTTCTAAAACCATGTTTTCACCTTGTCATTATAGGGTGTTTTGTGTCGATCAGTGACAAAAAATTTAAGTTTAATCCATTTTAAATTCAGGCTGTAACACAACAAAATGTGACAAAAGTCGAGGGGTGTGAACACTATCTGAATGCACTCTATCAACATTTTGAGGATGAACAAATGTGTGATTTTGCGATCTCACGATCTGATACTTTTGCGATGTATTTTGGCGTATTTTTTTGTTCTTGTTAGTTATGAAAACGTTTGAGAATAAAAGGTATGCCTTTTAAATGCTTATGACTTCACTCTATAGTAGTTTTCAAGCGTATCATTTGTACACATTTGAATGAGCGGCCATTTTTTTCCCGTGCCGTCCCTCCATAAGGAGTACTACCCCACTCCATGATATATTGTCTCATGGAGACGTCATTTAAGTAAACAGGTGGTGTAGTTACAGAACACTAACTTAAAGGATGCTATCTCTCGAGGTAATGTATTGGAAAGAACATTTTTTTAATGTAATGCACTGCTTGTGAGTGCAGAAAAGTTCTGAGAGGTAGTTCATGAAGGGACAGTGAAATGTATTAGCTCACACAATGCAGAGCAGGAAGAGTACCAGCTATTGTCAAATTTTATGCAATCCTGTACCTTGCAACCATCCAAAGATGACATTGCAAAACCAGCCTCTCCTTGAAAGAACTACCTGCATGGAGGCCAATTGAAAGGTCAAAGATCAGAGCCATGGAGTTGAAAAATGTCTTCATTGAAAAACCTGAAAAAGAACAGAAAGAGAGAATACAGAGCAGATGAACATACCTGTGCCTATGTTGAAAGCACTGAGGTTGTCAGTTGCAGTCATCGAGGCAAGATTGGCATGTAATTTGTACTCTTTGGCAGGAAGCAGACCACATGTTGGAGAGAGTTAGGTGAGGTTCCAGAAAGAGGATATATCTTTAAGAACATAGTGTTTTTGAGATCTTGGCCTTTCATAAAAGAAAGGCCAAGATGTATGAGAAGATGAATATCCCTTGGATTTATCCTGCTCAACACGCCACAAGATTGGCCTTATGGATACCCTTGTTAATAGAGCATGGGCCATATTTTCACCCTGATGACTTGCTGCTAAAATTGAGCGCATTAAAACCATTCTCCGTGACAATGGCTACCCTGAGCAACTCATTTGTGTGTTCATATAGCACAAAACTGCCAAGCGGTCTGAGGACACTGTATTTTGACCAGAAAAGTGTCCATTTTACCTTGGGCTGCCATGGAGAGGTAAAATCTCTCAAAAGTTTGAACAAGTGAAACATTCAGTTTCACAATGTTACAACTCTGTTAGAATGAGTGTTTTTTACGACCCACAAATTGCTCCCTCCATTCCAGAAAGATGTACTCCCTGCCATAAAACTGAACAATGTTATTTATGAATTTCAGCTCTGGTGTGATGCCAGGTAAGTAGGTCTCACATCACTCGGACTGGAGGATCGGATCAAGCAGAACATTATATTGGAAATCAGAAAAAACTTGGAGACCGGTCGTACACAACCATCCCCTACGTGGAAGAACCCAACAAGAATGCCTGCTCAAAGTAATTCTGTCGTTTGTTAGCATCTCCTGAACAATCCCGAATACGCCCTGGACGATCACACGGAATGTTTCCAGACTGTGGCACATGCACATACTGAAGCACATTTACGTGTTCTTAAAGCCACATTTATACACACACGAGCTCCTGTTCTTTGCAAACAAAAAGAGTAGGTGTAAACACTGCATCTGTTCTGACCTGGTTCCATAGAAAAATGGGAGGTCACGGGTTCCCTCAGTGCCTCAAGGCCATGATGCGTATGTTTGTGTCGGTAACAGTCCAAAGAACCAATCCCCAATTGTCTGAACAAATTAATTGTTTCATTTTGTGTCTGCATATCTGGTATTCTTGCACGTGTCCTGACAAGCTGCAAACCGAAAAGCTTTGACAATGTCTGTTCTTTTTTCTGCTTTTTTCAAATTAACGAAATAGTTTAGGCACTTTACCTGTGCAAGAAGGGTGCCCATCATGATTCCCTGCTTCAAGAGTTACGAAACAGTGAGACGTATTCGTGACACTTTACCAACTTCCACCAAGTTCTTGTGGATTGTGAAAGAGCTGAAAGATCAGTCCACAGGTGAGCCTTATGGTGAGCTCTGAAAGGCCCAGAAAACAATGATTGTGATATTTACGGAGAGATAAAAGCTTTCCTTTATTGCAGGGATTTGCTTCAAGGAAGGAATGACAACTTTTTTATTCACCCCACTAGTGGACAAATTTATTTGTTTATTTTTGAAGATAGGAAAACTGATAAATTTAGTTGATGAGGTGTTGATAAGGTACATGTGTGAGAAGATTAATTTCCCTTGGATAGAAAATATGGTAAGAATTGTGTAAGGAAACTCAAAAAAATGAAATAAATTTATTTTAAAGCAACTCTTCACAGAAAATATTTTAACAAAAATTGACTCCTGAGGGTTAAGGAGTTAATTAGTTGATTAGTTATATCATAATTTTTATGTTTAGAGTACATTTATTGTAAACCCCAACTTAAGTTTGCCAAGATATTGTTCGTAGACCTTTTGTCTCCCCTCCATCCTTTTGTATTTTTCATTACCTTCGCAAACTTCGTTTGACGAAGGTATTGTATTGACCCCTGTGTATTTATTTATTTATTGGTAAATATGTGTGCGGACAACATTGCGCAAAAACTGCTGGACCGATTTGCATGAAATTTTCAGAGATGATGTGCAGTTACTGAAGGACGCCAGGCGAAGCTTTTGGAAGCGATCGGATCAAAGGTCAAGGTCAAGGTCACAAAAAGGTCAGAATCGTTTTTTCGTCATAACGCGGTCAATTTTTATCCGAACGAGATAAAACCAACACCAAAATGTTCATTACTCAATTCTACATTCTAGGCTATGCCACATGAAAGTATGACGTAATTACCCTAGGTAGCGGTTGGGGGTCAAATGTCAAGGGGGTCACCAAAATGGTATTAACAATGTTTTGGATCACTTTATACAAAAACTTCACAGCGGATTAGCTTGAAATTGTGTGGGAAGGTTTGTTGTCATGAAAAGACAAATCGAGTAGATTTTTGGAGCGATTGGATCAAAGGTCAAGGTCAAGGTCACAAAAAGGTCAAACATTTTTATTTTCGCAATAACACAGTCAATTTTATTCCAATTTACATCAAATTAATGCCAAAATGATCAGTATTCAATGCCCTATCCTTAAATATAACATATTATATGGTGTTGTTGTAACCCGAGTTAGCGGTTGGAGGTCAAAGGTCAAGGGGGTCACCACAAAGCATTTTTCATTGGGCAGCGTCGTGGACAACATTACGCAAAAACCACTTAGCAGATTGTCATGAAATTTTGTGAACTTGTTTGACACCATGAGAGGACAAATCGATTAGATTTTGGGAGCGATCGGATCAAAGGTCAATGTCAAGGTCACAAAAAGGTCAAAATCGTTTTTTTGCGATTAAAGTGTCAATTTTGTTCCGATTTACATCAAATTAAGTCCAAAATGTTCAGTATTCAAATCCCGATCCACTGATATAGCGTGTGGTATAGTGTTTGCAACCCTAGTTAGTCTGTGGAAGTCAAAGGTCAAGGGGGTCACCAAAATGGAGTTTTTGATTGGGAAGCATTGTGGACAACATTACACAAAAACCACTTCGCAGATTGTCAGGAATTTTGTGGATGTGTTTGGCATCACGAGAGGACAAATCATTTAGATTTTGGGAGTGATCGGATCAAAGGTTAAGGTCAAGGTCTCAACAAGGTCAAACTCATTTTTTCGTGATAACAGTTTCAAATTTGTTCCCATTTACATCAAATCAACGCCAAATGTTCAGTATTCAATTCACCACCTTCTAATATGACACATGTACAATGCTGTCACCCAAGGGAGCGGTTGGGGTGGGGGGGGGGGAGGTTGCTGTAACACTGTCACTTCTACTGTAGTTTACATCGACTAAAGGCCTAACTATTCGGTATTAAATTTTAAATCCCCGGAAGTGGCAAAGGTCAACGAGGTCACTTTTATTGAACGTCAATGGCTGCAAAGGAGACAACTGTACATGAATATCAGGCACTAAATCATGTTGTAAATATGCTTCATATTTTTGGTGTCGGATTAATCCCTAAGATATCTATTTGATGCTGAAATATTCGTAATCATATATTATTTTGGTATTGTTTGCACTCTGATGACGTGTTAAATTACACATTGCATTCACAATATGATTACGTCACCCTTGCGTGGGGTTTCCGTGCTGATGTCATCTAAATCATCATATCTACTGTTCTCATTACATAACCTTGCGTGGGTTTTCCCGCTGACTTCATCTGCATAGCATTCACTGTTCTATTTGCATTGCATTTTGTGGGTTTTACCCGCTGCTGACGTCATCTGCATAGTATTTACTGTTCTATTTGCATCGCCTTTCGTGGGTTTTCCCCGTGATGACGTCATCTGCATAGCATTTACTGTTCTATTTGCATTGCCTTTCGTGGGTTTTCCCCCTGCTGATGTCATCTGCATAGCATTTACTGTTCTATTTGCATTGCCTTTCGTGGGTTTTCCCCCTGCTGACGTCATCTGCATAGTATTTACTGTTCTCTGCATTGCCTTTCGTGGGTTTTCCCTGCTGCTGACGTCATCTGTATCGCATTTACTGTTCTATTTGCATTACCTTGCGTGGGTTTTCCCCGTTGCTGACGTCATCTGCATCGCATTTACTGTTCTATTTGCATTGCCTTTCGTGGGTTTTCCCTGCTGATGTCATCACATAAAAGTTTCTTCTCTTTACATTGCCTTGCGTTGGTTTTACCGATGAAGTCATCTGCATCGCACCTACTGTTTTCTTTACATACTGATGACGTGTCACATTACACTTTACAGTCATAATATATATGCTTACGTCAGCCTTGTACGGGAAATTTATGCTGATGTCATCTTGATAACATGTATTTAATTCGAGTTTGCATGCGGATGACGTTCACATTACACATTGTAGTCACCTCAGTGTGGCTAGTTCCGGGCTAATATCAGCACTTTAACTGGCACTGTGCAGAAGAACTTTCAACAGAAGATTCCGCCGCAATCTTCTTCAGAAGAAGATTGAGTGAGAGGCCCAGAGACTCGGCTTCATTGCGGGAGATGCTGATGATTGTAAATGCCCTGGTTTCGACAGCGTGAAGCCAAGAAAGGTGGGAGGCAGGAGCACCAGCCCAGAGGGGAGAGCAGTACTCCATCAGGCTACGGACAAAAGCTTTGTAAGAGTTTCTTTTAAATCGTGCCAATCAATGGTGTACTCGACCTAGGCACCCAATGCGGTGTGCCTGAGGACATCACACGAGGGATGTCTTTGAATTGGGTTTTGAGGAAGAAACAGCAGTTGAGCGATGACCTATTCAGAGTGAGAATTGTGTTGTTTTCCCCCAGCCTATCCACAGAAGTGCATTGGAGAGAGAGAGAGAGAGAGAGAGAGAGAGAGAGAGAGAGAGAGAGAGAGAGAGAGAGAGAGAGAGAGAGAGAGAGAGAGAGAGAGAGAGAGAGAGAGAGAGAGAGAGAGAGAGAGAGAGAGAGAGAGAGAGAGAGAGAGAGAGAGAGAGAGAGAGAGAGAGAGAGAGAGAGAGAGAGAGAGAGAGAGAGAGAGAGAGAAAAAAATAAAAATAAAAATAAAAATAAAAAAACCACACACAAACGAACAACCTGAAAACAAGCTCACTTTCACCTCAATTAATAAATAATACAATGAAATTATCTCACCTGCCACGGCCACAGGTTGTGTATATCTGTACAGGATCCATTTTCAAAAGGACCATTTCCCATAATACATGTAGTCATATCATGCAAAGCATGTGCAATTGCATACACAGCCTTGTATATATTAAATGGAAGGAAAAGTTGTGAAACTTCTGTAAAGGGCGTTGTCACTTCTTTCAAACTTTCATTTCCCATGCAAGGCTGGATTTCCTTTGCCTTTGTAGTCAAGGTGCACTCAAAGGTCTTTTCCCAAAATTCATTGATGAAAATGCTTTGTGATTGTTCGATACTTCCATGCAATTGCATTAGGTTAGGTAAATAATGACTTGAAAAATGATTGGTAATTTCTGAAGACTGAGGTTCAAACATTTTATCACACTGCTCCTTGTTTAAAACATTGTGAGTTTTAAATTTAACATTGTCTGTTGTTTTGTTTTCTTCACAGACATTTTTAATGCCGTTTTTCCATTCTGAACAACATCTTAGAATTCGCAAATTAAATGCTTTGGGTTTTCTTGGTTTGTGATCTCGGTTTAAACTGTTTTCATACTTCCTTATGCACTTGAACGGTTTTGTCAGTTTTACATGATAATTAGTATCAGTAAATGTATCAATATTTTTACAGTTATTATAAAAGTAATTATCTTTGTTTATATCAAAAATTGGTGATTGGTTTGAGCTGTTTAAAAACCAATCAACACTCAAACAGAAGTTCCTTACATCTGCAGTATTTAGGTTTTTAAAATCCAACTCGATACAATTCCGGGTAGTTTTAAGGTTTAGATCAGATTTTTTAAACATATTTTCTTTTTGATTCATAAATAGTGCACGAAGTTCCTTTTTCTGAAAAGTTTTATCTCCATCAATGTCCTTGATTTGAGGATGTCTGTTTATGAGAAACTCATACAGTCCTGGAATGTGAGCATGCCTCGCCTCAAATCCAATGGATCCTCTAAACACATCATTGTAGGGAGAGATTATGCTTGATGGCATTATTATAACTCCTAACCATGTTATTCCACTTACATTGTGCGCCAAAAGAACTTTGGCAATTGGAATTGCATCTTTATCATACCACAAGACAAATACAATTTTTGCTTTTGTTCTTGCCAAGACATGAGCTGAAATAATACAATTAATACCATGAGCAAAGCAAAACTTCTGATTTTAAAGGAATGTGACAGCCTATCTATTCTGGGTGATCTATTTGGATTCTGGATAAACTATGAAAAAAACTTTGCAACTTGAGTTTAGGGCTTATATATATAATCCAGAGAATCACTTTATCCAGGTACAAAACAAATTAGACAATAATGAATAAAAATAATATTGGGACAACACCTGGGCGCTCACCTGGTAAAATAATGACACTGAGGAGGAAGTCAACGTGGGATGGAATCAGCAAAATGTACCAATGAACCAATGTTATAGCAAATACCGGGCAATCCCTCCCCCCTCATAAATCCTGTTTGGACCTAATATTTTAAATAGCGTGAACAAACTTTGGTGCTTCACAGGTGATGAAGGTTGTGGTCAAGTTTCATCGAAATTGTGTTTGTAGTTTCGGAGAAGAAAGCAAATACCTATTTTGGGGGGCAACCCCCGCACACTCCCTTAGGGACCGATTGATTTTTTTAATGCTATGAACAAACTTTGGTACATATGGAAGATGAAGGTTGTGGTAAAGTTTCATCAAAACCGTGTGTGCGCTGTCAGAGAATAAGTTGCAAGTATTTGTGGAAAGACGGATGGACTTACGGACAGATGAAGCACCATCCCATAACCTCCCTGGAACTATGTTCCAGGTGAGCTAACCAGCATTGTTGATAAATAAAATCTACTTTTGCCTTATCTTCTCCCATATGTAAATCACTTATGAAACTTCTGCATAAAAAGGTGCAAAACAGGTCCCTGCAATGACTGACCAATCAGCCTTCTCCCAATTATCAGCAAGGTTATGGAATCCATCATCACTTCAGACATTAAATCCTTCCTCTTCTCCAATAGGTTGATTTCCGATCATCAATTTGGATGTGGTCCAGGTCACTCTACCCTGGATATGCTGCTTCTGCTCTTCCAACAATGGATGGAGATCCTCAATGCCAGACATGAAATCAAAGCCATATCCCTAGACATATCGTGTGCTTTCAATACTGTCTGGCACCCTGCCCTGCTCATCAAACACTCTGCCTATGGTATACAAGGACATCTCCACTCATAGCTCACAGACTTCCTCTCCTGTCGCAGTCAATGTGTGGCCCTTAATGGAGTTCTCTCATCCCCTCTTCCTGTCTAGGCTGGAGTTCCTCAAGGCGGTGTTCTGGGCCCTGTTCTTTTCCTGGTTTTCATCAATGATCTCTCCGACTCTCTGGAAAATCCTCTTTATATCTTTGCTGATGACTCCACCCTCTGCCGTACCATCTGCCATCCCTCAGATTAGCAAGCAGCAGCCTCTTCATTCTCTGAAGATCTGGATAAAATCACAAGCTGGTCCAACACATGGAACATGTTTTTCAATCCTGACAAATCTCACACTCTCACTTTTTCCTTCCGAAAGGACAACCTGGAACCCCCCCCCCATCTACTTTCTCAACAATCCTCTTGAAGAAGTCCCTTCATTAAAGCTTCCGGGTCTCATGATCTGCGATGATCTTTCCTGAGAAAGCCACATTTCAAAGCTTGCCTCCAAAGCCAGTCCCGGACTTGGCATCTTCCATCATGCAAAGTCCTTCCTTTGCATACCTAAGTTCCTGACCACATAAAAAGCTTTCATCCACAGCCTGATGGAGTACTGCTCTCCACTTTGGGCTGGTGCTCCCGGCTCTCACCTTTCTCGACTTCCCGCTGTCGAAACCAAGGCATTTAGGATCATTGGTAGCTCCCGCGATGAGGCTGAGCTTTGAGTCTGTCACTTTCACCACAGGCAAGTTGGTGGTCTTTCTGTCATCTACCATCTTCTCTCCAGCCTCGCCCCCCTGCTCTGTCTGAAATATGCCCCCCCCCACCACCCATATTTCCGCAGGGTGCTCAAGGTCCGCCAGTAAACCCCTTCTGGTAAAACTCCCAAAAATCAAGAATCACTGCTCACCTTCACTCTTTCATTCTTTTTTCCTGCCTTTGGAACAATCTCCCACACTCTCTTCAATCCCACTCTTCCCTCCAGCTTTTGTCTCCCGCCATCCAAAACTACGATCTTTTCTACCCCCGCTAATCCACCCAAAACCCAACTCGTTCAAATTCCCTGCTTTTCTTCCTGAAAGTCCCTGTCGTGTGAGGACCTGAAAGTTCCTGTGGCATCCATCTTTTTTACTATGTGTACCCCGACTCATCCCGCGCCCTTCCCCAGGTCTCCTCATGTCTCTGTTCCACACTGTTTTTACGTTCCCTCTCCTGCCACTCTTGTCTCCTTCCTCCCTTGTTGTACTTTCTGTGTGTTAGCTCTCATACGACCCTTGACAGTGTATCCAAAAATAAAAACTTCTCAGCCTTGTGGCTGCGGAACGAAACTTTTCTCTCAGAATCAAACACATCAATTGTGTAACTTCCAACATTCCATAATCAGGTGCTGTCAATCTACTTCTTATCTCTCTTAATTTCACATTTGCAGCTCATATACTTGCCCTTGGTTATGGTTACAATTTTTTGATGCTTGGTTCCCATAATATATTGTTTTGCAGCTTCACAAATACAGGCTGTCCACAAATTACGATTCCAAATTCGAACCATAACATAAAATAATTAAATTGGTTACAACTATCCTGTTTCCTGCATGTAAAATAACGTTTTGCAAAGTGTTGTTGACCTTATTTTCATTTTCTGGTGTCTCCTGTAATACGTCTCGTCACAATTACTGGATGTGGCATCCCAACAAGAAAAATAACAGATTGTGCCTGGTTTATAGAGACCAAAAATTAGCTATACAGGTTCAACGCAGCTTCAAGACTAACTATGGAAGGCAACCACTATCAAGAAACACTATCTGAGTCGCACAAAGGTTTATGAAGACTGGAAGCATCCTGAAGAGGAAAGGGGCTGGCTGGCCAAGCACTGGTGGTCAGTATAATGAACACGTGAGTAAGTTGTTTGAGTGCAGTCCCCATTGGAGTGCCAATGTTGAGCTACGGTTACCCCGCTTCATGGAACATAAATACTGCACATACGACAGGGCATGTACGCAAACATGGTACAGCTGGTATAGGTACTCAAGCTGGACGATTGCATGCAATGCATGCTATTTACAGTTGCTACACTCAATTAGGGTGTATCTCATGTGAAATGCCGGGTTGGCTGTGCAACCAGAATAGCTCCTTTCTTCATGTCCTAACAATTTTATTTTATTTTTTTGTTAAAAAGATTTTCCTTATCAACCTTATCCCTCCCTCGAGGGCTCTACATAATTTAAAGGGCAAAGAACCACGACAAAAAAAAAAAACATAAGAGAAGGAAGAGGAAGAGTGAGTCGAGCAAGAGGTGAGAGGTGGGAACGAATGCAAGATGCACGGTCTGGATTTTGGTGAAAAACTTGGCCAGGGAAAGCACTCTGAGGATTTCAGTGATCTGCCTGTCGGAGGGATCTGCCAAGGGCTGACTGTCGGAGGGACTCTCTGTGTTGTGGAGACTGGTGTGGAGGAGAGCCTCTTGGTGCATGTGGCATCGTGTCATAAAGAAGGAGAGGGAGCAGGGGAAAGTATATAAGACGGTAGCGAGACCAGCTATGTTGTATGGTTTGGAGGCGGTGGCGCTGACAAAAAGACAGGAAGCGGAGCTGGAGGTGGCAGAGTTAATGATACTGCGATTCTCGTTTGGAGTGTTGATGATGGACAGGATGAGAAATGAGTATATTAGAGGGACAGCACAGGTAGGATGGTTTGGAGACAAAGTGAGAGAGGCAAGATTGAGATGGTTTGGACATGTGCACAGGAGGGATGTGGGGTATTTTGGGAGAAGGATGTTGAGGATGGTGCCGCCAGGTAGAAGGAGAAGAGGAAGGCCAAAGAGGATGTTTATGGATGTGGTGAGGGCGGACATGCGGGTGGTGGTGTGACAATGGAAGATGTAGAGGACAGAGCGAAATGGAGAGGGATGATCCGCTGTGGTGACCCCGTACAGGAGCAGCCAGAAGAAGAAGAAGAAGAAGAAGAAGCGCAAAGCAGGGTTAAGCAATTGGTTCAATCTGATTGTCTGTTACAGATGTCAGTCTGTGATCAAGAAACTACTTCATTTCAATTGAATTTTTTATTTTGAACTCTGTAGAACATGAATGGGAACCGAAACCTGTTCTCTAGTGGTACATTTACTCTGAATTTGGCAAATTGTACAGAATCTCATCCTGAGCGTACATGCACACAGAGGAGTAAGGGAATTGTTTTAGTGCGTCTACTTGTCTGACAGTCAAACAAAATTGAAAATAATTCCAAATAGGAAACGTACTGCTTTGAGAGGTCATAAAGGAGACAAACAACAGGAACAAATAACGAATTTAATTTGTTAACAGCATGAGAGGGCCCCCTGTTAACTCGTGCCCCAATGATCTTTAGTCAGCCACCTTAACCCTTTCAATCAATTTATTTAAGTAACCATGAAGCCAACACCAGATTTTGAAATCCAATAGTTCTTACAGAATGAGGGGAAAAAAAATTTCTGAGATGTGAGAGAGACTGGCTGAGTAACTTTAAATTTCTTTCTGACAGAACTATGACTTCAACTACATCAACAGCCAATTACAATCTTCTTTTTTTCTTCTTCTTTTAACAGCCTCAATTATTCCCATGTTATTGTGGGGTTGGTCAGAGGAAGCTTGTCCATTGTCTTTCATCCAACAGCTTGCAAGGCATAACATTCGACTAAGGTTGGGGCAGGATTTTTTGGAATTTGGCCTTTGTGCCGGCGATAGTTCGCCTACACTTCACGAAGGACACTGTGGGATTTTTAACATCCACCAACTAATGCTGGTAGATGGGATTCCCATTTAATGTCAATCTGAGGCATGACACAAACACTGATGAATCACCCTGCCTGTGAGCCACTGGGGTGACAGTTTAAAGCTGGGTCAGGATACAAACCCAAGCTAGACAGCTTAGAGATGAATGTACATACCTCGAGGCCATCCTGCCAGCCCTTCAACAATCAATTACAAAGCAAAATCCAATTACATTCCGGTTGGAAAATGGTAGTTGGAAAACTGGTTAATTGGACATCCAGCTTCGTGATTCAGAACCCTACACCCAGTTGTACTGAAATTACCTTCCAGGTTTGTGTGACATAATAACTTCAACACTTAACTTGTATTTTAGGCATGATGTGCAGATGAAAGAAAACATTTTTCTGGTTGAGCCTAAATAATTATTGATAGAGATCTGTATTAACTGATGAACATTTCCAAGACATTTTAATAATAGCCACTTACAGCATCACATTGGAAAGTGGGGAAAAAATTCAGAAATGCAAATTGTCACACAACTTGCAGCTTCATGTCGATTCAAAATTGTTCAAGGCTTCGTAAATAATTTAAGGTGCTGAGTAGTGAGTGCCATATGAGAAAGCAGAAAATAAAAATTTGCATAAATCACAATTAATCTGTTAACAGCCAGTTGAACAATTTTGTTTCTGACAGGATTGCTGACAAAGTATTGCAATGTGAAAAAGTGTATCCACTTCAATAAAAATGTAAACTTAATGAAATGATTTGATGCTTGGATTATTTTACACTCACCCAATTTTACAAGATGTCTTTCCTCGTAAACTTGTGGCCAATCCAGATGAAAAGCCAAACAGATATTTTCCTTTTCTGCTTCTGTACCAAAATCAGCAGCAAATGTCTTACCGAATTCATCATCAACATTCATAATACCCACATACATCCAATCAAAGTGCTTCACTAAACCAATCACAGCCGGTATTCGAAAAATGTTATTTGGATAGGTTCGAAGGAAAGAAGGGAATTGTTTCTTGTTACCCAGACACTTACAACTTGCTGCATAACTGATCTATAAGAGTTTAAAAAAAAAAAATGTAAGCATTTTTATTTGCAGACAATATATTCTCCCAAAACATGAGTATTGTGTGTAAACATAATCACCAATCATTTTAGTGGACTATACCTGTGGAACAGAAAACAAGCTCAGGATGTTGTTTAGATTTTTCGAAAATTCTGAGTTGAATGGACCAACAATTGCAGGAGAATAAGATTCCTCATTTATATCACTTGTTTCGATATTCTTCCTTATTTCAGTCAAAACATACTCCATGAGTTTGGTAATTGAAAAACATGAATCAAAAATAAAGTAACCCAATGTTATGTTGGGAAGGAGTGAATCATCCTTGTTTATTTCATCAATAGCAAATACCATGGTCATGGCCCATTGTAATTGTATTGGTTTTAACCTATATTCAGACAATCCATCACTCGGTGAAGGTTACTTCATTTTTAAAAAGGGATGTTCATGAAGTCTACTTCAAATAAAGTGTTCGGTAAAATATAAACTCTGGGAAGGCAGCGGCAAACCACCGAACATAATCCTGGCCAACAAACTGTTTCGGCAGTATTGAACCTGCCTTCAGACAAACACCAGAATCTTAAGAAAAATATGCTTATTCTGTTTGTTTGCTTCAGTCTATCTATCCGATGATTTTTCTCTTTAAAATACCCGACCAGGGAAAATAAAACCCAATTAATTATAAGGAGCTTTGTCCGAGGAGTTCCGGTTCAATATTATTTTTTTCATTACAAATGATCTTGTATGTTTTTATTTATTTTTTTTAGCTCTTCTCTGTCTCTGTGTCTCCCTCTCTGATGTACCATACTCTTCACAGAGCGCTGGTACCACCAAAGCAGCTTGCTCAACAAGGGCTAAACTGGGTGGTTTGCCATTGCTTTCACAGCAGTCATTCGGGTAGGAATTTGGAATTTGGCCATGGTCCCAGCGATGGCTGGCTTACTCTTCGCAAATAACACCATAACATCCATCAACTAATGCCGGCAGACAGGATGCCCGTTTCATGTCCATCTAAGGGATGGCACACATTGATGAATCACCAGACCTGTGAAACACCGGGATGACCGTTTATAGCTGAGTCGAGATTCATACTCAGGATAGGCTGCTTCGAAGCGAGTGTGTGTATCTCCATAGACTATCCTGCCAGTCCAATAATTTAGCTTATTTAACCACTATTATTACTTAAGAACCGAGAGATGAGATTGAGATTGTGAATTACACGTGTTTTTTATTTGCTTTCAACATTGTTATTAATAAATGAGAACAGAAATGTTGTTAACGGAAAGGGGGAAGAGATTGTGAATTTAATGTTCCATCATTATTTACTTTTAACATTGTTCTTAATAAACAGGAACAGGAACACCCCAGGAACAACTCGGGCATGTTTTAATCATTCAGGCATTCACCTTCCTGCTCCTGTCATTTTAGACAACAATTTGTGCCAAATTCAATTCACATGTTTAATGCTAATACAAAAAGCATGTGATGCACCCTTTTAGAATTGACTTGTCGGTGGATGAAAAATTTTCCTGTTTCACTTGGGCAAAAAAATTAATGAAATTAAATGCTTAGCTGAATTGAATGCCCTCCTCCTGCACCAAAGTTCATTGTGTATCCTTGTGTAATGCTGTTAAAAATGGGAAGAAGGGTGAGGGAAAAAAAATAAGTTGGGATTGGGGGAGTAGAGCTAGAGGGTGGTTGAGGCTTTGGGGAGGGGGGGCGGAGTTGAGGACCTGGGTTTGAAGACTTTGGGTGCGAGGGGGCATGATGACTTGGGGTTGGGGGGGTTGAGGATTCAGGGTGGGGAGGAGGTTTGAAACCTTGTAGTGATGAGGGCAGTTGAAGACTTGTGATCTGAGGGTGGTGCGGCTTCAAGACAGGTTTGGGAGGGAGATTGAGGACTTTGTGTTGGGTAGAGGGGGTAGGGGATTGAGGACTTGAAGTCACATTTTACATTACGTGTAAATTAAATGGGTATCTGGTGGTACTCATAATGTTAACTATAAAGAGCTGGTCTTTTAACTATGCCTGGTGTTGGCTAAATGGTAAGGGTGGTGGGCTTTGGATCCTGCTCAGGTGTTGAATTAACTCGGCCTGTCGTCCTTCCCAGGTTGGCGAAATGAGTGCCAGCATGCTGGTATACTATGTCGGAGTGGCGACCCTCCCAGGATTGTGCCCAAAAGCCAAGGATACTGCTTTAGCAGCACCAACGCTCTGTACAGAGTATGTTCCCAATCTCCTCCTCATTTAACTGTTGTATCATATTCCTTGAATAAAAATATGTTAATCAAAGCATAATATTATATATTTTCATGCAATATAAGGCTGTTGACAAATATGCAGTACAAGCAAGATAGCTTCGAGGTTTACACACTAAACCCCTTAGCTGTCCAGTATGAGGTCGAATCTCAGGCCCAGCTATAAAATTGTCAGCTTGGTGTTTTGCAGGCATTGTGATGAATTAATATGAGCAATATCCCTCATATGGATGTCAAACTAGATGTCCTGTCTGCCTGCATTACTTGATTGATGTTAAAGTTAATAACGTGTCCTTTGTGTTGAGTCGGCCAGCGATTGCTAACACTGACTAATTTACAAATACCTGCACCCTCGGTCGAGTATCCTGCATTGGAGTAGCAACCTGCCCAAGATTGCAACCCCAGCCAAGAAACTGCTAAGAAAGAACCGATGCTCGATGAGTATGGTAACCCCTCCCAAATAAATAAATAAATAAATAAATATTGAACGCAACTATTTATTGACAGAAGCTCTTCAAGGTTGACACATTTTATAGCATTCTCTCAATATTTTCTCGTCCTCGGTGGTTGAGAAATCACCACATTTGAGCTTGATTGTTATAACTCATGTTGAATTTTCAAATTTCATTTAATTTTTAACATTGAAAAGTGGCTTACAATTGTGTGGCTCATAATAAGGTTTTCAGTGTTGGACAAGTAAACAAAACCATAAAATACACACATGACTCACATCTTACAGACGAAAACGCGAGGATGTCCTCTAAAAAGGGGATGATCTTCAAGTGCTGTGATATGGATGGGGAAGATTCCTCCAAGTATGATATCTCCATTTGAAAATATTCCACGAAGGTTTTTTCTTGTCAGAGGCATTCGAACTCCACTGCATTCATGAATGCTAGCATACAGTAAAATATACCAAAGCATTGCTCACACTTCTGCAAGTAATAATACTTATAAAGAACAGACTCCTGCTCTTCCTTCAATTGGAAGAAGTAATCATTGCATTTCAATTGTTTAATGTTAAACAGTCCCCCAGTTGGCAACGTCATGCAATGTTCCCTGACATGGGTATTTATGCTTTGAAACCTTCTCCTTCAAATTCAACATGTTGCTTTAAATGAGGGAGGTAACAAATCGTTAAATGAAACACCAAAACATTATTATCCAGGATCGATGTAATTGCCATCATCTCAATCAAATTGATGTGTTTTAATCATTTGCGAGCATGGCATCTTATTTTCACTGGGGAAAGTGTTGTTACATAATTTAATGCTATTATGTGTGTTTTCAGCTTTTTATATTTCCATTATGTCACACAAGAAAACCCGGGCACAGCAGGCCACTCCACCAATCAAGTCAATATTATTTCTACATTCCCCGTATCTCCTAGGGATAATATTATCCCAGTACCATTTTTTTTTCCAAGCTACAAAAATACCTCATAACTAACTACACATTCAATCAAATCAATCTTTACAAACTAGAAGGGCACTCGGTAGAGCGCATACCTCCACCACGTCATGCCTGATCCACGAGAACATACCAGGTCCATTACATTTTTGAAATATCATGCAAAACAGTACAATATCGTTTTTGCCCCTATCTTTCAATGGTGAAGAGTCACTTAAAAATTCTTGTAGTTAGACACGGATCCAGATCTTCACCAAAATCTAATCAGTTCGTCCTTGTCACACACCGTACCGGCCCACCAAATCTCATCCGGATCGGTCAACAACTTTTTGAGATATCCTGTACACACAAACAAACAAACAAACAGACAAAAGAGGTGAAAACATAACCTCCTTTACCTTTGGTGGCAGGGGTAATAGGTACACATTCAAACAAATCACTTGAAATTTCAGAATAAAATCTCAAATGACTTTACAATACAAGAATACTTTAAAATTATATTTACATTAACTCAATAAAAAAAATTGGCAGTAAATTGTAGTAAAAATTAAAACAAGAACTGTAAAATATAGGATTTTTAAATGAAAAGGTCAAATATAATTGAAAACAAAAAGAAAACAAAAAAATGTGATTTTAAGATATTTATAAACTGTAATTGAGGTGGCTGTGTGAATCTTAAAAGGCAACGAAATTCAAAGTTTAGGAGCATATCGATGGGAATGCACGATCAACAAAAGTCTTCATTCCTCTGCAAGAGATTACCCAAAATTCCAGGGTTTTTGCTGGTAATTAAGAAATCTAGGCAGGATTAAGTATATTTTTGTTTGAAAGTTATCAACAATATTTTGAAGTTAACTTGTTGATGCACTGGAAGGCAGTGATGTGAGTGTAAGGCAGGGGTCTCCAACATGTGGCCCCTTAGACGGATTTATGCGGCCCGCGGTGCCATATTAAGTTTACATTACAATGCGGCCCGCGATACTGCCAATTTGTCAGGGTCAATGATCAAAGCGTTCTGTAATTTTTATTATGATTTTGATTCATATTAGACACATGTGTTTTTAACACGATTATTCATTTATCATATTCGTTGGCAAGAAAAATATATTCAGCACTAATTTTTGTTTAAATTTCCGCATATTAATTATTTTTTTTTTCGGAATTTAGCGTCCTTTTTTTGGGTGCGGCCCTCCACTCTTCACCACTTTGGTTTTTGGCCCTCTGCCCAAAAAGGTTAGAGACTCCTGGTCTAAGGGTTAGAGTGATGTGATCAGATTAATCAGCTTGAACTACATCTCTGGCTGCTTTGTTCGGCATAAGTTGAGGGGCCTGAAAGAAAAAGCAAGTGAAGCTGCCAACAGTTATTTGCAGAAATCAAAGCTGGATGTGATGTGGGCAGGTTTTAAGTTGTCCTCACAAAAAAAACGCAAGGGGGCTTGAGGGATATTATTAAGACCTGTGTGGCATCTGTGAGAAACCCACGGGCATACACATATATTTATATATATATTGGACATTATCAATATATAATAAGAAGTGTGTGTGTATGTGAGTGTGTCTCCTCCGTAACTTCAAAACCATGAAACCTAGTGGCCCCAAACTTTTCATGGATACCAAAGGAACTCCAAGGTAGTACAGGAATGAAAATTGGGTGTTTGGGTTAATGTAAACTCCCCTTTTGAAGATAATCAATGGCCATGTTTAATTATCCTTTATCAAGGTGTCATCCTTGGTCACGTCGCTGTGGTCTTAATTCGCAATTTTTTTCTGGCCTGCTCAACAGTGCCTTTGACTTGGAACAGGCCGCAATGGTTTCTTAATGATAAAGTTTTTTTTATTGCACTTTCCTCAATCATATCAGCCAATGCCTCATCATCATACCTATGAATCACTGGCTAGATCGCAATGCTTATAAATGCTCAGAGACGCCAGTGTGTCTGGCTTATTTCATTTCCGCAAATGCGATAACCTCTAGAATTTCTCAAGCTAAGCCAAATTTCAAAATTTAAACTTCTCAATTGACTTCAGCAGCAGTTTTGACTGCAAAAAAGTGCTTTGATTCAGACAGTGTCAGATTCAGACTCATTCAGTGTCCAATTCAGACATTGATTCACATTCCAGACAAATGTCTCAGGAGGTGTTTAATATGACCAATCAGCGATCACGAATCGCTTGCCAAGCTTGCTATTCCTTATCAACTGTTTAGGTGGAGTACTCGCTTGGGTTGTTAAGCCACTTGAGGAGCACCTGTTAGTCGATAGCGGTACAGTTGTTGTCCCGATTGAGCTGCGCAGTTGGAAGTTGCTACAAGGTTGAGGGACATATGGGTAAATTTGGATCTGTAAAGGGACTCTCCACGGGTAAAATGCACACAAACAGCAACAAACTCTTTGGTGGCAGCATTGAAAATCCGTGTGTGTGTGTGTGTGTGTGTGTGTGTGTGTGTGTGTGTGTGTGCGTGCGTGCGTGCGTGCGTGCGTGCGTGCGTGCGTGCGTGCGTGCGTGCGTGCGTGCGTGCGTGCGTGCGTGCGTGCGTGCGCGCGCATGCCTGGATGCTTGGTTATGGGCAGCGTGGTGGCAAAGTTTGATCCTGTATCGGAGAGGTTTTAAATTTTAACCTCTGCAACATAAAAGCGATCACATTTTCCTTTGTCCTCGTGATTGTTTCTAAAGCATTTGGTTATGTTTTACAAGCGAATACAATCCGTCGCTTTGCTGACGGGAATATTAAGGGGGTGGGGGAGAAAGAGGGAGAGGAGGGTGGGGAAGGATAGAGGAGGTAGAGGGGAGGGAAGAAGGAAGAAGAGGGGAGTGAGGGAGGGGAGGTGGAGAGAGAGAGGGAGCGGGGTTGGAGAGAGGGAGAGGGGTTGGAGAGAGGGAATAGAGAGTGGGAAAGGAGGGGATAGTGCGGAGAGGGAGAGGAGAGAGGGGATTCCAGCAGATGTGATGCCCAGTTTAACATCCATCTTAGCGACAGCACTCACATTGATGAATGATCGTGCCTGCGAAACACTACGATTACAGTTTATAGGTGGGTCGGGATTTGAACCCAGGCGAGACAGCTATCCTGCTGTGATCTGGCGATTCAGTGCTTTTTATAAACTGAATTGATCAGAGAAGCAGCTCGAAGTGCTAGAAAATAAACAGAAAGAAAATCTTTCATTTGTCCATTTCGCACATTCTTTGACAGCCCTTCCCCTCCTCAGCCTCTGGAGAGTTGTATGGTGGTGGAGTGGGTTTGGCAGGACAGCATGAGGGAAGGGAAGGGGAAAGCAGCGTGAGGGAAAGGGAGGGGAAGGCAGTGTGAAGGGGAGGGGGAGGCAGCATGGGGGAGGGGTAAGTTAGCGCAACTTGGGGTGAAGGCAACATGAGGGAGGGGAAGCAGCATGAAGGGGGGAGGCAGCGTGAGGGGAGGGGAAGCAGCTTGAAGGGGGGAAGGCAGCGTGAGGGGAGGGAAATATTATAAAATGCACACTAACAGCAACATACTCTTTTTCACTGCCAGGTTCTATATAAAACCAGATGGGAGCATTGAAAAATCCATGCCATCGACCTGCACAAATTCTAAACTAAACGGTCAATCCTTAACAGTCCCCTTAATAGGAGGATGGAGGCGAAGGGAGAGAGAGAAGAGAGATAGGGGTGGGAGGAAGAGGGTTCGGGCTGAGAAACAGGGTGAGGGATGGGAGAGAGAGAAAGAGGAGGGGAGAGAGGGAGAGGGGGAGAGGGAGTGGTATGGGTGGGTGGAGAGAGGGAGAGGGGAGAGGGAATGGGATGGGTATGGGGCAGGGGAGAGAGAGAGAGTGGGACAGAGGAGAGAGGGAGAGGATGACAGAGGGGGAGAGGGAGAGAGGGAGAGGATGACAGAGGGAGAGAGGGAGAGGATGACAGAGGGAGAGAGGGAGAGGATGACAGAGGGAGAGAGAGAGGGGGTGACAGAGGGAGAGAGAGAGGGTGACAGAGGGAGAGGGTGGCAGAGGAAGAGAGAGGGAGAGGGTGACAGAGGGAGAGAGAGGGAGAGTTAGTGAGGATGGTGGGGGGGGGGGGGGTAGAAACAGCGGAAGAGAGGGAAGGGAGAGTGAGGAGGAAAGGTGAGGGAGGGGGGATTCCGGCAGATGTAATGTCCAGTTTAATGGTACACACATTGATGAATATCCCTGCCTACCCGTCGATGACAGTTTCTAGCTTGGTCAGGATTTGAACTCAGGAGAGACGGCTGAGAGCTTGCGTGTGTGCCTCTCAACTATCCTGCTGTGATGTTAAATAAACGTTTCATTTTTTAAATTTTTTTATGTTGTATTTATCTTTGCCAAAGTGATGGGTCGTGCAATCAAAGATCATGCAAAAATGGGAAACGTGATGTAAAATAAAATTTCACGTTTTCAGTGAGTCAGCAAGCATCCGATACAACACAAAACAACATGGGGCCAACACAGGCGAATCCCTCAACAATTTTCACCTTGATCGATATACAGTATTCAGTGACAGTGTGAATGTTCTCAAACGCTCGCCATGTGGCTTAAGCACTCCAACAAAATGGTTGATAAGGAACGGCTGGCTTGGCAAGCGATTAGTGACCACTGATCCGTGATATTAAACGACGAGCTGGAGTACCCGGAATTGCCCATGGAAAAAAAATAGGAATAAGAAAGGGGTACATTGTGGTGCTTAATATATATCACATTTAATTTGGACACATTTCACATTTCTTTGTAGTTGTCAGCGTTCGTCATCAGTGCTCCAATGCCTCGGGGTGGACCACATTGCATGTCTTACTGTTGTGTGCCAGGAATCTGAGCTTCACTGCATTGCCGGTCCGAGAGGCAGCCACATACAGCTGGCCGTGGGAGAAGCACGGGACAGAGAGGTCGACAACGATTGCCTTGTATGCCTGACCTTGAGCCTTGTTGATCGTCATCACAAAGTATGGCTTGTAGGGAAACTGGAGTCGGCGAAAATGGAAGGGCAGATCTGCATGGGACCGAATGAGCGGGATCCTCGGCAGGAGTATGACTTATCCTTTGTATGGTCAAAAGGAGATGGTGGCCTCAATGACATTAGCATGCAGGCACGTTATGATGCAGCATGTGCCATTTGTGGTCTTGGGTGGCTCCATGTTTTGCAAGATCATGATGGGCACACCGAGTTTCAGCTTGAAGAGGTGTGGTGACATTCCTGACAGCTTGAGATAATTGAGCAGCTCAACAGAGTAAGTAGCTGCCTCCTTGTCGGAGATGGCACTGTCCACAGATGTGTAGATCCTCTCATCGCTGGGGAACTCTCCCATGAGCCATTTGTTGAGCTGGTTGACATTGGTGTTCAGCAGAGAGAGAGAATTGCACGCTCAGCCAGCCACTCAGACCTGACTCCATTTGTGGTCAAGCAAGGGTAGACTTCAGCCTTGAGCTCCTCCAGTGTGGAGATGACCTTGCCAGTCCAGGAGGAATTGTGATCGTATCTGGTTGAGCTGCAAATGAGATCTGTCCATTGCCAATTTCCAGGAACAGCTTGGAGAAGACAGTGGCCCCTTCATCACCAGACAGGTGAGCTCACATGTTGGTGGTCAGGTGCTTGACAGTCACATGGCACCACAGGTAGGAGTGTTCAGGCTGATGTTGACAATGTTGGATCTGGTGCCTCTCTTGACCACTGGAAGGATATACCAGAAGTCTCTGCAGAGCAGTGTGGGGATGCCTCCCATGGGTTGCTGGACTCCTGTGATGTCCTGCAGTGTGCGATCTACAGCTTCATAGGCTTACTTGTGAGTCATCAGGGCCTCATCCACAATGATGGCAGCAGCATCCTTGATGACTTTGGCCAATGCTGTTCCACGTTTGATGTTGCATATTGGGTGCTCTTTGAGGTGTGTGTCGAGTGGGATCTTGAAGGTGCTGTGCAGCGTTTGTCCTCCCTGGAGCAGTGTTACGGCAATTCCACTGGACACAGTAGCAAGAGCAGTCTTGTCTCCTGAGTGAATCTTTTTCAGTATCATGTTGATGACAAAGCTCTTGCCTGTGCCTCCCAGTGCATCAAGGAAGATGATGTTGCTGCTCGCATTGCCATTGATGATGCTACCTTGCTGCACCAGTTCAAAGACTGCAAAGTAGACCTGGCACTGGTCATCTGTCAGGTGCTGTTGGAGGTCATCAGCCTGGACAGCCAACTGCTCTTGGTTGTAGTCCACTTCCCTGAAGTACTCTCTCTCTCTCTCGAGCCAATTTTCTGTGCCCCTCTCTGGTGTGGATAGGTTATACAAACTGAGATGACAGCCATCCATCATGATCACCTTGTCCTCATGGGAGCAAAGTGCAAGGTTGTAGACATCCTTGTTGTAGTCAGCATCAGGATTGCCAACATTGTGACGGTGCTGGAACAGGTAGTCTTCAGAGAGCAGGTCACGGAACTGATCCCAGAGTGTGCATGGATTGCTGGGGAAACAGGTGGTGAGGATGACTGCCATGAGACTCCTGAGGTTTGGTGTAAACTGGCTGATGCCTGCCTCCTCCATAGCAATGTGCAGGTGCTGGTCATTTTCCAGGAGTCCCTTTGCGAGACAGGCTTCACGGAAGGACAATTCCTGGTCATCCATGGTTCTCAGAGCAGTGAAGGAAGAGGGGCCACAGACTTCAGTCAGGAGAAGTCAAACGTACTAACAGTCACCCTGCCTCCAACTGATCCTGTAGATGTGGCCAATTTCCGGAGCCTTCCAGATTGCATGTGGATCTTCGACCACCTCTCCTCACTTGCGGCAGGCCCACTTCTTGCACGACTTGTTCCATGAGTAGTACTCGGACACCTCGTGGTATTTGAGCATCTTGGCAAAATCATCGTGACTGCAGAGGTCTAAGAAGGCAGTCAGCATAGTCGCTGGAGGTGGTCGCTGTGCCCTCTCGACGGCATTGTCCACATTGAAGTGGACTCGCTGGCCATTCTCGAGGTGGATCGCTCGGCCAATGACTGGAGGGAAATCCTCGGAAATTGGGTGCTCCAGGATCCTCCAGACTGACTCGCTGCTGCCAACGTAGTGTGCATCTTGGAACTGAGCTACCTCATCCACTTTGTGATATACTTGATGCTGTTGATTCTAGAGCAGATCTCAATGTTGATGTGGCAATTGAATTGGTGGAGGAGGAACAGGTTGTCGGGTACCACCCACTGGTTGGTGACTACCTGTCCCACCTGTTTTCCCTGCTGGCGCATCTTTATTGCACCAGTGTGACCACCATCTTCTGGCTTGAGACGGCGATACTTTGGGTAGCTGTCATTTCCTTGCTCAGTGCTCTGCAGGAATGGCTTTGGGAAATCCTTTGAGCACTTGTGGTCCTTCATGAAAGGGCTGTTCTGGTTGAGGTTTCTGCATGGACTGTGGATCATGTGTGCCCTGACCATCTTGTGCAGCTCTGGATCTTGTTCCTTGTTGGGAATCTCAGCACTGATGACCAGGCCAATGTCTTCGGGCCTGACCTTGGCCACTGGAATGACCCACAAGAGGGGATGTGGGCATGAGGAAGACCATGCTTCTGGTACTTAATGGTGTGCAGGAAGGCTCTCATCTTCCCAAAAGCTCCCTTCTTTAGTAACTCCATGAGCTTCTTGTTCTTTTGACGAAAGACATGGGCAATGAGGTCTGGGCGATTGTGAGGCTCTTGTCCTGGCAGGATGTTTTCCTGGACCTTGGTCCATTTGGGATTTGTTGTCATCGTGATGAAGAAGTCAGTCCTTCCCATGCTACGCACATAGGCCATGGCATCACTCTGTTTCTCATGCATCCACCTCGGCCCACCGGTGAATGTTGCTGGAAGGATAACCCTTTGTCCAACATTGCGAGGGTCATCATCGTTTGCCATGAGGCTATCATGGAGGTTGTTGTAGTTATCAGCAAGCAAGTTATTTTGCTCCCGGCAGATAAAGCCCAGTCGCTCTGTCTCGATCTTGCAGTAGACATCGACCAGAAACTGCTGAAAGAGTCGTCACATCTGCAGTATGTGGTTGCCCTCTCTCACCATGATGTGGTAGCTGTAGTACTGCAGCTGTATGAATTTTTGTCCATCCTGTCCAGTTGCAGTCCTGGCCACCAGATGGATGCTGTTGCCATCTGTTCCATATGGGAACATGATGGGATACTGGAGTGCATAATAAGATGCATGCGGCTCACTGATCCTTTTAAGTTCCCCATCGCGAAGTCTGAGGACAATGTCTCTGTGTTATGTTGGCTCATTGTCCATTATGATGGCGACGTCTGGTGCAGACTGGGTGTTGTAGCCACGTAGGTGTCTCTCCTTGTGGTCGCTTTTTCTCTCTGATGATGATCTGGCACTCTTCAGAGTTGCTTCCTTCTGCAAGTACATCTCTTGCAGTCTTGAGCTCACAGACCAGATGATTATTCTCGTGATACCACTTTGTGAGCATCTCAAGTATGTGTGGTTTGAGGCTGCTGTGGTTCCTGGCAGCCAGCTCCTTAGCGTGTGAGTCCAGGAAGTAGACCTATTGGAACTTTGGCTGTCCCTCTTCAGGCTGGAGCAAGCTGCCAATGTGGTGGAACACTTGCCCTTGGATCCGGAAGCTCGGATTTCAGCCCTGGACTTCAGCTTCCTTGTGCCCGAAGCTCGTCATCACAAAGCTGCCATTATACGTTTGAATGTTGTCAAGGAAGTGCTTGTTGAGGGGATCTTCGCCTGAGAGAAGTTCCTTCAGCAAGGGAGGAAGGGCAGGAGAGGGCTCAAGGACGACCTTGCCATCGCTGCAGCACACACCCTTGGTCTCTCCCTTGAACTTGTAAGCAAAGCAATGGGTTCAGACTTGGTCCATTCGGCTGATGTCTGCATGAGTTGTTGGGTCAGCCGGGTCATACGTGAATGCCACCCTGTTGGCGTTGTTGTGCTCTTGTGTCCGGGCCAGTGCTCGTGCTGCTGCAGTGCGGTGACGCATTTCCTCAAGTCTTGCATCACACTCTTCCTCAGTCTCATTTGCTCCCTGCTGTTGTTGCCAATGAACCTGTTCATTTAGTTTGGCTGATCGCTCCTCTTCAGTCTCATTTTGTCGCTGCTGCTGGTGCCGCTGTGCCTTTTCATTTTAGTCAGGCATCTTGCTCCTTTCAGTCTCCTGTTATCTCTTCATGTGTTTTCGCTTTGCTGCAGCTGCCTTGAAACCAATATAACTTTTCCTTTTTTGGGGCATCTAAAATCAGAGTCAAATTTTGATCAGAAACTTTGTAAACATTCACTGGTCTGTCCATCCACTGGTCTGCCTTTGTCTTATTTTGATCGGGTTGTGAATAAAAAAAGTCGCGACGTGGAAAATCAATCAATTGCAGCAGAAAATTGAAATGGCCAA